>NW_022589730.1:10678081-10698838 GCF_004348235.1 Phoca vitulina | reverse complement strand
TCCCACTCTCGCCACTATTGTTCAACATAGTACTAGAAGTCCTAGCAACAGCAATCGGACAACAAAAAGAAATAAAAGGGATTCAAATTGGCAAAGAAGAAGTCAAACTCTCTCTTTTCACGGATGACATGATACTTTATGTGGAAAACCCAAAAGACTCCACCCCCAAATTACTAGAACTCATACAGCAATTCAGTAATGTGGCAGGATACAAAATCAATGCACAGAAATCAGTTGCTTTCTTATACACTAACAATGCAACTGTAGAAGGAGAAATTAGAGAAACAATTCCATTTACAATAACACCAAAAATCATAAGATACCTCGGAATAAGCCTAACCAAAGAGGTAAAGGATCTATACTCTAGCAACTACAGAACACTCATGAAAGAAATTGAAGACACAAAAAGATGGAAAAACATTCCATGCTCATGGATCGGAAGAATAAACATTGTCAAAATGTCTATGCTCCCCAGAGCAATCTATACCTTCAATGCTGTCCTGATCAAAATTCCAATGACATTTTTCAAAGTGCTGGAACAAACAATCTTAAAATTTGTATGGAATCAGAAAAGACCCCTAATCACCAAGGAAATATTGAAAAAGAAAAACAAAGCTGGGGGCATCACGTTGCCCGATTTCCAGCTCTATTACAAAACAGTGATCACCAAGACAGCATGGTACTGGCACAAAAACAGACATATAGACCAATGGAACAGAATAGAGAGCCCAGATATAGACCCTCAACTCTATGGTCAAATAATCTTCGACAAAGCAGGAAAAAATATACAATGGAAAAAAGACAGTCTCTTCAATAAACGGTGCTGGGAAAATTGGACAGTCACATGCAGAAGAATGAAACTTGACCATTCTCTAACACCATACACAAAGATAAACTCAAAATGGATGAAAGAGCTCAATGTGAGACAGGAATCCATCAAAATCCTAGAGGCGAATATAGGCAGTAACCTCTTTGGCATCGGCCACAGCAACTTCTTTCAAGACTCATCTCCAAAGGCTAGCAAAACAAAAGCAAAAATGAACTTTTGGGACTTCATGAAGATAAAAAGCTTCTGCACGGCAAAGAAACAGTGAACAAAACAAAGAGGCAACCCACAGAATAGGAGATATTTGCAAATAACATTACAGATAAAGGGCTGGTATCCAAGATCTATAAAGATCTTCTCAAACTCAACACCCAAAAAACAAATAATCAAGTCAAAAAGTGGGCAGAAGACATGAGCAGACACTTCTCCAAAGAAGACATACAAATGGCTAACAGACACATGAAAAGGTTCATCATCATTAGCCATAACGGAAATTCAAATCAAAACCACATTGAGATACCACCTTACACCAGTTAGAATGACAAAAATTGACAAGGCAAGAAACAACAAATGTTGGAGAGGTTGTGGAGAAAGGGGAACCCTCTTACACTGTTGGTAGGAATGCAAGTTGGTACAGCCACTTTGGAAAACTGTGTGGAGGTGCCTCAAAAAATTAAAAATAGAGCTACCCTATGACCCAGCAATTGCACTACTGGGTATTTACCCCAAAGACACAGATGTAGTGAAAAGAAGGGCCATATGCACCCCAATGTTCATAGCAGTAATGTCTGCAATTGCCGAACTGTGGAAAGAGCCGAGATGCCCTTCAACAGATGAATGGATAAAGAAGGTGTGGTCCATATATACAATGGAATATTCCTCATCCATCAGAAAGGATGAATACCCAACTTTTACATCAACATGGATGGGACTGCAGGAGATTATGCTAAGTGAAATAAGTTAAGCAGAGAAAGTCAATTAGCATATGGTTTCACTTATTTGTGGAACATAAGGAATACCACAGAGGACATTAGGAGAAGGAAGGGAAAAATGAAGGGGGGGGGAATTGGAGGGAGAGATGAACCATGAGAGACTATGGACTCTGAGAAACAAACAGGGTTTTAGAGGGGAGGGGGGTGGGGGAATGCGTTAGCCTGGTGATGGGTATTAAAGAGGGCACGTACAGCATGGAGCCCTGGGCTTTATACGAAAACAATGAAGCATGGATCACTACATCAAAACCTAGTGATGTATTGTATGGTGACTAACATAATAAAATTAAATTAAATTAAAACAAAAACAAAAACAAGGGTCCAGGGTGGAGTTCATCTCCTTAAGCTGCCCCTCCCACATGCCAGGAGACTTTGTCTCAGAGAAACTTCCTTTGTTTCTGACAAAGTATGTCCCCAGGATAGTACAAATAATTAATAAATTCTCAAATATTTCATAGGCTCCTCATATGTTTGCTTTCAATTAGTTTCATGTGCTTTGTCTTGTTTTTTGACATGTCCAGATTGTTGAAGTCTCCAGAATATTAAGTGTTTAACAATATTTGATGAGTAAATGAAGGAACAAGCACATATATGCTTTAAATTAAATAATAACTTATTTTGGGCACCTGGGTGGCTCAGTTGGTTAAGTGTCTGCTTTCAGCTCAGGTTATGGTCCCAGGGTCCTGGGATCGAGCCCCATGTTGGGCTGCCTGCTCAGCGGGAAGCCTGTTTCTCCCTCTGCCGACCACTCTCCCTGCTCGTGCTCTCTCTCTGACAAATAAATAAAATATTTTAAAAATTTAAAAAATAATAACTTATTTTGATATATAGCATTGTAACAAACACTGATTCCTTTTTTTTTTTCCAATGGGGGACCTTTATTACATCTTTACATATCACAAATAGATCTTAAGAACTATCTAGCATTATGGGGCACCTGGATGGCTCAGTCAAATAGGCGTTGGACTTAGTTCCGGCTCAGGTCATGATCTCAGGGTCATGAGATCGAGCCCTGTGTCAGGCTCATGTTCAGCACAGTCTGCTTGAGATTCTCTCCCTTTCCCTCTCCCTTCCCTTCTGCCCCTTCCCCCACTCATGTTCACACTCTCTCTAAAATAAATAAATAAATAAATAATATGTTTTTTTAAAAAGGATTATCTAGAATCTTGCTTTTTACATAGCCCATCATCCCTTAGATTCTATTCATTGGCCTGCTGAACTGTTCCTTTTCCAGAGACAGATACTATCAAAATATTCCAATAATCCTTGTTTTTAACTATTTTGGCCTGCTGAATGAAAGCACCTGAATTTGATATACATTCAACATTGTTTCCTTCAAAAATTTACTCATCTTTTGAGGCTTGAGAAACTGAACAAGCAATGGCCTGGTCTCATCAGAACCCTGCTTTTTCACCCAAAAATTTCAGATTTGAACAAGAGACTCATTCTTCTGAACAACAATGTTGATGAGAAAGTGAGCCTACACAGATATCACTTTGTAAAGAAAGCCCAGTGTGATTGCCTGATCATGTTCTTCACATGATGGCAAATATCAGAACGGTAGCCTATTCCTTCCTATGTCCCCATTGTTTGTCAGTCTGAAGCTTCTTTTTCTTTCCAAGGTCACTGAGTTCTAATTGATGTGGTTAAAATTGTCTGGAGGCCTTCACAATAACTGTGTGTCCCTTCAGAGTGATGTCAATATTTTCTGGAATGCACATGGTCCAATTGCTGAGAATGGTCTTCATTCTTGCAGTGGATACAGAAAAGAGAGCTGAGGGCGCCTGGGTGGCTCAGTTGGTTGGGCGACTGCCTTCGGCTCAGGTCATGATCCTGGAGTCCCGGGATCGAGTCCCGCATCGGGCTCCCTGCTCAGCGGGGAGTCTGCTTCTCCCTCTCCCGCTCCCCCCTCTTGTGCTCTCTCTCTCTCTCAAATAAATAAATAAAATCTTTTTAAAAAAAAAAAAAAGAAAAGAGAGCTGATTCCTCTTACAAGTCACCTGTTATTACAAGTGACTAATAGATTTAGATTTCGGTGGCCCTGCCTATAACCACACCCTTTAATTAGTTTGTTTGCTGCAAAATTCAAAACAGAAATGGTGTTGGCTCCTCAAAGACCCCACAGGAATAGAACCAATATATATTTCACTATTCCAGAAGGGTGACATGTAGGTTAGGTGAGTTAGCTGGGATAATAATTCTATTTATTCCAGAAATTGTTTGGTTATACCTTAATAATGGATGCCTTAGCTAGTTGCTCATCTGGCTATTCCTTACATAAGCTTTGGTTGTGAATGAAAAATAAGTAAGATATTAATGTGATATTAAGCCATACATAGCCATGATACGCTGTGAAGAGTGTTAAAATAGATCTCAAAGTGTCATGAAAGCACAGTGGAGAAAGATGTTAGTTTGGAATTGATTTTTAAAATGCACAGAGCTTTGTGAAAGCCTTTCTTTTAATCAATAGTGAGGTTGTTAATCTCACCACCTGCCCCACTACTTCCTCCCACCCCTTTTGTTCTGCCAAGTCTTCCTTCCCTGCTGTTGAATTAACTTTATATCTTTATTCTACCCAGAGGTAGATCTTTCCTATAGGAGCTGAGGTTCGGTCAGTTTGACTTATTTTTTTTTTTTTTTTAAAGATTTTATTTATTTATTTGAGAGAGAGAGTGAGCACACAGAGGAGGAGAGAAAGAAGGGGGGAGAAGCAGACTCCCCACTGAGCAGAGAGTCTGACATGGGGCTCTATCCCTGAGATCAGGACCTGAGCTGAAGGCAGATGCTTAACACTTTGAGCCAGCCAGGCGCCCCTTGGTCAGTTCAATTTAGATAGTGGCAACCTGAAATGAATTTCTTAAATATATCATTTGTTGTTTGCTTCTGAATCTCAATTAGGTATTGAGTCTTACTTCTTAATTTAAATATGATTAGCTCTTTTTTTAATCTTTTCCTGATCTGATATTTATGTCACAATCTTGTATTTCTCAAGAAATAAAGAACTTTGCTACACTGACAGAAAACACTTTAGTGTAGGTTGATAAAAAATCATGGAAGCCCAAATAATTGTATTAAAGCCATTTCATATTGGGAAAAAATGTACAATGATTTTTGGAATTAACTTTTCATGTTAACCCCAATTGTTGTTAAAGGATCTTTGAAAGAAATGTTAAATTATAGATGGTAAGCATTTGTTAAAGGATGTTACTGTAATCTCAAAATATTCTGGTGTTGATAGTTTTAAGAAAATCATTTTTCCAGGTTTAATAGAAATACACAAGACATTAACTAGGCAAGGAAATATCATGTACCGCGGGGAGAAAGGAAAACAATCATCAATGTTTAGTATTCCAAAAGTTTGGAGGAAATGAAGCTACTAACTGTGACGAGAGACTCTGCCTTTTCTGATGCTCAGAATATAGCTGGGAATTGGGAATTCTGCTTGGTAATAAGCTCTTAAGCACATTTGTAGTGTGGGATAAAGTTCTTACTTGGATGAGTGATGTTCATTCAACTAGAGCCGATTTTAAAGGGATAGAATATAGGCCAGCAGATTTCTGTGACACACTCATAACCTTTCTGTAAATGTGCTGCCTTTATTTCTTATATCAAATGAATGCTAGGGTTTCAAAAGATATTATTCATAAATAGAATAAAGTTTCTCAAAGGGGAAAGAAACCAGCCCATAACATACTGACCCCTGGGAAATAAAACACCAAATCATTTCTCCTTTAAATCCAAAGGAAGCCTATATTTTTTTATCAGTCACTTTTTCAGGGGAAGAAATCACTAGAGTTTCACCATCTATCTCTGTTTCTATTAGGTTGTCAATTTGGTTTGAGTTTTCATCAGAGTTAGATTAACAGCTGGAAGAAGAGTTGTCTCATCTAAACATTCACCAGGGGGCAATGAGAAAAATCTGTTAAATTTGACATAGGACAATGGTACTTACTCAAGAAGACACTTTGAACATTTGTAATGGAAAGGCAGCTTTTTTGTAAAATTTGTTCAGATAATTTTCACAAATGTAGGATTTGTGATTCCCTCCAATCGACAAAACAATCTAATTTAACAAAGGAGAAATAAAGAGCTGTATCTATATATAGTATTAATTAAGGAAGTATTATAAGTTAAGGAATTAGTGTAGGGTCCCAAAGGAAAATGTCATATGATTCTAGTGCCAAATCTAATGTGAAAGAATAATTACACATAATAAAAGACACATATTATCCCCAGGATTGTTGACAGGAATGAAAGAAAAAGGTTTTGGGGATTGTTATAGTTATGCCACTAGTGATATATATTTAAAAAATAGTTGAAATAAATGTAAAATATTAATGTTTACTAATTTGGTTGATGGCAACACAAGGTCTTTTACATTCATTTCTAAGGTTTTCTATATATTTTAAATATTTTGTGGTTTTCTTTAGTTACAAAAATAATGAAAACTTTTATAAGAGAAAGTAAGTCTTTATTAATGATGTCATGAAAAATAAATTTGATAGAGAAAGCCAAAATATTTACATGGTTAAATGTAAATTCTAAATTATTTTCTACTAGTTTAGACTTTCTAATAAAAATCTAATAAAATATTAATGATCACCAATGATGAAATAAAATAAATATTTCCATTTTAGAGTTAGAACAAGGAACTACCTATATGATCAATAATCAGAAAAATATATATATAATCTGTTTCACTGAGCTTTAAGGAGTGCTGCATATTAACAAATTGAAAATCTTGGCTCAAATGGTACATGAGCTACTGAATTCGAGTTATAAAATGCACAATTTATGAGATTATTTATATTTTATTCCAATATAAACCATACACCAATTCCATGTTGTATTAGAAAAATAAAGTTTCTGTGTGAATTCTACATTGCTATTGACTTTTTAGGTAGCTCTGTGAGAGAGAGAGATTTTTAATCATCATTCTTGCGTTACTCATTGGATATTAAAGGAAGTATCATGCCATCTCTTACCACACACACTATCATAAAATTTTAAGCGGTAAGGTATGAAATACATAACTTTCTCCTTTAATAATGAAGACTTTCATAGGTATGTTTTCTTCTAGGTATGTGCAATCTGAGTCCCACAAGTCAATTTGACCTTCAGGTTGCTACTTCAGTTGTGAATATTCCTTCTGTCAATTAGTGTTAGCATCATATGATAACTGGAATTTGCTCATGCTCTCACATCCACCAAGCATTAGGTGTAGAAATAAAATATCTCCCTGGCCTATGTAACAGGTTGACCTGTACTTCTTGACAGGGATGTTTCAATTACTTTTCCTTTGTGACTACTCCTCAAAATTGAAATTCACTTATTGATCGTGATGCATCTACAGAGATTTGAAACATATTCATGAAATATTCTGAGCAGTTACACATAATAAACTATCAAACTGCTATAATGTGTCTTCTTATAGCCCTTTCTCTCAGGAATATTTTATTCATAGTAACAAAGTCTTATTCTTGGGTTCACATCTCTGCAAAAAAATGTTTATGATACAGAAATAATAACTATATTACCTGACATTCTTTTGTGGCTCCCTATATAAACATACAATCAAAACACACTGTATTTTCCATGATGGGAAAGATAGTATTTGAAATTGCAGAAAATAATTGATATAATAGTCTTATTCAGTTATTTGTTAATATTCACTTATCTATATAATGTTTATTTCAGACCTGCAGGAGGAGATATCAGGGAAAGCAACTAATTTGACTGATGGGAATATTTAAAGCTTAACATTCAGAGAGTTGTTTCACATTCAGGTGGAACAACAGATCGAAGGTGACTATATGTGGCTCAAGCTCCTGTGTATTGCTTTCTTTTGGATCTTTGACCAGGAACATGAGATATTTCCTTTTTTTTAGTCAGAGTGTATTTCTACTATCTAACCATGCTACAGCTTTTCTACCTTTGATGAGATAGCCAAATCAGTTTGACCCTGATGAGTTCTTTGTCTAATCTATGATTAAAGAATGGTATTTCCATCCTGTTTTGTGAGAATGTAATATTTCACTAATGTATAATTTATGAGATATTCATAAATATATATATTAATATATTAGCTTAGACAAAGAAAGAGAGTTGGTATAAAATGGAACAATCATAAAATGAGAGCGTTCATGATAATTACAATATCACTGCTAAAGTAAAATTTTTGAGATGAAGTCCTGGAAGAGAAAGTTGAGAATATTTTCAGAATAGAAAATAAAATATGTTAGAAAATGCTATATAAAAATTTAGAAAATATGGAAAATCAGAGAGCTCTATCATCCATGTAATAATTCAGACTAAGAATATATATATATAAAAGCCAAAAGAGAGGATGATTTCCTGAAGCCAAAAAAAATGTGCGTGACTATTGACTCTAGAGAAATGTGAGTGGGGGAAAATTAAAACAAAACAAGAAAAATTTTCTCCAAAATTATCAGAATAGCAAATCTATTCTATGTAAACTTAAATTCCAAATATATAGATAGATAATAGATAGATAAGTAGATAAATATATAGGTAAATTTAAAAAAGCTATCTGCTCACCAGGAATCAGACTGATACCAAGTAGCAAGAGAAGCATCAAATATAAAATTGCAGATTAAAACACAGTGATGAATATGTGTTTATAATATTCTAAACATTTAACTTAGAGAACATTTTCCAAACCAGCTGTCAAGTAAAAAGGATTAAAAATGTGTTATAAAATTTTTTTTTAGAAATTTAAAGTCCTATACAATCTATAGAAATACTGCAGTCTGTACATATACTTGACACATGCTTTTATTTATCCTATAATGTAACCAAAACATAATCAAAGAAAAGAAGTTGAGTCAGCTTCAAAACAGACAATGAACTGATTATGGGTGAAATGAAGCAAAAACCTAATACAGTCGATGTACAGGATGTCTATGGAAATTCCTGTAAAAACAACAACAACAATGATGATTTCACAGTACATGTGATAAGATGCTAGATCTTTCTGAGGGATGAAAGGTGAGGGAAATTCACATTTGTGAAAAAGGCACAACTATTAATCAGAGGTAATTTGTGTCAATGTAGCTCACTCCCGCCACTGTAGACTCAAAACTGCATGCTCTCCTCAGCCGCATGGCTGGGACACATAGGCAAAAGCTCGGCTTTCAGCCTCTGTAGCTTTTAACTCCGTCGAGGAAACTGTAGAAGAATGCTGGAATCTGCCCCCCATGAACTGACAATCACCTGGACCACAGCGTCAAAGCACACACCCAAGGGCAGAGTATAGTCCAGGACACTGGGATTCTTTTAACCCAGGGAGGCAATATGACATTTACCCCAAATTGTAGACATGCCATGTCTGTCTGAGTTCTAAAATTTTGATAGTGAGTCAAACAGTTATGTAGAATAATCTCTATCCTTGAGACACTGAATAGGCAGGAAGTGTTTATGGCATGGGGGCCTACAATAGGACATAAAAGCCCGCCTTAAATTACATGACCAGTGGAAAATTAGCCTCTTGGCTTTTAATCAATACAGGATCCCTGATATTAAAATTGTCCAACAACCAGAGATACTATTTGAACTATCAGACCAAATAACCTAACAGAGAAAGCTGTCCTTTTCCCTTTTGGGTGCCACATGTCAGAGACAAGGAATTCACAATGAATAAAAAGACCGCATGTCCAATGGAATAACTACTAGAAGAACTATATCAACACGTGAACATAAAGAAAACAAGAGAATTTCATTGATTTCAAAAGAAATTAAATAAAGTTTTTTAACATAAAATATGATTTTGTACTAAAAAATCTTTAGATAGTTAAATATGTATCAAAATTAATGGTTTGGTTTGAAAATTAATGGTTTGGAAAATTAAGGGTAAAAATACAAAAACAAATATGTGCTCAAAACCCCCAATACATGTAGGACGATTCAGGTTATCTCTTTATTGAGTACTGGTTGTTTTGTCTTTTGAGAAACCTTTCAATTTTATCTAAGTTATTATATTTGTAGGCATAAAGTTATTTATAATATATTCTTATTTTCATTTTAATATCTCTAGAACCTGTACTGGTTTTATTTCTCTCATTCTTTACAATGGTAATTTGTGTAATCTTTCCTTTTTCCTGATAGTCTAGATAGAAGTTTATCAATTTTAATGATTTCAAAGAACCAATCTTTGATTTCACTGATATTCTCTATATTTTTTCTGTTTTCTATTCATTGACTTTGGTGATGATATTTATTTTGGATTTAATATTCTTTTCTAGTTTATTAAGGAGGAAATTGGGGTCATTTAATTGAGAAATGCCTTTTTTCTAACATTTTCTAATATCAAAATCAGACATATTCTGCTTTATTGTCCTTCAGTTTAAAATAATTTAATTTTGATTTTGATTTCTTAATTAAAACATTGAATTTCCTATTGACCATATCTAGTGAAATTTTTATCTGAAACATCTTATTTTTCATCCTCTAAAAGTTTGATTTCTATAACTTGTAATATTTACTGTGTCTTTGCTTATTTGGCTATCTGGAACATAGTTATAATAATTTTTTAAAGTTTTTTTACTACTAATTCTAACATCTGTACTTGTTCTAGATTGATTTTAACTTATTACTTTATATTCTAATTATAGTTTGTATTATCCTGCTTTTTTTATGTACTAGTAGATTCCAACTGGATGCCAGTCATTATGATTGCTTTTAGTGTTATATCTAAAATAATTTTGCATAGCTTAAGGTCACAATCATTTTATCCTTTTTATCCTTTTATCATTTTTCTTTTAGAGTATTTACAGATTTAGATTTTATAGTTAGGTCTACAATTGATTAGGAGTTAGATTGAAATCTGTTTTTTCTTTTTCTTCTCTTGAACTTTCAATTGTTCTACTTCCTTTTCTTAGCAAACTATCCTTTCTACAGCAAATATCTTCATAAATATGCACTAAATTTATAATAAATATTTAATGTCCCTGTCTGCTAATTCTGAAATTGAGTCAATTGTGGGATGATTTCAATACATATATTAATTTCCTCAGTATGAGTCTTTTTTTTTCCTATTGCTTTGCTTGCCTTGTAATTTTACATCTCAGACATTCAGATGAGTGACCAACAGACCTATGGTCACACTGTAGAATAGATAAGCTATATGTACTGTTGAATTATTATGATAGCATGGGCAAAGTTTAAAAAGTACTGTAGAACAGCATGGTTCTGTACCCAGCATTCTAGAGTGAAGAAAGAAGCCGGTGGAAGAAGAATGTTTCCTGAAGCAAAATCTGACAAATATTCATTCAAAGTCTTACTATTTCTAGAAAACCTGCAAAGAAAGAACACTCATCAATTTTGGGGATAGATTTATTGGCTTTTTGGATTATAAAAATGTCTAAAATGTCCAAGAAATGTGATATGTCCTTATATATTAATGTTGGTCCCTCACTAAAATTCTTCCCACAGATCCTACCCTGCCTTCTTAGACTCGTTTTTACTCATATCACTTTTCTTATTGTCAAATTCCGGAAATCCCAAAGTGTTATTCCTGGAGCCTTCTCAAGAATCATGTTCTACAGTTTCTTTTAACATTTGACCCTTAAATGATCCAGTATATTTTGGTAGATATCAAAACTTTAAAAGAGCAAATCACGCTTCAAGTGACCAAGGAACTGACTTTAGTTTGTTGACAACCTATTAACACCAGATTATGAATAGCATTTTTCACTAAGCTAAGACAACTAGAAATCATTCTGAATATGCTAGAGGATCAAAACACAAGTATGAAAACAGACCCATGACTAAAAAAATATGTTAATACCATCTTAAGTAGAGATTAACAGATATTTCTTACAGCAATAGGAAAGATACCTTGAAAGAGAGGAGAGTCTGCAGGGGAGGAGAAAAATAACATATGATGAAATGTGAGATATAAAATTTTGAAATTCTCTTAATTTTAAATTACATAATAGGTAGGAGGCATTGTTTAAACATGGATTGAGGAGCAAATGCCAGACTTCGGAAGGTCAAAACCAGAAGTATTATCTTTATATGCTACGAAACATACACAGTGTCCAAAGACACTCTGGGTCTTCTTTCTCTTGTTCGGACAGATGTTGAAAGCAACTGTGTCTCTATGTCTCTCCAAATTAGTAAGGTCACTGACATAAAATCAGATGATAATAATTAATACTGACAATGGTAAGACTGGATAGATTCTAAAACTCTTACTCAAAAAAAATATGGACTACATAATTAGAGCCTGAAACGTTGCTTTTATATTTAATTGTGACATTCTTTGAGAGAGACTATGTTTCAAATCAAGCAGACACATGCAAACTCAGGCATATATAATCAATTATTTTATGACAAAGGAGCCAAGAATATACAATATGAAAGGATAATCTCTTCAAAAAATGGTGCTGGGAAAAATGAACAGTCACATAAAAAGAGTTAAACTAGACCTCATCTTACACCATACACAAAAATCAACTCAAAATCCATTACAGATTTGAACGTGAGACCCAAAAGTGTAAAACTTCTAGAAGAAAACATAGGGAATAAGTTCCTTGACATTAGTCTTGGCAATTATTATTTTTTAATTTGACATCAAAAGCAAAGATAAGCAAAGCAAAATAAACAAGTGGGGTTATATCAAACTAAAAAGCTCCTGCACAGAAAACAAAACCATCAACTAAATGCAAAGGCAACTTACGAACTGGGAGAAAATATTTGCAAACCACATATCCAATAAATGGGTAACATCCAAAATATACAAAGAGCTCATACAACCAAATAGTAAAACTACAAATAACCCAATTAAAAACTGGACAAAAGACCTAAATATACATTTTTCCAAAGAACACGTACAAATGACCAACTGACACATGAAAATTTGCTCAACATCACTAATCATTGGGGAATGCAAATTTACAGTATGACAAGATATCACCTCACACCTGCGAGGATGCAAACTATCAAACAGACAAGAGATAAATAATGCTGGTAAGGATGTGGGGCAAAGGGAAACCTTGTGCACTGTTGGTGGGAATGTAAACTGGTACAGCCGCTGTGGCAAACAATATGGACTTTCCTTAAAACATTACAAGTAGAACTAATATATGATCCTGCAATCCCACTTATAGGCATATCTAGAAAAACCAAAATCACTATCTTACAGGCATAGTTCTAATGCCACATTTATTGCAGCATTATTCATAAAAGTCAAGGTGAGAAAACAACTGAAAAAAAATAAAATACTGGATTTAGAGCACAGTTATCTGACTTCACACTCCTTTACTGATTTAGTTTTTTTCCAGCATTATTGAGGTATAATTGACAAATAAAATTGTGTATACTTGAAGTGTACCATGGGATGGCTTAATATATGCTTACATTTTGAAATGATTTCCACAATCAAGTTAATTCATACATCCATCACCTCACATAGTTACCCTTTTTTTTGGACTCTTGCAATGTATATTTGTGAGTTTGGGAGGGAGGAACTATGCATTAATTCAGAAAATTATGCAAAACAATTATATGTAATCTTCTGAGTTGTTGTAGTTCAAATGTCTATAAAGATTTCTGCTTTGATTCTACTTCAAGTGACCACTTTATCATAAACCCCAAAAGTTCATCTAGCCCTATGCATATTTCACTGTAACATCAGCAAATCAACATTGAAAAGAAAATCTTAAAAAGCTGCCAGTCAGAAACTATAGGTTTCCTCTAAAGTACCAATATGTAAACTGATAGCACTTTTTGCCTTACATATATTATTTGCATTAGTTGGGATAAGCTACCAAAAATCTCAGTAATCTAAAATACATCAGCTTTTATTTTTTTCCCCTAATAAATTCCAATGCAAATGTTCAGCAGACACCTGGAGTCAGAGATCCTGGTTCCTTCCATAGGTGTACTCCCTGAAACCCTAGGGACTCAGAGTTGCCCAGGGGAACTTCTGTGTCTAGCCAGTAGATGCAGGAAGGGACAGTGAGTTCTTACACCTACTCTTCACAGACCCACTTCTACCCACAGTTCATTCATAAACACCAGCCCCCAGGCATCGCCCAAGTAAGAGGCTGGTCTCAGTCTAGCCGTCCCAGGAAGAACAGAGCATCAGTACTGTTTATGAGAATGGGCAATCTTTGTACATTATTAGAAGAAAGAAAGGAAAAATCAACCCATCAAATAATAGTGAGAGTAAAAAGTAACTACTCAGATAAAAGCAAACAAACACTAGGAGAGAAGAGCTCCATCAGGCAGTTATTAAAAGAACCGTATGACATAAAGAAGAAAGATCTGCTCTAATCTGTTTCAATCTACACTATCACAATTTAAATATAAAGTCACATATATACATACATACATACATAGAAATGCTATTTTTCTTTTTTATCTTTTTGTGTGTTATGTTTTATAATTTTTTTCTGAGAAATCTATTTTTTTTTAGTGACAATGTTCCATTACAATATATGAATGATAGCAACATTCTTTTGTTGCTGTTTTATTTTTGATTTTTAGGGTTAGTTGTACATACTAGTATTGGGGTTTCAATCAGATGCAATATCCTATTCAATAAAACATACCTGAAGCCTTGCCGAAGCTGATTTTACAATTTGCAGGATTCTGTTATGTTAGCTATACTCAGAGTCAGGTCTTTTTTTCTACACCCATATTCTGTTATACTAAGTCATGATTTTCCCTGGATCTCTCCTGAAAATTGAGACAAATACAGAATTTTATCACATTAACTTTTGATCTTTTTCTAACAAAGAACTTTCTTCACTCTAGCATGGACCCTAAAGTCCTTAGGCAAATGAGACTACCTCTTGAATTTATGTGTCTCTAAAATGCTTCTGTCAATGGCAGGGAAGACACATCTATGCCATAGAAAGATCATATTTCTGCTTATTATTTTGAAATACTGGAGAAGCTTAGTTTACTGAGATGAATGATTCAGCCAAAAAAAAAAAAAAAACGCTTATGTTAATAGGTATTATGATTGATATGCCAGGCTTTATGACTCACAGTTTGCCATATATATCCTGCTTGAGCAAAATATATACTGCTAAAATGGGTGGATTTAGGAACCTGAGAGAACCTTGTATTCTATAGCAATGATGCTTTTCATGTTCCACTAAAAGTTCAGAATTCCCAAGAAGTTTCCTTTCATCTATTTTTAGCATTCCCTGGCCAGTATACCATATATTCCATATCAAAGTCCTTTATTTTTTTTTTTTTTTTTTAAATTTTTTTTTTTAATTTTTTTTATTTGCGAGAGAGAGAATGAGAGAGAGCACGAGAGGGAGGAGGGTCAGAGGGAGAAACAGACTCCCTGCTGAGCAGGGAGCCCGATGCGGGACTCGATCCCGGGACTCCAGGATCATGACCTGAGCCGAAGGCAGTCGCTTAACCAACTGAGCCACCCAGGCGCCCCATATCAAAGTCCTTTAGTTGACAAATTTATTTGTGGAGTAATTTAAAGATTATTCATATGCCATATTTTATCAACTCCAAGTTACCACTTAATATATAATTTGTACTAATATGTAAAAGGAAATTATGGTTGTAAATTGTTGATTGTGAAACATTTCTGGATTACTGATATGCAAATCTGTGGGAAAAAAACATGCATCTTAACATCAGTGTAATATGCTATAACTTTAGAGAGATAAGTATAAAATATTTTGAGAAACCAGGCAGTCAAGCTCCCGCTTTTTCAATGAAATCATGGAAAAGATTGATTTTGCAGATAGTATTTCTCTGCATTGTGTATACTGGTGGCCTATTATGTGAAATTAAATTATAGTGTGCATATTTTATTGTGTCTATTATGTGAAATCTGAAGTTGTAAGGCTGGTTGCATACAGCAGTGTGTCATGCATCTGGGACCCTGGGGAAACAGCTGATTGCCTCTTTTGGAAATACCGTAGAAAGAAATGGCAAGACTTCAGACAGTTTAACTGAGCATGCAAGTTCTTCAGTTGTGTCTCTATAATTAATTGGTCCATGATCTCATATTGTAAGTGTCCACTGCTAGCAAAAATGGATTATCAACTTTCTTCAGAAATTCCAAGTACACATTCAAAGAAAGAAAAGGAGGACTTGCACTATGATGTAGTGCCACTTTGATGACTGGTACTTAGTATAAGATACCACTTCCAAAGTGCCATGTGATTCTCTTTTATTTTTATTTTTTTTACATCATGATCATTTTTATTTTTTTTTAATTTTATTTTATTATGTTATATAAATCACCATACAATACTCTTTTAAATAAAATTTTATAAATTGGCCTAGTGTGTGTGTCTTGTGCATTCAGTCAGATTCGGGGGGGATCTTACAAATAGAAAGTTCCTAGGGATAGTAAAATAGTTTGTAAGGGCCACTGAGAAATATCATATTTCAGAACTGTTTTTAGGTTGGGAAGCCATCAAGTCATTAAGTAATTGTTTTTAAATCCTTCTGACTGAAAGCAGAAAAATTCAAAAGTAGGTATCAGTCTATGCTGAGGTATTATCAATGAAAGCATACTTGGGTGTAAAGTAAACATCTTTTTGCAGAGAATGATGTCAAGTTAAATCTCTAAAAGAAATCTGAATTGTTTATATATAATGACAACTACATAAATTAAAACATATGTGAAATGCAGAATAAATCTCAAGCCTTTATGATTCTGTGTAAGGGAAGACTGGCAAAGACTCAAACTTTAGTCAGGCCCCTGGAAACTTCTCTGAGGCCCACCTGTGCACTTTCTTATAAAACCGTTTTAGCAAGTACCCTACTAAGTCAGTTTAACCAGAGTCCCCCTCACCTTGGAAGTTTCCTCTTAGTAATATTCTATCCACAGATCCCCATCCTACTCTTGGCTACAAATTCCCACTTACCCATGCTGTATTTGGAGCTGAGCCCAGTGTCTCTCCCCACTGTAAAACTGTACTGCAGTGTCCCTATACCTATCACAATGGTTCTGGATAAAGTCTGCCTTACGTCTTTAATAAGTGTCATCAAATTTTCTTTTTCTACAATACCTGCTGATTTCTTTTAGAGTTACAGAAAAGATACATATAAATGCAATAAAAAATGTGATACCTGGCATAATAAGAAGAAAACAAAATACTTGTTTGTCCTGGTTGACACACTTGCTCTAAGTCAGCCCATTTACTTCTAGAGCTTTGTAATAGCCCTGGATATAAAATTTTGGTTGGAGACACCAGGGCGGCTCAGGTGTTAAGCATCTGCCTTTGACTGAGGTCATGATCTCAGGGTCCTGGGATCAAGTCCCACATTGGGCTCCCTACTCAACGGGGAGTCTGCTTCTCTCTCTCCCTCCTTCTTCCTCTGACCCTCCCCCACACTCATTCTCTCTCTCTCTCTCTTTCTCTCTCTCTCTCTCCCCCAAATAAATAAAATCTTAAATAAAATAAAATTTTGGTTGGATGCTGTTCAGCTAGGACATAGTCAAAGACATACAGAATCACAGTTTAGAAATGATAAAGATTCACAGAAGCCGGAGTCCTTATACTAAAAAGGCACTTGTTAGCACCTAGTAACCGTAATTTCTCCTTCTATCTTTCTTGAACTTAAACTAAAAATCTAAGCCCTAGATCTTTCAGAAGAATTGTAAACTGAGTCAAGGCTCAACCCTATGTGTAAAGCCCTCGAATCCCACCTTTCAGTGTAGTTGGTCATGGGACTCTACTCCACATCCATCCCCACACACACAGACTTTGAGAAAGGGAACCCCCAAATTCTAGTTTCCTCTCAGATGAGAATGCACAGCAGATCCTGGAAGCATGGCGGATGTGGTAGCCAACAGTTCACAAACGGGCATAAACCACTCAAGTAAAAACCGTCAGGAGTCTCAGTTCAGATTCCTTCCAATGGGAAGTCACAGTGATTCTCTGTGTGTTCTCCATGCTTATAACTGTTATAAACATGATTGGCAGGATTTCAACCCATTTTTCTGGGTTGTCTTACCAGCAGATAAACTCCATAAACTGTATGCACAAGACTTCTGCATGCCCAGGCTGACTGCATGCACAAGCCAACTGCGTAGACAAACCAAATTTTCTAGAAAATAGAAATTTGTAAGGGCGGTCTCAGAAAAACAGGTAGAGGCAGTTTCTGTGTTTTGCCCAGTAGGTCAGACTGAACAAAAATAAACATTCATAAATTGAGCAAAGGTGAACGAGTAGGTGAGTACCTTCAGAGAATGACTAACATATTTGAATGCCATTTGGGAATTGAAACCACAGAAAATGCTCTTTGGGGCCATATTTGTCCGTGGCCTCCACCCCAAAGTTCAAAAGCAATTTTAAATCACTTTAGTGAGCAGAGCTGAGATGCAGAGATTCTACACGAACTGAGACAGATGACTGATCACTGTGTAAGCTGTCAGTCAACAAATGGGGAACATACAGACTCAAAATTTATGGCCCTCAATTTAGCATTCCTAAATTATAAAGAAAAAGAATGTGGGACCATCAGGATCAAGGGAGGAACTTTCAATATAAAAGTCAATAAAACTGAAAATGGTTCATGGGATTTTAATTTTTTGCATGTCTAATAACACAGTAAGTAGGAGAGACACTAGAAAACCCAGTGTTTTAAAAGCTCTTCTGAAAAAAAAAATGAAGGACTTGTCAAGTTTGAATACTGTGAGCACAATCTGAAAAGAGAATCCATCTTAAACTCACTTCCATCTGTGTTTCTAGAACTTAGATCTCCTTGTTCCGGTGTGAAAATACATTATCAAGCAAATGGACATTAGGCTAATTAATCTATGTTGCGAAAAAATAAAAGTATCTGCTTTCAAGTTCACTCCCCCGACCTCCGCCCCCAAATTGTCTAGGCTCTTTGTAGAAAGGGAACAGTATCTCCCGTAGAAGGCAATTTAGATACATTTCAAAGTAAAGTTTATAAGCCACAAGTTTCTTATGGATTCAACCCCGTTCACTCTTTCTATCATCACAGAGTACAGATGCGTAAGAATAAGAAATTAAATTATAATATATATGTTAGGTAAAGAATATGCCATTTAGTTACCCGAGGCAATCTCCTTTGCCCTGAGGAGAGTGAGAGCAAATTCCTAACAGGAAATACTCAGCTGAGCCACACAAAATCATGAGTAGGAAAACCCAGCAGATTATTTTCATCAATTCTCATTCTATGTAATATCCTAAATTATGATAACTATGTTGTAAGTTTCTATAACTTGCATATAATGTAAAATCTTATCACTCATATATCTGAGAAATATTTCCAGACCCCTTCCTAAGCTTGGCTACCGGCCACTACTGACCAACTGGGTCCAGGTGAAACATATCGAAGAGATGGTGGGCATAGCATTAAATAAACACAACTAAACTGAGCCATCCTTCTAATAAGTAGTGACTTCCAAAAACAATAAGTCGTGATTTTCTGTTTGACTATTTTTCTTTGAGACTCTGGACTCCCAATTGGCAGACTCAATCGTTTCTGATGAAATGGGAGTTTGCCAAATGATTTTTCTGTGCTGTATCAGTTGCCCTTATAAACGTACTTGTTTGATAGCTTCCTGTTGCTTACATTTCTTTCCCAGTGCTCTGTTTTCCTAGATACACAGGCCTTCAGTTAAGTGATGTGTCCTGAATGCAAGTAGCTGACTTACACCAAATCCTCTGGCTGGCCACACTGGGGTTGCCAAGAACTGAAGTTTTACATATACTGTATGGCAAAGCTAATTAATTAGTACCAAGAATGTTAGCCTGCCCACCTGTCATTAGCAGTTTCATTTTTCCTTAGCATTTACAAACTTAATAAGTTCCCTAAAATCTTAGTATAGCCCTACTAAATCAGACCACCTACCCTTTAGAAGATGTCTACTAACTGGGAAAATTGTACACTGCCCTGTAACAATGAATTAAAATTTCTAGGTGAACTTGATCAGACCATAAAGAAATTCCTACTAGAAAAAATAATCAAATGAATAAATTAAGTTGTAAACCTTTCAAGAATGTTTCCCAGCTTGACCCAGACCATTTCTACCCTAAAAATACAAATAAATTGCGTCTCTGTGACAAACCAGACTTTATGAAAAAAAGACAACTTTTCACCACTGTCCTCACCAGTCCATCTCTCATTTCTTTAGGAATAAGCTCATTTTTGTTGAGCTTATGATCTGGTTTTTGAATGAACCAAGAGCCTTTGAAATAGAATAATTTCAATGGCAGGAAGAAAGTTACTCCTCGTTTGTGCATAATCACTGTGTGCAGACAATTTCTAGCACTGGTGACATATCTCTGGGAAAGTGACCCAGTCATATAGACAAAATGATTGTGATTTTGAACAACTTTCTTTCTTTTTTTTTTTTTTTTTTTTTTTTTTAATTTTTTTTTATTGTTATGTTAATCCCCATACATTACATCATTAGTTTTAGATATAGTGTTCCATGATTCATTGTTTGTGCATAACACCCAGTGCTCCATGCAGAACGTGCCCTCCTCAATACCCATCACCAGGCTAACCCATCCTCCCAACCCCCTCCCCTCTAGAACCCTCAGTTTGTTTTTCAGAGTCCATCGTCTCTCATGGTTCTTCTCCCCCTCCGATTTTCCCCCCTTCATTCTTCCCCTCCTGCTACATTCTTCTTCTTCTTTTTTTCTTTCTTAACATATATTGCATTATTTGTTTCAGAGGTACAGATCTGAGATTCAACAGTCTTGCACAATTCACAGCGCTTACCAGAACACATACCCTCCCCAGTGTCCATCACCCAGTCACCCCATCCCTCCCACCCCACCCCCCACTCCAGCAACCCTCAGTTTGTTTCCTGAGATTAAGAATTCCTCATATCAGTGAGGTCATATGATACATGTCTTTCTCTGTTTGACTTATTTCGCTCAGCATGATACCCTCCAGTTCCATCCACGTCGTTGCAGATGGCAAGATCTCATTCCTTTGGATGGC
>NW_022589730.1:10625952-10668081 GCF_004348235.1 Phoca vitulina | reverse complement strand
TGTGTGTGTGTGTGTGTGTGTGTGTGTGTGTGTGTGTGTGTGTGTGTACACACAACTAGCCATTGTGATATGAACCACAAATATTTTGTCCATATTTTGTCTTTTGACTATTTTAACTTCCAAAATAGTTAGTCTTGTGGATCTGCTTTATTTTGTCTTAAGGTCACATATTTATCAATGGACTCTAGATTTTGAAGCATAGTTTGAATCCTGTGAGCAGGGCTGGTGAGGAAGCAGGTGGTAGGGTGACCCAGGGATGATTCCCCCCGGCTAGTGACTGGCCCTGAATTCTCCAGCAGCTGCTGAGTCACTTAGGCAATGTCCTGCTCCAATGCTGCTTTCTCCCCTCCTCTCCTCTCTTCCACCCCAGTGGCCTGGACACTGTCAGGCTGGGTATTTGAGCCAGACCAAGTTTTCTTCTCTACTTGTTGCAACATTACATGCTGAAATTAAAATGAAAGCCCATTCTCTGGAGATTGACTGATCCCTTGAAAAATACTGGTGTTGATTCTTTTATGCTCTCACATATTTTTACCCTGACATACATTATTTCACACGTATTTGAAAATCCTCCAAGATTTCATTATCAGCCAGGTATTTTTTCTACAGCAGAGTTGCATTCTCTTACCTGAACTCATATATGGCAAAGTTTAATTTTGAACAAAAGTATAAATAATTAATATATAAATTATAAATATGTGAGAATAATTTTAATATATAGTGTGATTAGGAATAGATAAAGCAAAAAAAAAGGAATAGATAAAGCTATATCTAAATGAAACGACAAAAAATATATAGTTGACCCTTGAACAATGCAGGGATTAAGGGGTGCCAACTCCCCATGCAGTTGAAAAATCTATGTATAACTTTTGACTCCCCAAAACTTAACTACTACTAGCCTAGTGTTGACCAGAAGTCTTACCAATAGCACAAACAGTAGATTAACACTTATACTGTATGTTGTATGTATCATATACTGTATTTTTACAATAAAGTGAGGTAGAGAAAAGAAAATGTTATTAAGAAAGTCATAAGGAAGAGAAAAGACAGGTTATCAACAATAGTCTGTTTATTGACAAAAGTGCCTATAAGTGAACCCAGGCAGTTCAAACTCATGTTCTTCAAGGGTCACATATATAATAGAATTTTTTAAAGTCATAAATATTTGATATTACAGATTCTAATTCACAAAGTAGGGGAAGTTTGATCTTCTATTTCATTGCTCTATCTTGGTCATTATGTGTTGTGTAAGACTCATCTTAAATGGCCCTATGAATTTTGGTAAACATATATTTACAGACCCACATGGGATTTCTCTTATGACCTATTTACATGTACCCCCAGATGATTTGTGACATGTTTTTGGATCACTATGGATAAGACTATAACATATGTTCTGATTTTTCTCCTTCAAATACTTTAAATCAAAAATGTTTTCTTAACTTCAAGCTTACTTTCAAATTAACCAATATTTTCTTCTGGAACACTTAGGAAATCTTTTCTACATTTCATTTGTTAATGCATTTGGAGTTTATTGTGGCTTCATGTATGGGATGGATGCAACTTCGATTTTTTTGAAATGATTGCTCAGCTGTGCCTTTACTGTCTATCAAAAGCCCATTTTACATACTTCAGATTATAGACATCACATTTATCATGTTTTAAATTTCTGTATATGTGGGTTTTTTTCAGAAATGTTTACTTTGTGCTCTGCCTATTTATAATCCAAGACCATAGTGTTTAAATTATTAGAGTTTTAGAACAATTTTTACCTGATGGTCTAGACTCAACTGTTCTGTTTTTGGAATGTTCCTAGTTATTATTGTGTATTAATATTTATATTTAGACCTTAGAAACTTATATAATTCCAGTAAAGGAAAATCAGACTGTATATTTATTCGAATTGCTTTAAATTGATACATTAACTTGGAGATATTTTTATGATGTTGAGTTACTTCAAAAACACAATATAATTTCCCATTTGTTCTAGTTTACTTTTAAGCCTTTCACAAGGATCTTGAGATTTCTTATTACATTTTAGGCATTTGTTAAAGTAATTCTTTAGTATTTTATGTATTCTGTCTTTCATTGGTAGAAATAAAGTCTAGGTCTATATATTAATATTATATCTTGCTAATTAAGAATTTTCCTATTGCTTGCAATAGTTTTCCAATTGGCCATTGTATCTGCCATTTGTTTTAAAATTCCTATGTACTGATGGCTACATGTACAGCAGATTAAGTATTAAATACCTGTGATGGTTATAAGCATGGCTTCTTGTTCCTAATCATACAAAGAATGTGTTTACTGCTTCCCAATAGAGAAGATGGGGAATTTGGGATGTTTATATGTATTTATATATACTTATATTCATAAAAACTTGTTAAACTATTCTTCCACTCCTCTGTTATTCATTGTTATCATCATATATGGAGATACATGTCCCCTTAAAGACAATAAAATAATTCATTATATTAATAGTTTCCCAATTTTTATAATATGTACATTCTTACAAATAGTTCTACTTGAATATGATATATTACTTTTTGATGATGACATTGGATTCTATCTGCAAATATTTTCTTAGGATTTCCACAACAATATTTATATATGGTTGATGTTTCCTTAATATCTGTAAGCATGATTGATTGGACAATTCTTAATCCAAATTTCAAATAATTAGTATCGATGTTATATTTACTTAATTAAAATTATTTTTTTATTTTTGTATGATATGAAATAGTTTAATGAATTTTGAATTTTTTTTTAAGGTTTTGGAAAAACTCCGCTGAGGAACTGTCTGAGCTTAATATTTTGGGATATGTTAGAAAACTTTCTCTATCCTATGAATGGAAACTGATCTAGACTTTTCTACTTCACCTGAGATTAGTTTTGGTAAGTTAGATTGTAAGCTTGGTTTTTGTACACATTTTCATACACCAGTGCAAAGTTCAATTTTTGTTTAAAGTTTAATTTTTGTTTAAAGTCTCATCTATTTTGATGTTCATTTCTCCCTTGCCACTTCTTATTTTGTGCGTTTGTACTTCTTCTTGTGTCTCCAGATTAGGTCATTGAGAAATATATTTCTTATACTGATTTTCCCCTAGAAGCAAACTTTTACATTTATATGTACAGTCTACAATTTTTCTGTTTTCTAACTCATTAATTACTTTTTTGTTAAAGATTTTATTTATTTATTTATTTATTTATTTATTTGAGAGAGAGAGCACATAAGCAGAGAGAAGGAGAGGGACAAGTAGACTCCACACTGAGCATGGAGCTGGATGCAGGCCTTGAGATCATGACCTGAGTGGAAATTAAGAGCCAGACACTTAACCAACCAACCGAGCCACCCAGTTGCCCCCCATTAATTACTTTTTTATCTTTGCTTCTTATTTACTTCTACTTTCTAACAGCTTTCTTAAACATGTTCTAGCTTTAGATAAATAATTCATGTATTTTGTTTAAAAATATTTAAAGCTATACACACACACACACATAATGACATAGTGTTTCAAGCCACTTATTTCTGAGCATTGCTTTAGCTCTACTGAGAAATTCTAATATGAGATCTTTTCATTATTATTATTTTTTTTTTTTGAAAATCATGCTTCTCAGTTTGTATTTCCCCATTGACCTGAGATTTCTCTGTTTATTTTATGCAGAGTTTTAAATTTCACAATGAATTTACTTGTTGCTTCTAAATTTATGTTTCACTTTTAATTCATTCTTTCTTTTTTTTTTTTTTTGGATGCAAAATGGTCATTTCTAGTTTGGGGGAACTTACTGAGAATCTTCTGGTGGGCAAATATACAATTTATCTTCATGAATCATACAGGGGAACTTAGAAAGATGTATGTTGTTTTCTTCTACATTTCTTATTTATTATTACTTGAAAACATTGTATTGAGAAAATGTAATACAATACAGGAAACAGATATATAGCTTACTAAATTATAATAATATCCATTCATTTACCCTCCAGTACAAGAAAAAAATATTGTCTTCCTGCCCTTCTCTACCATTCTCATTATTTTTGAGATTTTCCTGGATATTGTATTTGAAAGAAAAAGTAGAACCATACGTAATTATATGAATCCAATATCCATGATTCAGAATTTTATGGACAGTCAGATGACTTAAAGTTTTGCATCACTTCCTCTGAGGCCTGGTTTAATTCAGGATTACCAGCTATCCAAGATGCAGCCTTTCAGGGTCCAAACACCAAACTCAGGAGTTTGCCACACATAATGTCACATTCTGTGATATTAGCATTCCATATACCACTCAACATGATTCTCCCAACTAGATGGGTGAACTAATCTTAATGTCTCACATTAGTGCTTAAGGCCTTGAACCTCTTTAGTGACAACAGTGTCAGTGTGTCCTCTGGAATTCAGGTGCGAAACCCAGGTAGATTTGTAACAAATGTATTGGTATTAACTCCTCTGAATGGTAGAGGGGAGAAGGAGTAGTAGTGATCAGGGAAAGCAGAAGTAATGATCCCTATTATGTCTCCATTTAATTAACCAGTTAGGTCCTGGACCCTGAAGAATGACTGTAATCTACCTCAAGTTCAACCAAGTAGTGGGAATTGCAGCTGCAGCACTAACATGGAATCTTTGTTAGATCAGATTAATATGGCTTCAGGTTTGTGATCACTTGATTGCGCAAATGTATTTTTTCCTATCCCAGTGAGAAAAGAAAAACAGAAACAGTTTGCACTCACAAGGAGCAAACAAAATACACACTTACGGTTTTGTCTGATGCTACTTTAACTCTCCAGCTCTCTGTCATAATTGCCGGAAGAGATCATGAGTATGAGGATATCACTCATAATATTGTATTGATTCATTATATTGAAAGCATATTTTTAATTCCGCAGGGTGACAAAGAGGTGGCTAGCTTTCTGGAGGCCTTGGTTAAAAAAAAAAAGAAAGAAAAAATATGTGCCCCAGAAGCTGGGAATGAACCCTATCAATACCCAGGAACCATCCATTTTAGGAATATTTTTAGGATTCTCCTAGTCAGGTGAATACTAGGATGTCCCCCCCCCACCCCCACCTTTTGCATCCTTTATCATATGGAAGGACATATGATGCCACCTGTTAAGCCTCTTTTGTTATGGAGGCAACACACTTCACATTTAAGAATAGAGCTCCAGAGCAACTGGGTGGCTCAGTGAATTAAGCGACCTACTCTTGATCTCAACTTAGGTCTTGATCTTGGGGTTGTGAGTTCAAGCCCCACATTGGACTCCATGTGGAGCCCACTTAAAAAAAATAATAATAACAATAATAATAATAAAAAGAATAGAGCTTCTTTCTATATCCAAGGAGACATGAAAATCTTCCAAGCATCAGCTGAGTCCTTTAGATTCATGGCATCCTGGGACCATCAGACATGAGAAGGGTTCACCATCCTAGCAGGGATAATTGACTCTGATCACCAGGAAGAAGCTAGGGTTGCTGCTACATATGAAGGCTTGAGGACTGTATGTGGCATATAGATGAAGCTCTTAGGCATCTCTAATCCTCCCCTGTTCCCAAGTGACTGTGATTGGACATGGACAGCAACCCTAATATAAGAAAGATCTGGTTACCAAGCATGCAGATCTCTCAAGAGTGAGGGTGTGGATCACACCATTAGGTATGTCCTTAAAACTTTAGTACTTGGCCATGCTCAGGCAGTGTCTGAGGCTAACCAGGAAGAGGAAGGCTGTCATGAACATACTATAAAGGCACACACAGGAGTTGTGTCTTTCCACAATGTCAGCTTTATTCAATCAAAAAGCAGAGTTAAATCACAATTATAAGGCAGGTTCAGGATTCCAAACTCAATGACAATGCACCATGTGATTAAAGTTGGCTCCTTACATGGCACACAAAGCAGGACAGAAGACAAACCACACAGCAAACAAGGTAACAGAAGGTTGCAGGAAGTTAACGAACCCAACGCAAAGTCAGTCTGTGGGCGTGTGGTTGAGATAAGGCCTGGGTCCAGTCAGGGTCAGCTCTCAGCACTTACTGCTTCTGATGTTCAAGCATTGAAGGATTTCAGTTCTGTTTGGAGATCGATCAGGCAGAGCCTTCAGGGGCAGTTGCCTTTTTTAAGTGGTCAGATGTCATGTCTGAGACTCTGACCGTTTGCTGCCCAAGTCCTTCCCTTTTTAAAGGGATTTAATCAGTCTTGGGCCCCTGCAGACCTCTTCTGGTTCTGCTCCTTATCAGTTCTGGGGTGTCAGCTGATGTTGGTCTGGAGATGTCTCCTGGCTGCCGTACCTTAACTGCTTGCATCATTGCTCGACACAGGCTCTTGCTTGACATGAGAGACTCCATGTTGCTCTCTACAAAGGTCTAGGCTCAAATGCTGCAATAGATAACAAAAGCTCCTCAGCCAGAGGCTGTCAGCTAACTGCACTCATCACAACTGATTGGCAAATTATTTCTTGTAGGAAAATTCTGGCTGCAATCTATGGATCTTCTTTCCAGCATAGGGAGGAGTTCCTCCAAGGTCCCAGGGGACCTCTCTTTCTGAGGGGAGACTCAGAAGAGGTAGATCATTGCAACAAGCAACAACCCACTGCTGGTTGGTCTTGGCCATCTACTGTCACTCAGCCTCTCCTCCACTTTTAATTCTAAACCCCCTTCTTGCTCAGTGATTCCTATACCTGCAGGTGGTCTCACATGGACAATTCATACTCGTCAGCTCAGTCTTCTGTTACTGCAACTACAGTCCACCAAAGACACTCAGCTATCCCAAAAGTAACAAGTACCATAGCACACCTTGGATTTCTTCCTTCTTCTACTCCCCCACTTTTTTACATGATGTTGTCATCATTTTCCTTTTGTGGCCCTTGCTTTCTTTATGGAACAACTAGATTATTTAATCATCCTTTACAACCAATATACAATATTGCATTCTTGAGAGTTCCATTTGTTATTATTGGATTGCTTCATCCAAGGGTGTTTTCAGCTGGTCTTCCTGTTAAGACCTATAATGCCTAGAAAGATCTTTACTGCACTTGTTCCTTGAAATGTTATAATAATGGCTACAAAATTATAGAATTAAATTTCTTTTCCTTAATACTTCGAAAATTGACTTCATTGTCTCCTTGGATCCAGTTGAAAGTCTGTTTCCAACTGTCTCCTTTTATCTTTTGTTTTCTCTCTCAGAATCTATTGAATTTTCTTTATTGTCATGGATGTCCTTACATTTTATGAAAATATTTCTGGATGCTTTCTACTCTCCTTTTTTGGCATTTATTCTGGTAATTTATATCACCTTCAGTTGGTTCTTTTTTTTTTTTTTTAAGACTTATTGACCCTTGTTAACTGATGAGAAAGCAAAAGGCAAGGTGAGGGCAAAATTCAAGCTGACACCCCACAAACCACCCCCTTAAGGTGGGATATGTGTAACAGTCCTCAGGCACTAGTGACTGCCTAAGACAATGACAGGGGAGAAACAAATCGTCAGCTGATAAAGATCACAGTCATGCAGGACATGAAACTCCACTATAGTTTGTCACTGTCTTAATGATTTACAAGAAAAACACAATCTTAGTAATAATCAGACTTCCAGGAACCTATAGACTCAATTTCCTGGAGTCCTAACATCATCTTCACTTCCATAGGCTAGAAAACCCTATATGATCAGTCAATCCTCACAATCACAATGCAACTTTTTCTGCCCACGGGTCCTGTCCCTGTGCTTTAATAAAACCACCTTTTTGCATCAAAGACATCTCAAGAATTCTTTCTTGGCTATCAGCTCCACATCCCAAAATCTTTCCTGCATCCCTGAGATATTCAACCTAAAAGTTGACCACAGGAGAATACATTCTGTCCTTTAATATGAGGCCAGTTGATACTACACAGTAACACACATGGAATATGCAGCATTTAATTTCTATATTGCAGAGAAAATAATTAGCTTACTCCTAGATTTGCATTTTGCTTCAGTTGATTAACCTTTAATATCAGATTGTTAAAGTATTATTCTAGATAAATACCTGCATCTCAATTGCTCTAAGTAGATAAAATATCTATGACAGTAAATTAAACATAAATAAAAGTCATAATTTGTATTTTAAGGAATAGTCAATTTATTATTTACTAGAACTGTATAGTATGTCTGATATATTTTAATTCTTAAATAACTGATACCAATTGTATTATCTTTCCAATAATCATTATTGGTGATAGATGTTAGTGGGTATGGTTCTAAGTACAAAGAGTGTGGTAAAATATATACTCAGTGTAAAACCAAATATAATATCTTTTTCTCTCCAGTTATATTTTGAGTTATGTGATTATGAATATCCAGGGTAGGATGGTACACATGTGAAATATTGAAGCCAAATATCATGAAATTAATGTATTTTCTTCCCTGTAATAAATCTGTAGCTTGTATACATATTATTATTATTCTCTATGACAAAGAAAAACATTTTCTTTGGAATTGTTGTAAGCATAAACAGAAATGTACTAACAATGAAGAAAAATGCATCTACAAGGCCCCATGTGCAGACATAGTAACATCTCCAAAATAATATAATGAAGAAAATACTGGAATAATAAATAAGTAGCATGAGAATAGCATGAATAATTCAACAAATTTTAAATGATAATTCTGGATATTCTGAAGGAAAATTAAAAGTAAAGTTTGACACTTCATCCTTAATCCACATTGTTCTCCCTCAGTCATTTTATAAGACTATATTTTCTTGTTTATTTTCTTGTTTACTTTCTACTTTACACTAGCACAATGGGTTTATATTTGATAACAAAAACAGTTAAATTAACATGCATGCTTTTGAAACAAAATTTAGGGAGTAAAATTTAAAATAAAATAATCTTTTCAGGATGGTACAGATAGGATTCTGCTAGATACACACACACACACACACACACACACACACACACACAATGTTTTCAGAGCAGACTAGGAAAATGTTGCCAGTCTGCACCATCACTCTGTGAGCTTGATGTGAGTTTTGAGGTACTCACTGAATCTCAAGATGACAATAGTATTGTCTTCAGAATCTAATTGGACAGTAGGTTTCACTTCTTGGGCTCCAAAGGAAGGTTCTAAAATTGAATAGAAATGGATTTGCAGCTCAACTCCCTGGAAAAATATATTACTGTACCCATGTATTCAGAAGATTCCTGGGCTGAAATGGGGATTTATGTGCAGCCTATATTTCCCTATCCCTGGCCCTTTGTGTTTTAGGGATCATTTCATTTAAAAAAAAAATTTCTGAGTGACATCCTTTCCTGTAGACAACTTTCTCTCTTCTACTCCATGTTATTACTATAAGAATCAGTTATCCAACACTACTCAAAAACCTCTGGGGATAGAGTTGAAAAAGATCCTTAATTCTTAGAATTCAAATACTGCAAAAACATACTTAGATGTAAAGAAGTTGGGTCTGAATTATTATGATTGCAACACCCTCCTGATGAAGTTTCTTTCAGCTTTTCCGATTCCTGGAGCTACTTGCTCTCTCTCTGTGTGATGATTGGTGGGCCATTTTTTTTCATAGGTTAAGTCCTTTGATTAACCAAAGGATACTCTAGAAAACACCTGATTTTGCTTTATGTTATCCAAATTTACCTGGATTGCCAGAAAAAAAATCAAACAAATATAGGTAGTCTAAGGCCAGTACTTCCCCAGAGACATCATCACAAATTTGAACTAAAACTGTCAGTATCAACTTTGGAAGATTTATTAAAAATATTCAAACACTCACAGCATATATGTGTACATTGAACAACAACAACAAAGCAACTTAAAAAGATAAGGGAGCTTAAATGGTTTGTTTATTTGCCCCGGCCCCACACTTTCCTAGGTTTTGCAATGATACTGAAAAAAATCATCCTATATACCCAGGGTGGAACCCTGGTCCCTATTCTGGAAGAAGCAGAACAGACCTTATCCTCAAATAATTGTGTTTGTCTGTTTTAACCTGTTGTGGGTTACTATTTGTGGGCAACATTCTGAAGAAAGCACCAACACACATTAGAGCTATAACTAGTTTAGTAAAGTAGCAGGATAAAAAGATTAATATAGAAAAGCCTGTTGTATTTCAATGCACTTGCAAAATGTTATCTGAAAAGAAAACTAAGAAAACAATTCCATTTCCAGTAACATCTAAAAGATAATATACCTAGGAATAAACTTCACCAAGGAGGTAAAGGATTTGTACACTGAAACCTACAAAACATTGAGGAAAGAGATTTAAAAATATTCAAGTACGTGGAAGTACATTCCATGTTCATGAATTGAAAGACTTAATATTATTAAGATGACAGTACTACCTAGAATGATCTAGCCTCAATGAAATCCCTATCAAAATTCTTGTGACCATGGGGTGGCTGGGTGGCACAGTAGGTTGAGCATCTGACTCTTGGTTTCCACTCAGGTCGTGATCTCAGGGTTGTGAGATTGAGCCCTGCATCAGGCTCTGCTCTCAGCGTGGAGTCTGCTTGCAACTCTCTCTTTTTCTACCCCTCCCCTGACTCTCTTTCTCTCTCTCTCTCTCTCTCTCTCTCTCAAATAAATAAGTAAATCTTTTAAAAAATTCTACTGACCTTTTGTAGAAATAAAAAAGTCAATCCCTGATTCATATGATATTTCAAGGAGCCCTAAATAACCAAACAATCTTGAAAAAGAACAAATTTGGGGGACTCACATCTAATTTCAAAACTTGCTACAAAGCTATCATAATCAAAATAAAATGGTGCTAGCATAAGGATAGACAAATAGATTAATGGAATAAAATCAATAGTCCAGAAATAAACTCATATATGTATGGCCAATTCATTTTCAAAAGGGATCCAAGACCACTCAACAAATTAAAAATGGTCTCATCAACATATGTGCTGAATAAACTGGATTTGACCTGCCAGTGAAGGAAGCTGGACCTATACCTCACACAGTAAACAAAAGTTACCTCAAAATGGATCAAAGACCAAAATGAAAGAGCTGAAACCATGCAATTCTTAGAAGAAAACATAGGAGTAAATCCTTGTGACCTTAGCTTTAGCAATGGATTTTAGATTTTACAACAAAAACATATGCCACAAAAGAAAACATAGACAAACTATGCCTTATTTAAAAATAATAAAATCAAATAAAAGGTTTGTGTATCAAAGGGTATTATTAAGAAGGTGAAAAGACAATCAATAAAATGAGAGAAAACGTTTGCCAGGTGGATATCTGAGAAGGTTTTAGTATCTAGAATGTATAAAGAACACATAAAATTCAACATCCAAAAGACAAAAAATCCAATTAAAAAATAGGCAAGGGACTTGAGTGGACATCTCCCCAAAAAAGATATACAAATGATCACATAGCACATGAATTGAAAAGAGGTGCTCAAACAAATACTTTGTACGTAAATGTTCATTATAGCACTACTGATTGTAACCAAAAGGTGGGAAAAACCCAAATATTTATCAATAGATGAATGGATAAACACAGTTCTATCCATGCAATGGAATATTATTCAGCCATAAAATAAATTCAGTAGTGATCAGTACTACAACATGGATGGACCTCAAAAGCATTATACTAAGGAAAATAATCTAGACACAAAATGTCACATATTATATCATTCTATTTATATGAAATATTAAGAATAGGTAAAGCAATAGAGACAGAAAGTGGATTGGTCATTGTCTGGGCTCAGAGAGGCATGAAACATAGAATCACTGATTGGTGGTTATTGGGGGTTGATGAAAATGTTTTAAAACCTGGTATAGGTGGTTTGCACAATATAGTGAATGTACTGTTACTGAAATTTACACTTTGAAATGGTTATTTTTAAGTGTAAAATATTTATTGATATAAATCAATGTCAATAAAAAAAATCAAACTAATATACTTGTCTTCCAAAATTAACTAAGCAATTTGGAACCAAACAGGCTTTTCAGAGTGGCTATGAATGATAGCAAACAACATATTCTCAGGGGTGGTCATCGTGCACCCAGAGTTTTAAATTGAGTAGGTTTCTCTTTTATTTAATTAATTTATTTATTTGAGAGAGAGAACACAAGCAGAGGGAGCAGGAGAAACAGGCTCTCTGCCAAGCAGGGAGTCTGATTCGGGGCTCGATCCCAGGACACTGGGATCATGACCTGAGCTGAAGGCAGACGCTTAACCAACTGAGTGACCCAGGTGCCCCTAAATTGAGTAGGCTTCTAATTAGTTATACTGACAAAAGCCCATCTTAGCTTGATTTCACATGCATTTTTATTCAACCATGTGACTACCCACAGCTACCTTCCCTATCATAATGTCACTGCTATATACTTGCAGAAATAGAAAAAAAGAGAAATTATTTTCACTGAATTTTCCCCACCAGGGCCCATTTGCCTCATTGAGACAGAAATGTTAGAAAATAAATCATTTATGTGTAGAGTATATACATTAGCTAAATTGAATCCATTCTGAGATGTTTTTTGACTTGTGTGTTTTTTTTAAGCTAAAAGATACTTCTCTCTAATTACTTCCCCATCTCTCCTCTCTATGTCTCTCTCCCTCAATCTCTCTCTCTCTCTCTGTACACACACACACACACACACACACACACAATTTATCTTTATTCCATTCTACTGATCAACATTAGTTTGGTATAGTGAAAACATAATTTATATTCAAAATCAGAAATTGTTTGCAAAAGAAAATTATACCTAAAATGTTTTAGAACATTTAGAATGAAAGTCAGAGGTTATAAAGACATAGAGAAAAAGGTTTTATTATTGTAGTATTACTGCATTCATCTATGAATGAAATACGATGGTCCTCTGAGAAGTGGGAAAGAAAAGGTATCCAATATACGCTAGAATTACAAAGGTTAGGGTAGGTAAAGTTAATTTCCAGTATTCAGTAGGATTAATGTTATAACAGATAATATTGATTATGAAATATATAGCTGGTAGTTTAAATCCAAATAAAATTTATATGGATTTTTTAAAAGTATATGTAAAATGAAATACATTGATTTAGTATTATCATTCAATACATATAAATGATATAGACAATGATGCCCGAATGGTTACATTGAAACTGCTGCCTAATATATGTCATTTCCTGAAGCTTCCTGTCTTTGCTAAATTTAATGGCAGTGGTCCTTGTGCTTATGCCAAACATTTGACAGCTAATTTGGAATTAACCTTTGCCTTTGAATCGCGATTTGAGATCTCAGGCAAGAATTTAATTTTATCATTGCCTTAAACATAGAAAGCATCCACCAACCGCCTTCCTGCTGATGTTGAGACAATAGATTCTGCTGTTTTAACCTCTAAGTTACACTATCACCATGCCCTTTTTTAAATGATCTTTTAGGGGGGAAAATGCCACAAAAGCTCAACTTCAGCAAAAAGCTGCTGTCAGAATTTTTTTCACACTAAATGGCCTCAGCATGTCACTGCTTTCCTATGGGAACCGCCATGGCTCCCTGTCAAATACCAAATTGATTTTAAAATTGCTTGATGGCTTCAGAAGCAGAGCAGCTGGGAGCTGTGTATTTATCCCAGTCAGTGTCAGTGCATGAGCCAGGGTCTCTTCCAGTGGTTGTGAAACATGTTTATGCCACATGCCAAGTACAGGAGACGTTAAGCCTCAGGTCCCACATTTTAACTCGTATGTAGGCTGATCACAGCACAGCCGTCAGACGTACACTTGGAATATTTAGTACACGTGCCGCCAAAGTGAGTGCATTTAGAGTATTTGTATTCTTACATAAGGCACATCAAAATTTTAAAAATCGTTTTAACGTATGTGACATTTTGTATTTCGATTGTGACATAGAAACATGCCATAGACCCAATATGGGACTGGGAAAAAATAAGTTTTCAAATATGTCCAGGCTCTTTTCCATTCTGAACTTATGAAAGAGCACAAAGGATAAATCAATGGGACTCATGAATTCTCTGAAGATTTAGTAAGTTTTAAGATAATCAATCTTTATTTTCATTGTGCCTATTAACATTCATTTGTTCAAAACTCTCAGAACAAAAAAACAAAAACAAAAACACCAAACCCTCGCAGAATGAAAAATTGCACCCAGTGAGCCTCAAGAACACGTAGAAGGACAATCTAGTTGGTCATTTAGCTTGCTTGTACTATGTCTGTTTCTGAAAGAATATAAATGCATTGATTTTGTAAGAGAAAAAAGTTGATGATCAGGAAATTTAAGAAATCAGGAATGGAGAAAAAGACAAAAGAAAGTTTTAAAAAATCAAGTCAATTCCCACCACACAAAATTACTGTCTTTAATACAGCAAACATCTTCCTTCCTATGAGGGGTTGCAGATGGCACAGAAGCGTGTGTTTGTGTGTGTGTGTGTGTGTGTGTGTGTGTGTGAGAGAGAGAGAGAGAGAGGGAATACATGGGGTCACCTAGAACACCACCGAAGAACAAGTAGGACATTTACCCTATGTCCTGTGGTACATGGTGCATAGGATGTAACACAGAGGAAAATAAAAATGCATTTTTTAGGGCTATGAGAAAGAAGTAATATTCACAAGGAGTAGCTAATTTTGCAAATGAGAGACTGTGACTGTGAGAGTGAACAGTGGATATTTTGGAAGGTAGAGAGGCACAGGGGATGGGGTCCGATTGATGTATTGCCCAACAACACGGGCATACACATTCATCTGACGATGACAGCCCAGAGACGCTTAAGCTTCTGCCATGACTGAGTAGGACAACTTGGAAGGCATGCTGGGATCAATGTGATGACGTCTCGGGGAGATTATGTAGGTGGAATCAATTTTAACTTTATAAATTCTCTCCTCCCCATTTTATTTTTAGATAATTAAAATAAAGAGGCAGGTGGTGTGTTAAAAAGAGAGGCAGTTGTGACAGGGATGTGTGCTGCTCGGTGCGCTTCCCTGAAGGCTCCCTGTAGCAGAGTCCCGGCCAGAGAAAAGCCGATCTAGCCAAGTACCTGAGACCCTAGGCATCTTTTATTTAATTAATCAATTAATTAATTTATTTAAGATTTTATTTATTTATTTATTTGAGAGAGAGAGAGAGAGCATGAGGGGAGGGGCAAGCAAGCAGACTCCTGCTGAGCAGGGAGCCTGACATGGGGCTCGATCCCAGGACCCTGAGACCATGACCTGAGCTGAAGTCAAAAGCTTAACTGACTGAGCCACCCAGGCAGCACCCCGAGGCATCTTTTATATATTATTACCAAGGGCACCCTCCAATACTATAGCGGCTTCAATATTGATCTTAGAAAACACTTCAAGGGGCACCCGGGTGGCTCAGTCGTTAAACGTCTGCCTTCGGCTCAGGTCGTGATCCCAGGGTCCTGGGATCGAGCCCCACATCGGGCTCCCTGCTAGGCAGGAAGCCTGCTTCTCCCTCTCCCCCTGCTTGTGTTCCCTCTCTCACTGTGTCTCTCTCTGTCAAATAAATAAATAATATCTTTAAAAAAAAAAAAAAAAAAAAAAAGAAAACACTTCAAACAAGATGTTTTGTCATAACTTACAAAATAACAGACTTGAGGGTGAATGTTTGTATGGCTTTGGTAATGAGCAGAGGGGATACTTGACTATGCTAAAAACAACAACAACAAACAACAACAACAACATTAACAACCCTACATCCTAAACAGAGCTGCAAATAGTTAAAACGTCTTCCAAGGGTTATTACCTGGCAGGCCAATTACCTCTCCTACTCCAACCATAACCCCAGCCAGAGGTCCATTATGGAGTCCCTCCCCCAGACCCATGCACACGAGCAGTTAGTTTGCAGAGGGGGGTGACTGGACAAATACACAGACAGAATTAGAGGCGTACATTTTGGAAAAGTTGAGAATACTGCAACTTTTCTAAGCTGTTCACCTGTTGAGTGGAAGCAGAATGTTCCAAAAAGCCAGGTTAAAATAAAGTCATGCATAGATAGTGAGGTGCTTTCGAGGGAGTGATTGTCTGCTCATCTCCAGCAAGATGTCTGTTGAGGTGTTGGACCAATGTCTCCTGCATGTCCGGGGTAGGAGAAGAGACATCGATGAGGGAAATATTATATCGATGCCAAGAAATTTCATATATTTTTTGTGGAAATAATATTTTTTGCTTGTTCCTATCAAAGTCTTGAGTTGGTCACTTACAAATGAAAACACTGAACAATAGATAAATATGCACAAGTCTGGGCATGATGTGGTGCCTAGTCATAGATGATGTGGAATGCAGTCTTACTAATGAAGCCTTTGCTGTGGACTCACTGTATGAAATGGGAATTGTTAGATATCATTTTTTAAAATGCCTTTAACTTATGATACATCTCCCTACATATTTTATGGTAAACTACATGTTCTTTAGGGCAAATATTGCTATTAGATCATATTTACACTTCCATCCTATCTCTCATACTGCATTTCACTAAGCGGAGGTTAATGAATGTTTTGTTTAGATTATTATTATCAAAATATTTTGTCAAATAAAGGGATACTGAATTTTAAAATTATATTATGGGATCCTGAGACCTATCGAAATGCCCTGAGAAGGAAAGGAACTGTTATTTAATTGTTGCTTATTCTTGGCTAACTCATATTTCTTTTTTGAGCCTTAATTTCCTTTTGTGTGAAATGATTTGCCTTGCACTAGATCAGTATGGTTTGTTTAAAACCAGGGGCTCAGGAGTCAAATTTCTTGGTCTTCAAGTCTGACTCTGCCTTTTATTAACTGTGTAAAATTGGGTAAGTTTTTGAAACTTTCCGTCACATTTATGACAGGGATGCTTGAGTATTAAGTGCTAAATGCCTACGAGTGTACCTGGAATGAAAGTATATCCCTGTTATTATCATGAATTATTGAATATAAATAATTGAACATGAATAGTTAATAGCTAGCCTTAAAATTTTAGAAGAAATTACCTGAAGGGTAATTTTTACAAAGTATTTACAAAATAGTTCACTTCAGCATATAACATAGAAAACGACATAATCTAGAACATAAGATAAATTTATTTATTCAACTACCTGACTGACAAAGTTTCTTTAAAGTGATACAAAAGCACTGCAGTTAAAAAATTGTTACTAACATCATCAACCTTCTGCATTTTTTTTCCTTAGTAAATGGATTGTATCCTGCAAAACTATCTATTTGGTGAAGTCGATTTCCATGCATTTTTTAGAAGATCAGAAGATCCATGCATTTTTCTATTTAACAACAGGAAATTGAGGAAGCAGATGAAACATGAAATTGAATCTTATAAGAGATAAAGGGAACAATTACAGTAAAATCACTTTAAGGTGGTTCCAGGAGCCAGTCCCTCAAACAGCATTAACAGGAAAATCTTCTTAGGAGAACTATGAAAAAAATATATTGACAAGTAGCAGATGAAAAACATGTTGTAATCAAAAACTCCTTAAGAAAGTTTTTTGTATTTGTATTTCCTAGTGTGAACTTTAATGATATTCATGTGTTACATTTCTTTTCCCACTGAGGACAGCGAGGACTGCCATTTTTAGCTTATTTACAAGTGTAATGCTATATATTTTCACTTCAGTTGCCATATCAAATTCTGGCTTTCATTGTTCACTCTATGCTAAAGGAGTGCTAACCTACTTTGACATGAGATACACAAGCAAGTTAGAGGCTTAATAGTCATTCATTTTTCTTACATATAATGCTTCAGGGTAAATGTTCTATGTCTGTGGGCAATTCCCTCTCATTTGTGGAAGACTCAGGACTCTTCTTTCTGGTTACTCCATATTCTCCTAGGGCTTACTCACTATTTACATGGTGAGACCTGGTTGCCTGGTCTAGGCTGCAGGAAGCAAAATGGAAAGGGATGAGTGAAGGTAGCATGCTGCTGACATAAAAGTCCTTGGTCAGAAACAAACACTTCTGCCCACACTCTATTTCCTTCTCAAATAGTCGCACCTGCATGAAAGGGTGTCTAAAGAATGAAGTCCAACTCTGTGCCCATTATGAAGGGGTGGGTGAAGAATTTTGACAGACAGCTAACAGTCTCTGTCATTCCATTAATTTTCTTAATTTTTACTGTGACAAATGTTTTCATTTGGCATTTCACATATTATTAGAAGTTCTTAGAAAGGGAAAATACCACCTCAACATATTTCATTGCATTAATTACTTAATACATTCATGTCAAAATGAAGTGATACATATGTTATTCATTCATGTATTCATTCTGTTCCCACCTAACAATGACTCCCAGAGGACAGATTGTGCCTTGTGAACTCAGTATGTAGCAGGGGTCAGGAATAGACTATGAATGCATTCAAACACCTTGGTTATGGTATGAAGAAATGTGGTTAGCCAAAATCGTTGACATGATCTTACTACCCAGAAAGATGGAAATATTACTATCAAGTAATTGCTTTGATCATGACACTGGTAATATACCACAAACTTCTGACACAATAAACTTAAACAAAAATGTATGCAAACAAGAGTATCTGCAAACTAAAAGCAAGTTAGTAAAGACTGACCCAGATAAAGTGGTAATTCGCTACCAGGTCATAGGAAGAATGATAGCTGAACCATGACCAATTATCTAATGGGGAAAAATAAAGGATTATGTGAAAATATGAAAGCTGTTTCAAAGAGACATATATTGCTGTTTCTGTGCTTCAAAGAAAATATACACTTTTTAATTGGAAGTTCTTAGTTCAATTTAAATAAGTATACTCTTAGGTATAACACGAAGAGTCATCCAAGACTGTGACAGAAGACTCTTCTCTCCCTTCCTCCCAGGAACAGACCAGATGTAAAGCTGCATGAGGAGCAATTTCCTCTGAAAGGGAACCACTCCTATAAACCCTCATCTGCAAGAGTAGGAAAAGTTGAGACACACACTCTCCATAAACCTCAGTGCTGACACAGTACTGTGCCATTGGGAGGGATCCCCCAGCTCCTAGCTTCTCCCTGAGGAGTGGAGGGTTTGAACCCCACATCTAGGCTTCAACTTTTAAGATTCCCACTGAAGGGACAGGCTTCCAAAACACCTAGTTCAACATCACTAATCATCAGGGAAACACAAATCAAAATTCACAATAAGACATCTCTTCATAGTGGTTAAGAATGGCTATTATCAAATAGACAAGAGTTAATAAATGCTGGTGAGGTTGTTCAAAAAGAGAAGACTTGTACTGTTGGTGGGAATGTAAATTGACACAGCCACTATGGAAAACAGTATGGAGGTTCCTCGGGAAATGAAAAATAGAACTACCATATGATTCAGCAACCTCACTTCTGGGTAGCCAAAGGAAATGAGATCAGTACCTTCAAAAAATATCAGCATTCCAATATTCATTGCGACACTATTCACAGTAGCCAAGATATGGAAACAAACTAAGTGCCCATCTATGGATAAACAGATAAAGAATGAATGAATATTATTCAGCCATAAAAAATAAGTAAGTCCTGCCATTTGCAAAACATGGATAGAACTTGAAGACATTATGCTAAGTTATGCTAAGTGAAATATGACAGGGAAAGACAAATACCACATACACCACATAGCATCATTTATATGTAGAATCTAAAATATAAAATAAAATAAAATAAATTTTAAAAAATAAAGTTCAATTTCTAGACAGAGTAGGCCAGAGTCTGGGAGCTAGGGGGAATAGGGAGAAGTTGGTAAAAGGGTACAAACTTTAAGTTATAAAATGAATTAAATCTGAGGATCTAATGTATAACATAGTGACTATAGTTGATAACATTGTATGATTGAAATTTGCTAAGAGAGTAGAGCTTAAATGTTCTCACAAAAAATGATCAATCAACCAATCAATCCCCAGTCACTTGAAGGTGTCACGGAATAAATTTTGAACGTCTCATAGAGGGCATCGCTGCAGTCTATTTGTTGTAGGATAATGACACGTATAGCACGTGTAGAGATCTTAAAATTCTAGATCAAAGGATCAAAGCCAATGTAAATATTTAAATACTTTTACTATAAAGGTGAACTTCAGTGTAAAGCCTGTATTAACCTAAATGTTAGCTTTCTAGACAATTTTTCACAGGGAAATGATATATATACAATTTCAAAAGTATTTCTACTAATTAATAAAAAGAATACACTGCTGTTTAAAAGAAAAAATAAGTTTAACTTAGTGTATTAATTTCAGATGAACGAATAACATTGTGTTTTGTTAAATATACACATATATATTTCATAATGAATTTATTCATGTGTATTCCGATTCCCTAAAAAACATTTCATACTATGGAGACTATAAAGATAAATCATGATTCCAGAGAACAAGGGACTTATAATCACAAAATTGTAGAAAAGTTGCTACATCTCTGGTTTTACTATGCATAATTATTTTTATAGCTTAATTTCACTTAGTCAAAACTATAATTAAATAACATAACACTTGGGGAATGAAAATAACATTGTCAACAAATTTATATAAGGAATCTGACAGTAAAATCATATTTTAATGTACATGTACATATTGTCAACAACATAATATGAGCGATATTATTATTATTAATGAAATCTTTATTAAAAGAACTACATGATGTCTGTGTTCAAGACATGACCAAGAAGGACAGTGGTTGTGTGTCTGTCAGAACCAGGCACTGAGGTACATTTGGAGCACTCCATGTAATGTCTCTAGTCTTGGAGGTACAAATGACTCCTTCATAATTTTTCTTTATAAAGTCACATTATTCCTCAAAATAAAGATATTTTCAATTTTCTGGTTTTGTCCAGTTTGCAGCTACTTAATTTTTATGACATATTCCTTAATTTTTATGACATGTATTTTTAGCTCAGAGAATTAGATACTAATTGACTTTCTTTAAACATTGTATTCTAGAAAAATATTTCAACATTGGGCCAAAATGAAGGCATTCTTTCTCAAATTAGGTGGCACTCAACAAATAGTGTTGGTCTGCTGTATGAAAGGGAAAATAAAATCAAAAATCATATTGTGAATACTCCTGGAACCACCCTCCATCATTAAATTTAATATCACAGTACAACTGACAAGCCATTTTTATTTTATTTACTCTTGCCTTAAATTTTAATTCTTCAAGTTGAACTAAAGACAATACTAAGAAAATCAAAATAAGTGATGATGCCAATGTTTAATTCCTGTTTTTTGATAATAAGCATACTTATGTGAAGTGGCATCTCATTGTGGTTTTGATTTGCATTTCCCAAATTATTAGTGATGCCAAGCAACTTTTCATGTGTTTATTGGCCACTTGTATATCTTCTTTGAAGAAATGGCTATTCAAGTCCTTTCTCCTTTTTTTTTTTTTTTTTTATATATATTGGCTGTACTTTTGTGTGTGCTATTGAGATGTAGGAGGTCTTTATATGTTCTTGATATAAATTTTTTACACATTCGTGATTTGTAAATATTTTCTCCCATTTTGTGGGGTGCCTTTTCACTCTACTGTGTCCTTTCATGCACAAAATTTTTAATTTCAATATAGTCAAATTTGTTTGATTTTTCTTGTTGCCTGTGCTTTTGGTGTCATATCCAGAAAGCCACTGCCAAATAGAATGTCACGAAGCTTCCTCACTTAAAAAATAGCGTACATTACTAGTACTCTGGCAACATTGTCATGTCGATACGGTTCTCCGTCTTTATTTGACTTCCTTCGTCTTCCTGCTACACCTTTCCTCAACAGTTGAGCCTGAGCCTGCATACTTCATGCATGCATTATTAAATTCCTTCAGACAATTTCTCATAAACTGCACAATTACAATCACACCTTATCTTAGCAAGTAGTGATCTATACTGTTATAATAATACAAAGCAATTCCATCAAGTGTGTATCGGAATACTCTTCTGTCTTCATTGTAGATTTAATTTTATTATTTGAATGGCAGTAACTCTCTTACACCTCAGTGGGCAATCAAAACAGATAGAAGCTTTTCAAGCAAGTGAAACATTATGTAGTGGTTCTCAACAAAATCTTTAATTCTTTAAAATGTTTTCATCTATTTTACCTCTTGGAACATCATGATTTATTAACCTCCGATAACCATTCTATCTTTATAGTAATTATATCCACTTTGCTTCTAAAGTTTAAATGATACAACTTGACAGCCTCTATTTAAGAATTTTATCATCCCCATTGAAAATAGGAAGCCTAGGTTCACAACGGTATCCCTACTATCAGCCATGGCTTACAGAAATGAGTCATAGCTGACCTAAACAACAAACTCAGCATGTGTTTCACCCGCAAAATTCTTTTTTTTTTTTTTGACTATCCATCTTTTTTTTTATTATGTTATGTTAATCACCATACATTACATCATTAGTTTTTGATGTAGTGTCCCATGATTCATTGTTTGTGTATAATATCCAGTGCTCCATTCAGTACGTGCCCTCTTTAATACCCATCACCAGGCTAAACCATCCCCCACCCCCCTCCCCTCTAGAATCCTCAGTTTGTTCCTCAGAGTCTGTAGTCTCTCATGGTTCATCTCCCCCTCCGATTTCCCCCCTTCATTTTTCCCCGCCTGTTATCTTCTTCTTTTTTTTTTTTAACATACAATGTATTATTTGTTTCAGAGGTACAAGTCTGTGATTCAACAGTCTTGCACAATTCACAGTGCTCACCATAGCACATACCCTCCCCAATGTCTATCACCCAGCCACCTCATCCCTCCCACCCCCCACCACTCCAGTAACTCTCAGTTTGTTTCCTGAGATTAAGAATTCCTCATATCAGTGAGATCATATGATACATGTCTTTCTCTGATTGACTTATTTCGCTTAGCATAATACCCTCTAGTTCCATCCACGTCATTGCAAATGGCAAGATTTCATTCCTTTTGATGGCTGCATAATATTCCATTGTATATATATACCACATCTTCTTTATCCATTCATCTGTCAATGGACATCTTGGCTCTTTCCATACTTTGGCTATTGTGGACATTGCTGCTATAAACATCGGGGTGCACGTACCCCTTCGGATCCCTACATTTGTATCTTTGGGGTAAATACCCTGTAGTGCAATTGCTGGGTCATATGGTAGCTCTATTTCCCTGGTGGTCTAGTGGCTAGGATTCGGCGCTCTCACCAGCAAAATTCTTATACGCTCAGTGAACAGAGGGCCATTTGGCTTTCTCAAGGAACAAAGTCATCTTGTACGTTCTCTTACACAACAGATCCATTCTTGCATGTCCAAATTCTGAGCTATTTGGTCATTTTCTCCACATTCTGCCAAGGGAGTTCTTATATTTTTATTCTTATTTAAGGTGAGCCATTACATTTCCAAGCTTCTAGGATCATCCTAGGAGTGTATTATGATCGATTACTGGTGTTATAGAAAGGAAGTGAAATCCTAAATGAAAGGTGGGTCCCCCTACATCAACAAATTTTACTTGACGCACACTTAAATCCTTGTTCCCTGTTATTCCATAGCCCATAATGTCCACTCACAAGCATTCTGGACAAGTCATCAATGATTAATATTAAGGACTTACTATAGTCATTTTGGCGTACATGCCATGTGCACACAACTTCTTCAGTCTTGCCTGCAGAGATTTGATGTCATCATTGGGCTGTGGTCAGGATGACTGTGGGACAACATATTGTCTTGCAAACCATATGTCTCACAATTTCAAAGTATAAGTGATAGGGCCAGTGAGCAAAACTTAGATAAGAATCAATAGTGTTATGTGTCAAACCATAATTTTCTCTGAGCCCCAGGTCTACCACTTAGTAGGCATGTGAATTTTGATCACATTATAGATCCTCTCTGGGCTTCAGCTTCTGGATATTAACCATGGGAATGACTTTTTTTTTAATAGAGAGAGAGTTTATACTATATACACTATAGCATAATATATGTATATATAATAGATACCTATGTGCATGTATATTCTTAGAGTTACCTTTGACCAACATAGGTTTGAATTGCATGGGTCTCATATGCAGATTTTTTTTTCAATATAGTACAGTACCATAAATGCTTTTCTCTTATGATTTTCTGAATGACATCTTCTTCTTTCTAGATTACTTTATTGTAAGAACATGGTATATAATACATACAACATACAAAATGTGTATTGATAGACAATGTTACCAGTAAGCCTTCCAGTCAAAAGTAGACTGTTAGTCGTTAAGTTTGGGGGGAGTCAAAATTTTTGTGTGGATCTGAAACTCCAAGGGGGTTGGTGCCTCTGGTCCCTGCATTGCTCAAGAGTACAAGAGAGACAGAATAGAATTGAGAATTAGTTCATTGTTGGAATTTTAAGTTGTAACGTGAGTGTTAGGCTAACATAGAATGTGCCTCAAAGAGTACGAACAGGATCGTAAAGGAAACAATAGTTTATGTATGAGAAGTGAATTTTGTCTGTTGAAGAAAAAAAAGGGGGCTGGGCACAACAACTGTCTTTAAATAATCAAAAGGGTACTCTTGTGAGAGCTCTTAGATGTGTAGAATAAAATCCCAGATGAAAGAGTTAAAATTAATGGATAGAAATTACGGTGTGGAAGATTCTGCATCAAAATAATATTCTAAAAACTACAGAAAAAAATGGAAACTTTTTTAAGCAATTAACTTTTGATTATGAGTTCCTAGTATTTTATCAAATCCCATTATAAGTTATAATTAATTCATGATTATATTTAATGGAATATTCAGGAACAAGAAATATTCACATACATAATATGTATTCCTTTATTAAAATGATTTGTACCATAATACATATAAAACTTTCATTTAGGAAACATAAATAATTACTGACAAATTCAAAACCGCCTAGAGGTATGGATTCATTTATAAAAATAAATACAAAATGTTATAGTATTTTCTCACACTCAGTACTGCTGAAAGTCACGGCTAAGATGTATTGATGTTTTCTTCATTTTGCCTTTTATTTATTAGGGATTTATTTTCCTACTATTAATCAATGTTAAAGTAACTTAAATAAACTAAACTAACATTGTTTATTTTGTTCTGTTTTTGTGAAACTTGGCTTTGCTATACATAATAGTGATTAAAATTTTACACAAAATACCATTTACAAAATGCCAAGAAAAAAAGAAGACTTTAAATATTTATTTCAAATTTTCTAAATTAATTTGTACCCAGGAAGTTTTCATCAACTTTAATCCTATTATTTTACTGCCAATTAGTAAATATATTAAATTTATAGTGGTGAATATAAATTTCATCAATTTCACAATGTACCTATCTGCAAGCAACCTGCAGCAAAGGGGCTACACAATTATTAGAACCCTAAAACAATTATCTCTCATTCTAAATATTTACATCTCTCTTTATTTTTAACAAATTTGCTTTTTATTTTTATTTTTTTAAGATTTTATTTATTTGACCGAGAGAGGGATAGCAAGAGCAGGAACACAAGCAAGGCGAGTGGGAGAGGGAGAAGCAGGCTTCCCACGGAACAGGGAGCCCGATGTGGGACTCGATCCCTGGACCCCGGGATCATGACCTGAGCCGAAGGCAGACACTAAACGACTGAGCCACCCAGGTGCCCCTACAAATTTGCTTTTTAGAATAATGCCTTAAACAATTTCCCAAGAAACCAATGAGTTATGACAACATTGAAAATGAAAATGTTACCCTATATGAATGGTTAATTTTATGTGTCAATTTGGCCAGGCCATGGTACCCAGACAGGGGCTGAACATTATTCTAGATAGTTCTAGTTTTTGTTTTTGTTTTTTTTTAATAAGATAAGATTAACATTTAAATCAGTAGACTTTGAGTGAAGTAGGTTTTCCCCCATAACATGAGTGGACCTCATCGATCAGTTGAAGACCTTAGTACAATAAAGACTGATGTCCTGAGGAAGAGGGAATTCTAGTAGGAAACTGCCTTCAGACTGGAATAGCCGCATCAACTCCTCCCTGGGTCTCCAGCCTGTTGGCCTATCCTGCAGAATTTGAACTGATAGACATGCACTCACTGCCTTCTGTGCAGTATGGTAACTTCGCCCTCAACTATCCCTGGTAGCTTCCATCTGGAGACTGTTCTTTGTGTTCTGTAAGAAAAACCTGCTAGTCCTCAGACAGGGTACAGGGAACTGACTTTAGGGTGCCGAATGGGACAAGGGATCTGCGGCTCTGAACTCTTCCTTCATGGATATTTGCCTTACCTTTCTGCACAATTTCAACTCAAGTTTAGGGAAACCTGAGGTTACTAATTCCTAAGGCTTTTGTGAGTTTTCTCCTTCAGTGAGGTAGCATCTTGACCTTCTTTCCCTCTGAATTTAGGGTTCTACTTTCTCGCATCCGCTAGGTCAGTTGTCACTATTACATTGCCTCCCAACTTTTGATATTTTTAAAAAAATTATTTATTTTTAGAGAGAGAGTAAGCAGGGGAGGGGCAGAGGAGAGAATCCCAAGCAGATCTGTGCTGAGTGTGGAGTCTGACGGGGGCTTGATCCTATGACCTGAGATCATGACCTGACCTGAAACCAAGAGTCAGATGTTCAATTGATTAAGCCACACAGGCACCCCTCCCAACTTTTGATATTTTATTGTTTTCTTCATTTATATTCTGTTTTTTTTGTGGAGAATCCCCACTACTGTCATTTTAAGGGTTTTTTTTTTAAGGCTTATTTATTTTAGAGAGAGAGAGCGGAGAGAAGAAGTGGGAAGGGCAGAGGGAGGGAGAGGAAGAGAATCTCAAGCAGGCTGCATGCTGAGCGTGGAGCTCAACCCAGGGCTGGATCTCGACCCTGAGATCATAACCTGAGTTGAAACCAAGAGTGGGACGCTTAACTGACTGAGCCACTCAGACACCCCATTAAGGGGATTTTCTGAGGCAAGGGAAGTAATCCATATATTCAGTCCAGTGATTTATATGAAATGATCATAGGATTTTGAAAATAGCATTTTTATAGCATTGTCTATGTCCTTGAGGTGCTCAATACTAGAAGAGGAAAAAAAAGAGGGGGCAATCATGAATGTGGACAGAAAAGCAGAATACTGCTAGAAAGTGACATTTCAAATACAACCTGGGTGATATTACAGTGTTTGAAGAAGACATTTCTTTCAAAACTATTTGCTTCAGCAGTCATATTCTATTAATCACACATATGAAAATGATAATGTAAGTTTTACCTCAATTGAAGTATACCATCAAAGCCAGAAAAATAAAATAACAGAACAAAGTCCAAAATATTTATGGTGCACTAAACCATCTGGTACTTTCATTATTGTCCATTTTCTCTTCACAGTACATGAACTGTTCAAAGACACATTGGCCCAAGTGCCCTAGACATATACTCAGTAAACAAACCTAAGTGTAGTTGACTGGCAGGTTTCAAATATATTAAAATTGATTTGCTTTGTTTTATTTATTTATTTTTTTAAAAAAGATTTTATTCATTTATTTGACAGATAGAGCACAAGTAGGCAGAGTGGCAGGCAGAGGGAGAGGTAGAAGCAGGCTCTCCGCTGAGCAGGGAGTTGGATGTGGGGCTCAATCCCAGGACCCTGGGATCATGACCTGAGCCGAAGGCAGCCGCTTAACCAACTGAGCCACCGAGGTGCCCCACTTGCCTTGTTTTAAACTAATATTTTAAAGTTCTTTTTCCAAACCTTGTTTTTTGGGGAGGAAGTGTAAAAGTTGAATCTTCAAGAGGCGAAATATGTTTTTTCAGTAATTAATGTTTTCGTCTGAGAGAGTTAGGATGTGTAAGTCAATGTAAATTTTATGACGTGGAACTATTTACCCTGCTGAATAACATAAAACTTTGCTTACAAATAATGAACTCCATGACTAAAAACTATACAATTTTTTACTAATATATAGACATTTCTTTTAGCTTTTCATTTTTTTACCATATGGGATACAATCAAATAGGTGTATTGAGGAACTGGTATTAGTAATTATTTGGTAATTTTTTTTTTTTTTTTTTTTGCAATTAACAAAAAGATTTTTGTTGCTCTGAAGGAGGCAATATAATATGGGAGAAAACAGAATATAAATATGAACTAAGGATCAGCAAAATCAGCATCAGAATTCTGGGTAAAAGAAACTAAGTGTACCAAAAAGCACTATTATTTCATGTTCTTATCCCATAAAGTAATATATTGAAGTATCTGTTCTATGACTTGCAGAGATTGGGATCCTCTTTGTTCCTACTGAAGGCAAACATGACCTCTATGTCATTGAAAAAAGGTCACCCAGCTTGGAAAAAAAGTAAAACTTTGTGACTATTTTTCCTTATACACACTATCAGATTCACACACACTCACCACCCCTAAACACACACATACACACATAAATACTGAATGAGTTAATTCTGAAGAAGAGAAGAAAGCTCAAATATAAAGTCAGGAGTATGAGAATGAAGCAATATGGCACAGAAAGAGGAGAAATCTCTGGATTTCTTTAATTTACATCATTGTGTGTTGTTGGAATTAAAGGGATATCAAAACACATAGAGAAAAGTTTGGTCCCTTACACAGATTTTAAAAATTAGAAATATATCTATTGGGGCAAACCCAAATCAACTGTGATCCACATGTGTGCAGTTTCATTTACCCCATTTTATCTAGTGTTTAAAAAGACTAACATATTAAACCCAAATCCCAAGATTCCTTTTTTTATTTCAAAGAAGATTAATTTCTTAATTTAAAATGAGACATATTTCTGTTAATTCATGGTACTGTCTCCTGGAAGAAAATCCTTGACAGAGACTAAATTATAGACAAGAATGGTGCTAAATAAAAAAAAAAAAAAAAAAGAGACCACCAAAGACTATTTTCATGAAACAATGATATATGTATTACTTGTGTACACTCAGGCTTAATGTTGTGTTAAAATACAAACAACAACAGCAACAAACATGAAGAAACTATTTGCTTTATCATTTCTCAGTGATTTCCTTCTTTATATACAAAATATACCAATCTCTTTAAAAACACTGTTATTTCAACTACACTCCAATTTGAAGGCAATATTAAGTGAACTTAAATGTTCAGTTTTAGTCGTAATTTTTTAGCCATAAGCATAAAATGGAATATTGATAACAGTTTCTCCAAATGTTACTCCCATTTCTAAGATGATGATTTCTATTTGTAACATTTCAGAGAAAAAGACATTCTATTTGGGGTATGTTACTACCTACTCAGGGGCATTCAACATGTAGCTCATCTCAGTACTGCTTTTTTTTTTTCTAAAGACCTTAGCAATATGAATGAACCACAAACAAACAAAAAACATGTTACTCCTTCAGGAGAAAGAAATGCCATTTTTTGCATTTTTTTTTCAAAGTGAGAGAGAAAGTTGGATCCAACATTAGGAAGGAAGCAATGAAGGAAGGAAAGTAGGAAGAAAAAAAGAGATTACATATGCCATGCCAAATTAAAAGTAAATTCTCTTCTTGGACTGTATAATAGCATGAGCGCAAGCCTTTCAAGGTTTACCAAATCTTCTTACACTTAAAAATTCAAAACAATAATAAAAAGAAAATAATGATGATGATAATAATAATAATAAATGTCAAGCAAGAACGGGCAACGGAGGCACAGAACAACATTTGATCAATGAACTTGTCTTCAAAGTCCAAAATTCCAAATTCTGTTATTCAAAATTTTGGTAGCCATATATTTTTCATCACTAAATTATATAAAAATTAAAAATTATTTTATTCATAATTAATGGCAAGGCAATTTGATCCCCAGATGCAAGACTGAAGAAATGACATGCATATATTGCCATATGCCAAGGACTGAGTGTTTGTGTCCTCACAAAATCTCTGTGTTGAAATCCTAGCTCCCAAGGTGATGGTATTGAGAGGTGGAGTCTTTGGGAAGTGATTAGATCATTGGTGGAGCCCTCATGATTGGAATTAGAGCCCTTAAGAGACCCCTGAGAGCTGGCTTGCCCCTTCTGCCACGTGAGGTTGTGGTAAGACAGCTATCTATGAAGGAGGCACTGACCAGGCAGTGAATCGGCTGGCACCTTGACCTTGGACTTCCTAAACCCCTAGAGCTGATAGAAATAAGTTTTTATTTGTAAGCCATGCCATCTGTGATATTTTGTTATAGCAACCTGAACAGACTAAGATACCAACATATATCTCATTTTAATTGTTATATATTTGACACCTTAATAGTACTGATCTTTTGATCCATTAATAGGACACATCTCCTTAAATTACATAGATCATCTTTAGTATTTCTCAGCACTATTTGTCGTTTTCCATGTACAAGTGTTTACTCTTGTTAGAATTTTTCCTACGTATTTGATTTTTTATAATATCATAAATTATTTTGTTTTAGTAACAATTTCTGTTTCTTCATGGCTATATATAGAATATAGCTGATTGTGTATACTAATCTTGTATTCTATAGCTTTACAAAACTGATTAGTTTCAGTAGCTTTTTTGTAGATTTCATAGGATTTTCCACCTAAAATATCATGCCATTTGCAAATATAGACAGTTTTATGATGACTGCCCACATTTTAAATTTCCTGTGTCATATACTCAAAAAGAAGAAACTGAAAATTTACAGAGGACAAGATGTCTGGAGGGATTTAAAAATATATTGAGTAAAATAATAAGAATGGGATTATGTTTAAGGATATTAAGAATATTAATAGAAATGACTCTAACTCCCTCCAATTATTGTCCTACAACTAAATGTGACATGTTTTAGGTGTGCTACCAGGAATAACAGGTAGTGTTTTTATTTGTAATGCTCAACAAAATAATTGACAATAAGCTCTGACTTGAAAAAACTAAAATGATTTTTGTTTGCATTCATCTTTGTATTAGAATGAAGCTATTGTCATTTTTCCTTCCACACATGAGATTATACCTGTCTTATATGTTTCGCTTTTTACAATACACTGTAGAGAAAGAGAATCATAGTTCATTTACAGAGAGAGGGCTATCCAAACACTCGTGTGTGAGAAATGATTGGAGAATGGGACCCACTTAATTAGCAGAAAAGAAAACTTGATCTGAAGAGAAAATTGCATATGATAGTTGACAATGGTGTCTACATATCTGAAGAGCGATCACATACAAAAAATCTACCCCCATCCCACCTACCTGACTTAATGTTCCTTTAAGCAAATCAAATGGTATGGAGTTTTGTTAACTCAGTTGGCCTTCAAAGTTTTAACATGATGACATTTGTCCTATTACTGCCTTGCTACTGAAAAGTCCCAAATCCAAACTTCACATGTTGGTACTGGTGACAATGTTTTGGCTCTATTCTTCACAATTAGAAGAAAGATAATCATTAATATTGTTGTTTCTTGAATTTGTATTTGGCAGAGGTAGAATTTTCGAACTTTTCAGCATCTTGGCAAATAAATTCAAAATAAAGGACAATTACTGCAAGTTGGCAGTGTTTAGACCATGAATTATTTACTAGTTTTTTATTAGAAATACTTGAATAACACTACCAAAATTTATCACATTCAGAGGAAGAGAATGTGTACTTATTTATACAGTATTTTCAGAGCAGAACTCAATTAAATTTTTATATGAAATAAATAATACAACTTTTAATATTTATTGTTTGCTGTCTTTATTATAATTTTTCTACAAACCTAAGAAAGTTTTATATTAAATATTCTATGTAACTGAAATAGCTGTAAGGTCTGAAAAAGAAATACTCAGATTCCATCCCCATGTTTTTTTAGTTCTTCTTTCCCCTATTTATGTGTACATCTCTCACTTTTAATATTATTTTCACTAGAGAAGTGATTCTGATTAATTTTCATGTGGGCTTACATATTTTGGTAAGTATTATAGGTGATTAAAACTGAATGTTCTTTCAAGCTGTTAGTCTCCATGAATATTTAGTTTAAATCAACTTAGTCCAATCATGTTCATGAAATACGCTCCATTACTGAATAAATTTGGGAGTATAGTCCCTTATGTACAATAATCAAACAATGTACACAAATAAAATAATAATATAGGTGAATTTAAACATAACTCATTTTCAAGACTACATTAAATGACTAAGGCTCATAAAACACTCTTTTTTCCCTAGGAACTCTTTGTTTTACATACATTAAGTCACTAAATGATTGTAGATTTATTATTAGTTTCCTCCTATATAGAGACAACAGGGACACAGAGAAGCTCAGACTCACTCAAGCCAGAAATATTTGAGCTGGGTTCACACTCAGGCTATGAGGTTTCACAGGTGCCCTAGAAAGTACTTTCAATTTACATCTCATGAACGCCTCTTGTGGAAATTAAGCAATATGCTTGTTGACTTTGAATTTTATGCAATACATTTTATATGATTAAAATAGCGATTCATGTGCATAAAAGTTTTGAATGTGAGAAATTTATAAAGATCAAGTTTCAAATGAAGTGTTTTTCCATTTCACCGCAAATATGAACGACTATTCACTAACGAAAATCATTTCACTATCCATAACATATTATGGTATGAGGAATGCTCTCATCCTGCTAAATAAGTCACAAAATTTTCATTAATTTGCATTTCATGCTTTTGATAAACTTCAAACTTCAAATTGAAATCCCGATTTAAATATGAATAGTCAACCTTACTACTGTACAAACCAGGTACCACTTTTAGAAGGTTTCCAAAGTCAGGCCACTTCCAAATGCTTTCAGTTATGTGTACAATGGCAGTACTTAATAAAATATAGAAAGAATATTCAAATATCACTTAGATAACTTCATACAATTTTGAGATGAAAAGGAATAAATTTAAATTATTAGGTTAAAGGGGATAACCTTGCTGCAGTCTAGGTTTATTGATTTATTATTTATCCAGCATTTATTCTGCAACTATTTTAAAGCTCACATCCATGTTATCCATGATACCAAATATATGTGGTATATTTAAATCATCCAGAGAGTCCACAGTCTCCTTTTAATCTACGTTTCATAGAAAAATCAACACTATTATCAAGCTGCTCAGAAATATTTCCCTCTCTTTTCCTGAATGTCATTGAGATCTGACTTCTGCCCAAGGATGGTGCTTCTGTGGGAGTCCCCTACAGTGACTGTATGTAATGTGATCTCTCCCCTGCCTTTTTTTTTCTCACCCTTCTCTTATATCAGGTTCATTTGTGGAATAGAAATTTGGCTTATTTACCTTTCACAACTCTTTTCATTGTTACCTACCAATTTTATGGTCACATTCCCCCATTTTTCATTGCATCTCTCCCTCTCCCCAAATCTTACCTTCACTATAGATGTCTAAAATCTTAATACAGATGATTCATCCTCTCCACTTTACCCACCCACTCTCAGGATCATACCCTGAAGCCTGTCACAATGAATAATTATTTCCCATGTAAAAAAAGAAAATTCAGATATCTCATTTTCTGAACACCACCAGAAAGACTTCCTGTGACGAATACAGTCACCTATTCCCTAAGATATTCTCAAACTCATCTCTAGGTCCATCCCCTACAAAAATGCAGCACATACTCTACAGCTGAAATGATAGCTCTAAAAGCTAAATATGATTATAAAATATATCATATATATCAAATATTGCACATAATAAATATTTAACAAGTGTTCTTATTACTGGCATTTTTTTAAGGAGCTTGATTTTATATTTGAAATGCAAAGGCAAAAATGGAATAGTTTAAGTAGTGGTGGAACATAATGCAATAAGCATTTGAGGACAATGACTCTGCCAGATGAGCAAATTTGAAGACAAGTCTATATCAGAAGGAGAGACTAGTTAAGAATAGTCCTAATACTCTAGGTCAGAACAATGGCTGGTAACAGGATGATAATGATAAACGTGAAGATAAGTGAATACACTTGAGATCTGTTTAAGAAGTGGAATTCACAGAACTTGATGATGGCCCATGTGTGGATGAGTAAGAAATGGAGAAGATGATATATTACAACTAACAATAACCCTCATCATCTTCCGGCGCTCCCCGAATTAGGACTGAAATCACTGACAGCACAATTCTGGTTTAAGGTTTTGCCAATGAGAAACTTTGAAAGGCAGAAAAGCAAAACCAATTTGGAAGGCAAAAGAGAATTAAAATCCATATTTCTCCCCTAGTGGTCTCAGACATAAGCCAGGGCTTTGGCAGGCATAATTTGCAAAGCTCTTCTGGTGTTCCCTTAAAAATTCCCCTGCATGCTGCTATAGGCAATTGCTATTATTGTCACAAGTTTCCTTGCATTTCTGCAAGTTACTGATTTTTCTAAAAAGTAGGACTGAAACTGAGAGTCAGAAATGCTTTTCCAGGCCTTGTCCTCTCTGGCACTCTAAAGGAATTTTAAGAATGACATTCCCTGTATTAAATACTCATCTGCAGAAAAGAGTGGTTTCTTTCTTTTCTTTTCTCTTTCTTTCTTTCTTTTCTTCTTTCCTTCCTTCCTTCCTTTCTCTCTCTCTCTCTCTCTTTTTTTTTTTTTTTGTCTGCCTCTGGCTAAACTGTGTCGCATATCAGAAATTGGTTGAACTTCTCCCCAGTCTGCGTTATCTCTGTTTTAACTCTACTGATAAGAAGTAGTTGTGTGAGAGCTGGAAATGAAAAGAGAAAACAAAAGCACTTACTCCAGCTGTGGTGGGAAGACTCATGGGCTTCTGAGGAAGTAATGGTCTGCAGCTCCTCCAGCCTTTTTTTTTTTTTTTCCCCTACAAATTTCCTGTCTGGTACTATAGACATCTACAATGATTATCATTTTCCTGCTAGTTTGATAACTTTTTGATTCTCTGAAAACTAAAAGAAAACTAGGAAAGGTTCTCCCAGACTTTTGAAAATCACATCTTCCAGTAAGTATCATCCATTTAATTCCTTCAATTACATTCTCTCTCTTTGACTTACCTAGAGTGATACAAATGAAACTTCCATAGACTCATCACCTAGTCCTGTAAATTATATTTAACAACTACAAGATTAGGATATAGAGGGCGCCTGGGTGGCTCAGTTGGTTAAGCAACTGCCTTCGGCTCAGGTCATGATCCTGGAGTCCCGGGATCGAGTCCCGCAACTGGCTCCCTGCTCAGCGGGGGGTCTGCTTCTCCCTCTGACCCTCCCCCCCTCTCATGTGCTCTCTCTCTCAGATAAATAAATAAAATCTTAAAAAAAAAAAAAAAAGATTAGGACATAGAGTCAGAAAATAGTCATCTGGATATCAACAACAAAAACAATCACAAACTTGACAGTGTTTCTATGATATTCTTCTGGATCCCTCTGAATGATATGGGCTCTGTGCCTTTGTTTTTAGATGTTTACCTGTTAAGGAGAGTATCTAACTGGAGTTCACGAGTTGAGGCCTTAAGGTATGATAACTAATGACTTTTCATAGATTACCATCGAACTCTAAATTTTCAAAATGTTTGTCAAGGACTTTGATTAAAAAGTAGAAGATATTTTTTTTTATATCATCAGATGCCATAAAGCTGAGAGTTTGAAAGAATAAATTGTATACTGTTAAAAACTGTCTTTGCCTTGTGATTTTAGCCTGTTTACTACTTATGCTTATTTTGACATTTGTCAAATCCAAAACTTTAATTTATAAGAAGTCACAGGAGATCTTTCACCTGCTTTGCAGTTTTTCTTATGTTTAACATAAGACTATATAAAAATAACATTGATGTAAATCCATGTAATATAAATGCATGAGAGCATTCGGGCTGCAGCAGTTCATTTAATTCTTATTAACCTGAAATAGGAAGCATCTATGACCCAAAAAGAGCAATCATCTCTCTCAGCCCAGCTTTAACCATTCTTCTTTTCAAATAAGTGAATTTTATAAGGATAATTTATACCTATCCTAGGAGCCTAATTTATGATTTCATTGATGACCTATTAAGCACTCAACTCTGTACTCTGCCCTGTGATTATTAAAGAGATAACTTTTTGGTGTGATAAATTAGGATCAATTCAGAAAGGAGTAACATATAAAAATAAAAAAATCTAAGTGAACCAGAAATAAAAAGATAAGTAACCACTATATCTTCCTACGTCCTGTGAAGTGTCGTCGTTATGGGACTTTGCAAATGAAGTGACTTGCATTTAATCCCTTTTCTAAATGTACTCTCTATGCATTTACAAGTTTCTCAAAAAGTGAATGTGGATGGAAACACAGCTTTAAAACCATTTTGGAATATGCTCCACTGGTGTTAATTATGAAATCAAGAAGGCTGATTCACACCGGACTATGTTTCAAAATAAAATTGCCCATAAATATACTGTAGTTCTATCCTGACAAATTCATGTTTTAGAAAAGTTTCCATAATTCTTTAGTAAAGCATTAAACTCATTTCACTGTTAAATTATAAAAGAACAAAATGATCTACAGGTTTTTGCTTTAAAGAAATGACAGGGATGGCCACTACTTAAAGAAGATCACTTTCTTATGGGAAGTACTGTATATGATAATCACTCCACCAAAAGTGTCCATTCAAAAGAATGGCTGTATTGGGAGAAATTATCAATGAAATGTGGAGTTATATGTGAAAATGTAGGTTATTTCAAAGTCATACAATCTTCTTTGAACCAAGCCAAGCTAAAGCAAAGCTGACCAACGAAGCCAGAAGCATCTCCATTAAGGGATGAAAATACCAGAGAACCAACAATAAAAAGGAATTGCTGATCAATAAATGGATTGAGTAGTGCATCAATCCCCTTGAATATGTCCAATTCCAAGCTTAGATAATATTCACCTGGATATAAAAGACAGATTATGTTTGCTAGTTATAATTATAATAAATCTCAAGTATCCAGTATCTTATCATTTACAATATATTTTCAGATATATTTTCTTATTCTTAAAATAACTAACTATGTAAAGCAGGTGCGTTTAATGAATTCCTACAAAGAACTGTAATAGGCACAGAAAAGTTATGACAATCTAATTTGTTTTTCTTGATTCTGTCCTCCTCTCTCTGATAGGACTATATTTGATTTTTCACATGAATAAACTGAAGTAGAGAATTTAAATTACCTGTTCATACATGATAGAACCCATACTAGACCCTGTTCTCCAATCATAATCCAGGCAAATTCCACATACTGTTTAACTCTTAGGACACTGAAAAGAAATCACCGCATAAAGCACTGAAGTCTTAATATATAGCTGTAAGCCTGTTGGGTTCCCAAAGACTATCTGAGGGCAAAGTTTGGAAAACTCTGACCCGTGGGCCAGCTGACTGATTTTACAAATAATGTTTTCTTAGAACATAGCAACACCCACTCATTTATGTTTTGTCTGTGATTGCTTTACACTACAAAGGCCAGTGTTGGAAAGCAGCGATAGAGACCAGATCCACAGCAAACCTGTTATATTTACTATCTGGTCCTTTAAGGAAAGATTTGCTACCAGCGCCTGGGATCCACAAGAGCCACGGACAATTTCAAATTATAACACAACGCTACTGAAAAGCAGAAACTCATAATCAGGAAGGAGCTCAAAACCCAGAGCTTCTCCCTGAACAGTGAATGGCTTAAACCCCACATTGAGCACTCCGACATTTATGATCTGCACCTGAGAGATAAGCCCCCAAAACATCTAGCTTTGAAAACCACCACAAGACCCACAAAATAGCTGTGAACTGAAAAACCTCTCTTAGAGGGCCCAAACGCCCCAGAGCCCAGCCAGAAGCAACCTCTTTTAAAGCACCCAGAATTTATATGAAAGAAACTCATTTGCTAACCTTAAAGCGTTGGCTTGAAGGTCAGGGCCTATGGATATGCTCCGAAGAGGGAGGCTGATGGGCACCACCATTTTTTCCTTCTTCTTCTTCTTCTTCTTTTCAGCTGATGCCAACTTTGTGCTTCCCCTCTGCCTTACTAAAAATTTGGGGAAAAAATTCTGGCACAAGCAACAAAGTGTAACGAGTTTGAAAGATGCCACCCCTATTCTTACAATAATAGCAACAAAAACGGAACAAATTAAAAATCATTGACTTCTCTTAAATACAGGGAACCGACAACATTGCTGAGAATATTGCAGGACAGACTGCCACGCTGAAATCTGTAGACAGGTGAATCCAGTCAGTCACAGCTTGATCTGCTTGCCTGGAGGATTTACTAGGTAAATGGAAGAATTGCTGAAGAGTGAAAAAGTCCTGGGAGCTGCATTCTTTCATGGATTTCCTCTCTAACATTCCAGCAGTTTCTCATGGTAAAGAGCCAAAGCAGCAGAAGAGGAAATGAAGAGGGGAGGAAAGAAGGAAGAATAGACGGAAAGAAAGAAAGGCTTCTTGTATTTCTGGCAGTGGGAAATGTAAACGTATCCCCAGAATGTTCTCCACAGGCTCATAGAACAGCCCAGCTCCGTGGGTACTCTCCAGGGGAGAAGTCCTTACCAGAGCCATACCCACCTGCAGACAAGGGCATTTATGTCACTCTAGCTCCCACTAGATTTCTCTCTCACCTGAGGGGCGACAGGACCTAAGAAATACTTATGAAGGTCAAAGAACAGGGACACAGTGTCAAGAAGAGAGATTAATCATACACTAGAATTTAATCATAACATTATAGAATGCTTCCCCTCCTTCATACCTTATCACCACATCACCAAAGCTCCAGTAAATGAAAGTGGATTATAGATGAAATAATCACAAAGTATGCGCTCTATGTAAGGCGACAAAAAGGGCAGTAGACGAATTTGAATCAATAAATAGAAAACAACTATTAACATGATAGCTATTATTCATATGTATCAGTAATCACTTTAAATGTGAATGGTGTAACTATAATCATTAAAACAGATTGTAAGAGTGGATATAAAAATAATTCACTATATGTTTAAATGTGAAGACTCAAATAAGTAAACCTAAAGGCATGGGAATGATGTACCATGTTAATATTAATAAAAACTCTTTAATCAGTATATAAATCTCAGAAGAAGTGGATTTTAGAACAGGGAGAAGCATCAGGTGTAAAGGGAGATGCAGATAGATACGTCTATATCTATAGAGAGATAGTAATATATATCTATATATGTATCTGTACATTTATCTGTGTATCTATATATAGATAATGATAAATATTTATTTCTATATCTATAGATAGTTTGATAAAGAAATCAATTCTCCATGAAAACATAATTTTTAATGTGTGTGCATCTAACAAAAAAACACAAACATATGAGGGAAAAAAAGCTTATAGAACTTAGAGAATAAATAGAGAAGTCCATTATTTAGTTTGAGATTTCAACACCCTCTTTCAGTAATTGGCAGTTCAAGCGGGCAGTAAATCAGAAATGATACGGTTGCCCTGACCAGCACCACCATTCAATCACATTGACATTTATAGAATAGCCCATGAAACAACAGCAGAATACATATTCTTCTCAAACTCCCATGGAACACTCATTAAGATAGACAATAGTCCTGGTGATCAAAACGCCTTGACAAATTTTAAGGCATAGAAGTCCTACAAAGGATATTTTCTTACCAAAATGGAATTAAAAGAGAAGTTTATATGAAAGATACCTGGAAAATCCTCAAATATTTTGAGGCTATAGAACACACTTCTAAATAATATATGGGACAAGATTTATTTTGAGAATAAATCTCAAAAAATTTTAAAAATTAAAACAAGTGAAATAAAATCACAATTTTAATTAAATTTAAATTTAAATTAAAGTGTTACAAAAAACATGATCTAAAATCAATAATCTAAGTTTCCATCTTAGGAAACTAGAGAAAGAACAATTTAAGACAAAAACAAGCAAAGGAGAACAATTCATAAAATCAGGTAAAAAAAGATTAATGGAATTGAAAAAACCATAAAAGCAATTGACAAAATCAGTAAAACCAAAAGGTGATTTCTTAAAAAAATCAATACAATTAATACAAGTCTAGGCAGGACAACCAAGGGGGAAAAAAACAGTGGAAACACAAATTATAAACATTAGAAATAAAAGGGGTATTAAAGGTATTAATTCATGAACATTAAAAGGATGACAGGTGAACACTGTGAAAAACTCTGCCCACAATTCTGATAAATTAGATAAAACAGGGGCGCCTGGGTAGCTCAGTCGTTAAGCGTGTGCCTTCGGCTCAGGTCCTGATCCCAGGGTCCTGGGATCAAGCCCTGCATGGGGCTCCCTGCTCCACGGGAGGCCTGCTTCTCCCTCTCTCACTCCCCCTGCTTGTGTTCCCTCTCTCACTGTCTCTTTTTCTGACAAATAAATAAATAAATAACCTTTAAAAAAAAAAATAGATAAAACAGACCAATTCATTTGTAACACAAACTACCAAACTCACACAAGAAAAAATAATCTGTATAGTTCTTTATCTATTAAAGAGATTGAATTAGTAATTAATAACCTTACAAAAGGAAAACACCAAGCCCAGATTATTTCATTTGTGAATTTTATCAAATATTTAAGAAAGAAATGATACCAATTCTCTACTATCTCTTCTAAAAAAAAAGTAGAAGCAAAAGGAAGTCTTTTTTGGTCTCCTGGGTTGCTCAGTCAGTTAAGCATCTGCCTTTGGCTAGGTCATGATCTCAGGGTCCTGGGATCAAGTCCCACATCGGGCTCCCTGCTCAGCGGGGCGCCTGCTTCTCCTTCTCCCTCTGCCTGCCACTCCTCTTGCTTGTTCTCTCTCTCCGTGTCAAATGAATAAATAAAATCTTAAAAAAAAAAAAAAAAAACAGAAGTCTTTTTTTTTTAAGTAATCTCTGAATCCAATGCGGGGCTCAAACTCACAACCCCAAGAACAAGAGTCACATGTTCTACTAACTGGGCCACCCAGGCACCCTAAAATGAACTCTTCTTAACTCATTCTATGCTCATTCTCTGAGGCAAATATTACCCCAATACCAAAATCAAATTGAAACACTGCAAGAAAAGAAAGCTACCAGCCAATGTGTCTCATGAACATGAATACAAAATTCCTTAAACATAATATCAGCAAACCAATGTGTAAAGCAAGCATTAGCAAAAACAATGTATAAAAAAGAATTATACACCATGACCATGTGGGTTTACTCATTCTAGAAATGCAAACCTGGCTCAATACTTGAAAATCAATAAATACAACCCACAATATCAACAAAGTTAAAGAAGAAAAATCAAATGATCGTACGAATTATTGCTTAAAAATAGCAAAATCCAACACCTATTCATGACTTAAAGAAAAAAACTCAGCAAACTAAGAATAGAGCAGAAATTTGTTACATCTAGAAAAAACTTACAGCTAACATCGTATGTAATGTGAGAAACTAGACTCTTTTACGCAAGTTGGGGAAAGGGAAGGGTGTTCCCTCTCACCACTTCTATTCAACATCATATTGGAATTCCTATCTACTGCAATTAGACAAATAAAGAAAAAATGAAAAAGAAAACCAAAAGTATAGTTTGGAAAAGAAGAAGTAAAAATATGTTTGCTTGCTGATGACATGATTGTCTATGTAGAAAATCCCAAGCAATTAAAAAACAAACAAACAAATCTGGAACTAATGAGTGAGCATGGCAAGGTTGTAGGATACATGGTTAACAAAAAAAAATCATAATGAAAAAATAAAAAAAGACAAGAAAAGTCAATTTCTGTCCTATACACTTGTACTAAACACTTAGAATTTGAAACTAAAGTGCATTACCATTTATATTAGCACAAAAATATCCTTAAATGTAAATCTTATAAAAATATGAGGAAATCTACAAAATTTCTTCTGATGGAAGAAATCAAAGATCTAAATAAATAGATATTCCTTGTTCATGGAATAGAAGGCACAATGTTGTTTAAAAGGCAATTCTTCCCAACTTGATTTATAGATGGGTGCCATCCCAGTACAAACACAAGTAAGCTATTTTGTAGATGTGGACAAACTGATTCTAAGCTTTACATGAAAAGAAAAAGCTCTAGAATAGCCAATACATACTGAAGAAAAATAACTAAGTTGGAGAATTCACACTACCAATTTCAAGGCTTGCTTTAAAGCTATAGTAATTAAGACAGCATGGTATTGTCATAGATCAATGGAACCAAATAAAGAGCCCAGGGGAAAGAAATACACATATACTCAATTGATGTTTGAAAAAAGAGTGGGGCACCTGGGTGGCTCAGTCGTTAAGCGTCTGCCTTCGGCTCGGGTCATGATCCCGGGATCCTGGGATCGAGCCCCACATCGGCTTCCCTGCTCGGCGGGAAGCCTGCTTCTCCCTCTCCCACTCCCCCTGCTTGTGTTCCCTCTCTCGCTGTGTCTCTCTCTGTCAAATAAATAAATAAAATC
>NW_022589730.1:10582524-10625852 GCF_004348235.1 Phoca vitulina | reverse complement strand
CCCTGCTCGGCGGGAAGCCTGCTTCTCCCTCTCCCACTCCCACTGCTTGTGTTCCCTCTCTCGCTGTGTCTCTCTCTGTCAAATAAATAAATAAAATCTTAAAAAAAAAAAAAAAAAAAGAAAAAAGTGAAGGGAATTCATTGCAGAAAGGATAGTCTTCTTAGCAAATGGTTTTAGAACAATTGATGTACACATGAGAAAAAATAAACCTAGACAAAGACATCATGACTTTCCCAAAATTCACTCCAAAATGGATCATAGATATAAATACGGAACACAAAACTATAAATATCTTGGAGGAGAACTTTGCAGAAAATCTATGCGACCTTGGCTGAGTTTTTTCGATGCAACATCAAAAGCATGATCCATGAAAAAAATTGATAAAATATACTTCATTAAAATAAAATCTTCTACCCTGCAAAAGATACTGTTAAGAAAATAAAAAGACAAGGGCGCCTGGGTGGCTCAGATGGTTAAGCGTCTGCCTTCGGCTCAGGTCATGATCTCAGGGTCCTGGGATCAAGTCCCGCATCGGGTTCCCTGCTCAGTGCAGAGCCTGCTTCTCCCTCTCCCTCTGCTGCTCCCTCTGCTTGTGCTCTTCTGTCTATCTCTCTGTCAAATAAATAAATAAAATCTTTTAAAAAAAAAAGAAAATAAAAAGACAAGACACATACTGAGATAAAATGTTTGAAAAACATATCTGGAAAATATATGTTATCTAAAATACAGAAAGAACTCTTTTTTTTCTATATTTTATCCAAAATATAGAAGAAAGACTCAAAACTCAACAAAACCAACAACCTAATTATAATATGGGTAAATGATCTGAGCAGTCACTTCACCAAAGGAGATATACAGTTGGCAAATAAGAATATGAATAGATGCTCATCATAATTTGTAATGAGGGAAATGCAAATTAAAATGAGATACAACAGCAAACTTATTTGAATGGCTAAAATCCAAAAAGTTCCTGATACAAAATGCTCATGAAGGTGTGGAGCAACAGGGACTTTCATTCACTGTTGATGGGGATTCAAATGGCATAGATATTTGGGAGCACAGTTTGGTATCTTTTCAGTAAACTTAACATAGCCTTACCATATGATCAAGGAATCATGCTCCTAGGTTTTTACACAAGTGATTTGAACATTTATGTCCATGCAAAAACCTGTATAGGAATGTTTACATGAGCTTTATTCATGTTCCCAAAAAGGAGGGCAACCAAGATGTCCTGCTATAGGTGAATAGATAAGCCAACTATGGTACATCCATCTAATGCAATACGAGGCAGCAATAGAATAAATGAGTTATCAAACCACAGAAAGATCTGAGGGTGCCTTAAAAGCACATTGCTGTGCGAAAGAAGCCAGTCTAAAGGGCTACCTGTTGTATGATTCAAATTATAAGATATTCTTGAGAAGGCAAAACTATAAAGAAAGTAAACGACCAATAACTACCAGATTTTGGTGGGGGGAGGAAAGAAGAGTTAAATAGGAAAAGCACAGGGACATTTTTAGGACAAAGAAACTATTCTGTATGATAATGTGATTGAGGTTATATAACACTACAATTTGTCAAAACCATTTGAGCTTATAGCACAGAATTAACTTGAATATATGTAAATAAAAATATTTAGGAGATTGAGGGAATCTCAGAATGGAATGCAGAATGTGACAAAACAATATAACTGTACTATATAACTACATAAATCTATGAAACAACCTCACTGAAAGATGGGGGGGAGGTGCTGACCTAAGTAACTTTGGAAATAACTAGAGTCTGTAAAACTAAAGGTAAAAGACATTGTACATAAGCCCTGTAATCTAGGGGATAAAGTTTTGTCTCAAAGGGGAAACTGGCTCACAATCTTGTAGATAGACTTGAATAATTAACTAAATAAATAGCAGATATGAGAAGCTAGTTTGCTTATTGTTGGAGCACAGTTTAGATATAATAATCAAGTGTAGAAGGCTAGGATGATCCATGAGCTAGTGGATTAGTGTTGGAACCATGAGCATAAACTCATATTTTGCTTAATGCAGCTGCAGGTGGTAATGTGTGGAAATATTTATGATATGATTAAGGTATGTGTATATGCAAGTAACAGTAAAAACACACATATATTTCCTTGCTCTGTCAGCTGAAAAGGCCTAATAGGAAAGAAATAATATCCCCGTAGCAATAACAACACCTATTGCCCAAACTTGGTATCTAACATCATTCTCCAATAACATTTACCGTGTGGCTCTTTGGAGAAATGGCTTCTTCTGGGAGTGGAGCAGGGAATATACATGATAAGCCTAGAGCATGTGATAGTGCTGAAAAGTGAGGAGCACTACACACACACACACACACACACACACACACACACGTATGTCATAAGGACACAAAAGCCAAATGTAAGAACTCCCAATGACCAAAGCTGGAACAATTTGAGCAACAAAATAAAGTAATACTGTATTATAACCTAAAATAGAACAAAAGTATCCATAAGTACATACTGATATAAATGAGTGAATAAATAAGTAAATAAGTTGGGAGAATAGACACATAGTCCATAAAAAAATGATCTTCAGTGAGAGGAAGCATAATTTTCCATGTCCTAGGTATGGGATCCACATAGGTACTTCCTTCCAAAAAGTATAGTATGGAAAGGGAGAAAAAAGATTAACTTTAGAGTCGAGAAAATTGGCAAACACTACCTCAAGCAGGTAATCAAGGTCAACATCAGCAGAAATAAACCACGCTGATAGTATGTACCCTTGAGTTACCATATAATGAAAATGATAGTTTACCTCAATGATATTCCTCCTCAAAACCCATAACCCCAGTCTGATCATTAGGAAAGCACTAGTCAAAATCTAACAGAGGGACATTCTACAAAATACCCAACCAGAGCTACTCAAAACAGTCAAGGTCATCTCAACCAATGAAAGCCTGAGAAACTATCACAGCTAAGAGGAGACTAAGGAGCGTGAAAACAAAGTAATGTGGCAGGTACCCTGGATAGGATGCTGGAACAAGAGAGACATTAGGTAAAGTCTATGGAAATTTGAATAAATTATGAGTTTTAATAATGATGTATCATTACTGGTTCATTAATTAGAATAACCATGTTGCACTAATGGAAAATGTTAATACTAGGGGGAACTGGACAAGTGTTTTATGGGAAGACTATATTGTCATCACAACTTTTCAGTAAATCTAAAATTGTTTTTTTTTTTTAAGATTTTTTTTTTTATTTATTCATTTGAGACACAGAGAGAGAGAAAGCATGAGCAGGGAGAGAGGGAGAGGGAGAAGCAGGCTTCCCGCTGAGCCAGGAGCCCAACGTGGGGCTCGATCCCAGGACTCTGGGATCATGACCTGAGCTGAAGGCAGACGCTTAACCATCTGAGCCACCCAGGTGCCCCTAAAATTGTTTTTAAAAAATAAAATATATTCAAAATTTTCTTGGGAGGAAGCCATTTGTGGCCAGCGTTGTCTCATAAATCAAACACTATACAACACGGAATGACAAATGAATGGCAGCCCTTGAGTTGTGCAATACAGTGTTCTCTTTCCACAGCGGGATTAAGCTCCCTGCCTAAGTGTTTGCCTTTGCAACATGACTGGTATTCACTACTTGTGTCTTTGGTGGAAGCCTAGCTTTGAGGTAACTCTTGTGTACCTACAAACGTAGCAAGGTGTCACAAGCAAGTTCTAACATCCAAAGAAATTCCACTGTATGGGAGGTACGTGTGTCAGGGGTATGGTATGTTATCTGCAAAGATCGTGTGAATGACTATATCCTTATCAATCTTCTTCAAACCATGGCTCGAATATCACCTTCTTGTGAAGCAAAGTGTATCCTCACTACTTTTCTCTGCCATATTCTCTACTGCCATAATGAGCCAGTGAGTGGTTCCCTCCACCATGTTCCAAGGCCACTTTATATTTACCTCCAATAGCATCTGGATTGTGATAAATGTACTGCTGGGCACATGTCTCTTGTGTTTTTGGTGTTGGGAGACCATGTGTTATTCTCCCTGATTTTCTCAACATCTGCTAAAATGCTTGCCATGTAGTGGGTACTCAATAAATATTTGCTGTTTGGGCTTAAAAATGGAAGTTGAATAAGTGAGATGGCTTCGTGTCATTAGAAAGAGCCTAGGATGAGAATATAGCAGAATAGATTGTCACTATCTTAGGGTGTGACTTCTGCAGCCTATTATATATTTGTAACAGTATTTTACATTGCACAGCTTGGTGTGGTACTTAGGGTAAGTGTGTGTGTGTGTGTGTGTGTGTGTGTGTGTGTGTCACTTAGTATTTTAGAACCAAATCATCCTAAAAATGAAACAGTATAGGGATCAATCATATAGAGGTCACATTTTAAAGATATTTAATGGTATTTTTAAAGTGGATCATTTGATGAAAGTAATTGCTTAGGAAGCAAAATATCTTCTAAAATTTGCATTTTCACCTCTTGATATTTTTAGTAGTTGAGGGACACTTTAGGGACATACTGACTTACAAGTAGTTTAACAGTTGTTTAACTGTCTGAGATTTAACTTTTGAAAAGATTAACAATGCTAACCATACACTATATTTCCCCAAAAGATATCTACTAAATACTTGAGTATTCCAACCAATATCCCTCGGCTCTTCTATTATTAATGCAAAGCAGTGTAGGTATGTTATTTAAAATTTCATTATTATTCTGATCTTTTCTCTTCGGGGGCAATGTCTTAAGGCAAAGGCTAATTATAAAAGCCACATCTCAGATCACTTCTACTTGAATTAAAGAACTGCCTGGAAAAAGAGAAGCATCTTCAATTGCTTTATAAAGGTGATGATGTTGTTGAGATCCCTATGTCTCTCAGTGGGACTGTTGCCATGTTTAACATATTTAATACATTTAAGAAGCCTACCCTTCAGAAAAGCAATTAGAGGTCATAATGGAATACTCTGATTTACTTAATGTTATATACAGTATAAAAATAAATGGAAGTGATTAGGGAAGGGAAAATTGGGGGCTGAAATCTACCTTAGGGAGTAGCAGACATGCCATAGAAAATAGCATCTGGCTTTTAGAATAGTTTGGTATGTGACAAAACAAGAACCAGCTCAGAAATGAATAGCTCTGCCTCCATAATGCTCTTTGAGTTCAAATCCCAAGGTTCTACCAGCTTTGTGCAATCAATTTAATTAGAAAAGAGAACACATTATAAAGTAGCAAATGATTTACAAGGGCAGAAACCTTCTGCAATCTGGAATGTTAAATACTCTAGGATGATTCACTTATAAAAGTCTAAACTATGACTTCAGTTCTAGTTATTGCTATATAGTTCAATAAATCTATTAATGTTTATTAATGTTGCAAACCAATAGGAAAACAAAATTAGAATCCATAAGAAATTTAGGATTTTAATGTAATATAAAGTTATACGATTCTGTGTCGGTTGGTGCTACTTCCTTATACATATTCAATTATATTCCCTACCTCTGAGTTGATAATGGTAATGTTTGCCTTGGCACAAAATACAGAAGGGCAGTCTTCCATCTAAATCAAAATGGGTAGAATGCACCTACTGCTGGAGCAGATCTTGCTTATGACTTGTGAACCTTGCTTTTGCCAGATAAGAGTCAAACCTCAGTTTAGTAGTAGGAACAAGCCATTTTAATTGCCTGGTAAGGAATACATTAGTGATTCCATGTTACAAATCGGCCCCCATGTTCTAATATTTTCTCTAAAAATATTACAGAGAAAGGATTTCAGAGTACTTGCTTCCCACCAAGAAAAGTAGAAAGAGCATGGAAAGCCATCTCGTAAGCATAGTCGCCCTTTTAAAATGGGTCTGGATCTACGGCTCCTGATTTATTTTCTCTTTCTTGTTTGCATCCTTGCTGGGTTTATGATTTTAAAGATTTGCCTGATTTGACCCTAATTTGAGCAGAAGACACTCTTAAATAAGGAATTTCAAGTTAAAAATGCATATTATTAAATCAACTTGTACTGTTCTGTGTCGGCGACCTTAAAAATCAATACCACATTCAAATATATTTGTTGGAAGGTCAAAAATAACTCAGTTACAGTTCAGATGTGCAAAAAATCGGTGATTAATGTGCTTCCCAATGTGTTCACTTGATACCAGTAATTGCTGGGAACCAAAGGGAACCTCCACTTTGTTTTTATCCTGAGTGAAGTGGACACGTGCTAGAAGAATCGATACAGGTACACTAGTGATCGTGCCTATTATCCTGGTATTTGGGGTCATCTGTTGGCCAGTGCTGTCTCCTTTAATCAAGGAATACTACACCCCTTGATAAGATAGAGACCATGCAGTCTGATATCAGAAGGGAAAAGTTAAAGGAACATGTCGGGCTTATTATCTTGCTTTCGTTCCTAGAACACAGATCACTGTTGAAAGATAAATCAGGGAACCAGGTCTGATATTAATGTAAGCTTACTTTCTGCTGCCTCCGCATTCAAATCATTCACCAGCCCTGTGAGTCTCAGTGCTCTGTTCTGTCTCCACGAATCTCAAAAATCATTGCTCAAAAACAGCGAATCCCTGTCTCTAGTTGATGATTAAATGATGGAAAAAAAGACAAAAAAATCAAGCATATTTTAGTGTAAGTGGTATATGATACAGAAAATGCCAAATAGAAGGAAGATCCAAGGAAGACGCAGGAGGATGTAATGAAAGCAATGCAAACAAATGGCAATTGCTGTGAGTTCTCCAATGTGAACTTAGTGGGGTTTAAAAAAATATATATTTTCTTGCCTTAATCTTCTATCTTTCTTGTGCTCATCATTTATTTGCTAATTATGATATAAAAATTGCACACAACTATTTGTTTGAATACCCTGGGAGGTATTCAATGGGAGGATTGTTACTATGGAGACAGAAAAATATGTCATATTAAAAAGCCCTGAGGTTAATAACCTAAGGAGCTGCGGTAAATGGACAGACAGCATGGTGTAATGGATAAAAGCCTGGAATCTAGAACTAGCTTGCCTAGGTGTGCATTATTACTACTTATTACATATATGACTTCAGGCAAATTACTGAAGTAATTTGTGTCTCTTTGTCTCAATTTGCCTTGTGTCTCTTTGTCTCTTTGTCTCAATTTCCTTGTTAGTATCCTGAGAATAACACCAGTGCCTCCCTCACACAATAGATGATTAAATGAGATAACACATTAAAAAAAGAAAAGAAAAGAAAAAAAAGAAAACCACTGAGAATAGGACCTAGAAACACAGGTGCTTAAAACAAAAAGAGTGAGAGAGATTTGGGGGAACTGCTTTGTTTGCTATATTCAGGAACATTTGAAAGAATACAAATCCTCCCATCATTAATATTTTCCTCTTTTTGGCCAGTAGCATAACTATGGGAAGACGGCTAAGAGGCAGATATTCCTTGTGAAGCGCGGAGGGAGCTGGGCTCAGCACCAAGTCTCACGTTAGCAGTACTCAGTCATTCTGGTCACATCCGCTCCATTCAATTCCAAGTGTTCCTTGCCGATATTTTTCAGGCTAAGACCCTGATATTTCCTTTGCTGAGATTCTATTCAGGGTTTATTACATAGCACTCCACTTAGAGATGCTCCCTAGATACTATCAGTGGATAAAATCTTCGATGTTTGTTAATTTACTTATTAAGAATGAGTGAACCAGCTGGGAAAAATACTTAGAATTTTTATAGTTCACAATTTTTCTTAGCCTGTGCCTTGGTAAGATTTCACTTTCAGGTATTTATACAAAAATAAAGTACCATGACTGTAGACACTATTTTATAAAAAAGAAATTTTTGCTCTTAAAAACTGTGTTATTATTAAACAATGTGTGATAATGATAAATTGCTATGGATAAATACACTATGTGATTTATCCACTTCTAATTTAATTTATACATTTAGTCAAACTTAAACCATTTTCAAACAATCGGGTGAAATTCTCTCTATGTAAACTGAATGTCAAGTGCAGATATGTGTTAAGTTTTAATAGAGTTAAAATTAGGTAATTAGTGCTGCAGAGGAAGCTTCCAGAATAATGTAGAGGTCATCTGGAATAAGAAAGAAGTATCTGAAAACTGAGGTGTTGGTATAAGCTGGACAATTGCCTAGAACTTGCCTGAGCCCTAAGATTGGATAAAAAAGACAAGAGGATAAAAATTTACTCAGCAGAGAACATATGGCAATGTATTCTTAATTATTGTTTTTTAAAAAGAGAGAGGATAGGACAACGTAGGTAAAAGCCAAGGGTGCAGATTTTCATTTTGTATTGTCAGAGGTGATGAGAACAATCTGTTTTGTAATTTAATTTTAAATTCCTAATATAAAACTAGAACTTTGGGCATCAGATGTTATTAACAACAGGTTTGAAAGCTTTCTTGTGGAGCTGTTAGCATGTTTGTTTTATTTCTTCCATGTAAATCTAATATAACATAGAAATAATTTCATTTGTGCATTAGTGACTAATTGAGCAAACCCCTTTCTTTTTTGACAGTTTTTTTTCCCTAAAATACCCATACCTACATAAAGTTGCCATGATCTGTGGTTATTACTCTGCAGAGTTTTTCCCCCAAATAAATGTCATAGGGGAGTGACTTTCAATCAGAACATCTCATACATAATGCATAACTTGAGCAATTAATTTTTTCCTTTGGTAATAATGGAACATTACCCAGGAAGGGTCAAGGTGGGGAGGCAGTAAGTAAAAGCAAGCTAATTATTGTCCTGCATTAATTCATTTTCTTCTTGTCCACATTAATTGTAGAGTAATGAGCTTGGTCTATGAGCATTTCTAAAGATAAACTTAATAATGTCACAATAATTGTTACGTTAACAATAACAGATAAAATGTCATACATTCTCTACATGAGGCATAATTCATTCATTATATGTATTATTTTTATTAATTCCTATGAAAATCTGATTATCTATTTTTAATATCCTTACTGTACAAATTAAGGTACCAAGAGAGAACATTTTAAATAATTCATCAAAGTTTACATAACAAAGAAATGTTAGCAACTGGCAAATAATTAAAAATGTACTTCATAGACCACTTATTCTCACTAGCATGTAAATGAGATATTATGGAAACATGTGAATACATACATCAGCTCCACTCCCTTTTCTAGACAAAACATTCTACAGATTTGGACCACTATGTGATCATGGATATGAGTTATTTTACATGTGCAGCCTTATTTGTAGCTGAGATAAATCACTTAGCACTGCAGAACTCAATAGAACATATCACGTTTTAAATATTAAAATGAATAAGCACAAAAGAATGACATGAAATAGTTCTGTAAACTATTTTCATATGCTCACAAATTTTTAAGGACACTATAAATTATGTTTACTTTTTTGTATTTTGCTTCTGATTTAGATAAGAATTGATTTTTGAATTATTTAAAATATATGAAATTCCAAATTGATTTGATATGTTGATGTATACAGGTTATTGATTAGCTGGAACTTGAAAGAAACATCATGAAAATGTTTATACTATTCAGTTTTTACATACATTTGCATTGATCTTTCTGATGCCCACCTTGGCTAAATCCCAGACAGTTTGCACAGCTTCTGGTCAGTGTCAAAAACACTTTTAAAATTATTTTTTCCTATGTCCGATGTAAGGTTCTCTCGCTCACCCTCTCCCACTTACTCTGCTGCTTCTGGACCTCTGATGTCCGGAGACAGAAGTAAGGGGCACAATAAACATGGCTGGTGCTTCCATAATCCCACAGCTAGATTCCCCTGCGATGCCAGGCATAGAACGCCGGCACTCTATCATGCTCTAATGCATGGGGTATTTGGAGACATTTTAAGGACTTGAGGCCCTTATTTTTCCTTAGCTTGTGTGACATATGCTTTGGATGACTGGTTTTAGCTCCCTCTCAGCACCTTCCCTCTGTGCAAAATTTCTACAGCTACAATCTCCTTAACCTATGGGAAATTCATGCAGCTTTGCCTTGTCAACAGCCTGGAACTGCATTTTGTCCAGCCCCTGCCCTCTCTCTGTCTGCCATTTCAGACCAGTTGGTCAGCCTTCCAGCCTCAGAGCTCTCTAATGGGTACTAAGGAGCTGCTTTATGATCGAAGTGCTAGTCTCAATTCCTCCAGGAAATCACAATTTATCTCAATAGATAGGTGATTGATAGATGCATAGACACAAAGATGATAGATAGACAGACAGGCAGACATAATTGGAAATATAAAAAGCCACATATTCCTTTCCTCCATTTATTTCTCTAATTTGTCTCCTAGCCTTTAGTGTATTTGATATCTAATGTCTTTTATGTCATATAAAAGAACATGAAGCTACCTTGTAGGTTTCCAGTGGCCTTGTAAGTCTAACAATACATTTGTTACCAAGTTTTGTATTGTAACCAGGAAGCAGAATTCTCACGCATTGCACATATTTTCATATTCATCACACTTCATGGGAACTTATTCATATGAGAATTTCTACAGCATTTATCGCAGGACCTGTTTTGACTGAACAGTTTAAAGGCATTACTTTTTTTTTTGCCCCTGGGGATAATACCAATATGTCCACACAAGTTAAAATGCCAAACTCATATAATGACTAGAAACATTTTGAAAAATCTTAGTGTATCCAAGAACTGCCCAGTGGTGACCTATTTTGAAAAATATATTAATTCCATATTATTATTTAACAAAACCCAATGTGGCTTCTATACATGACCAAGTAAAATAGATTGGAATTCATTGTTACATTAAGGAATATTTATTGGTCCACTTACTATGTGCTACAAACAATTTTAGACAAGAACAAATGAACAAGACAGACAATTCCTTGCCCATTAGGGTTTACATTCTAATAAGTGATAAAGACATAACAAGTAAAAAAAAGTACGTATATATTGTAATACCAGGTGGCTAAGTGATTTGAAGAAAAGCAAGGCAGAGCAAGGGCCACGGTGGAAGACTAGGGTCAGGTTAGGCCTTTCTGAGGAACTCACAGTTGATCACAGACCTGAATGAAGTGAGGGAATGGAAGGAAAAGAGAAATGTTTGGGGACAGACTGTCTCAGGCCTAGAATGTGAGAATGGGAGAGTTAAGAATGCAGAAATGAGCCCGGAGAGAAGAACCCCTGGCCTTCTGCGCCTTCTGTGCCGGGTCAGAAAGTCGATTCAGATCACAAGCTGTGAAGCTGTGGAGAGCGCTCAGTACTAGAAGGAAAAGGGGTCTGCGTGTTCCAGCCGCATCGCATCAACCCTCGTAACGATGCGGTTCTTTACTGGGTCAGGTACTGCTTCTTCGTCACAACAATCATGTGAAATAGGGGGGCTGGGCCTTATTTTACAGATGACAAACTCAGCTCTGCCAAGAGCAGACAGTTCAACCAACAGAGTTCACAAAGTTATTTAAACAAAAGTGCACTAATTCATACTCAGAACTGGCAGGCGCGAGCACAGGTAGGTAGTGAACACCTATGGTCCCTGGCAGTTTCTGATCCCTGTAAAGGACCTTAAATATTTTCTTGTTTCAACCATTAGTAATTCCAGACTTACACATAAACCTGTGAGTTAACGAAGGGTAATATTTAAGCACTGCAGGTATTAATGTGAAGCTGTGCTATTTTCATAAATATCTGCATTGATTTAGCCTTTATGAAAATTTACAAAAATGAGATCTTAATGCCATGTCTTTAGCTTAGGATACAGCTGTGTTCTTGCAACACCCAGGTGACTACAAAAAGGTCAAGTGTGATTGAAATGTGACCGAGTATAATTTCTAGGAAATTGCAACTTCTGTACAAGAATCAGATAGTATTTTTTGATATAGTTTAAAAGGACACTTTTTAGACTAGCAAATAGATATGCAACCATGTATGTTCTTTTCCTATGTACCTATAATTAACAATCCCATCATCAACTAAACCAGAATTCATTTTAACACATCTGCTTAGTGCCACAGGGCTCAAACATGAAACCCCGATGATGCAGATGGTCATTTTTTAAAGTGTTCATCCAAATTGATAAGTTGTTCTGTCCCATGACAGAACCTACTGGATCCTCAGAAAACCCTATTTCTGTTTTTCTCATCTATCTTCCATGGATTGATTTACCTGTTGTTTATCATACTTTCCAATTCTTCAACCAAGATTATGTAATGCTATCGTTTAAATACGGGGAATAATCCTTTATGGAATAATTCCTGAAAATATCCCCAATTATACTCTTTCAATTTTTATGTCAATATGATAGAAATAGAAATGTTCTCTCAACTCATACATTTCTATTTTACTAGCAAGTTTTTCTCTTTTAACATTTTGTTTTGTTTAGTATTCACACTCTTCCCTAAGTAAATGATGATATGAATGCATAAAGATTTTCTATGGCTTATGACTTCTCATCTACTTTTAATATCCTCCTAAATTGTTGTATTTCCAGTCTTGGGCTTTTGTAAGGTGATGATACCTATGTTGCTGACATAATGGTATCTAAATTGATATTGATGGAAAACCTTGCTTCTATTACATGGTGTGGTGTTTATGTTTCCAAGTACAGAGGAAAACAATACTGTAGCTATTCAAATCCACTATCTTTAGCTAAAAATTATTCAAAATATTTTACCTAAATATATATGGTCAATTTGGTTCAGCTCATTTTCACATGCTGCTAATAAGAAATGAACATATAAGACAATTTTGAGGACACTGTATTCACCATTTTCTTTCTGTTCAACCTATGAATTTTGAATTCCATCTTGATTTGGATAGAATAATAAGGATTGTTCTTAAAATGCTGATTAAAATTAAAGGGTTTTATTATCTTATTATCTGATGTTATCATAAAGCTTGTTATCTGGATGTTACCATGGATTTTATCATGTCCAGCAGCTTAGCATACTTCCTTCATAATGTTACAATAAAAGTAACTATTGCACCTAATTTTATATCCCATAATAAAAAAATGACACTGAAGAATCAGTTCTGGTTTAAGTTCTTAATAAAAAGGAAATGCTGAGAATTTTATAATGTTTTATTCTATGCATGGTAAGAATCAGTAAGGGTGATCAAAATATTTTGGATGAATATTAATTCAACTTTGAATCAAATACTTCTTTCGTTTATTGCTATCATTTTTAGTGGCAATAAAAATTTACTTAAAATTTTTCACGCTTTCCACAATTATCATAAAGTTTAAATTTAATGTTGAGTAAACCTTGACATGTATTTTGTTATTGCATTGTGACATGATAAAGATGTGTTTTGGTTACATATAAAAATGACATAAAAATCTCCCAGACATATTTTCATACTTCCTTTTTTATACAAATCTGTAATATCAAAGACAATACAAATCTATAGTGTATCTTTGATTAATTAACATAGACCAAGAATCTGTCTAAATTTGAAATCAGTTTTCAAGTATGGTCTTGACAATGATTTTAAAATATCAAACTATTGTGAATCATAGAATCTCAGTCAGAAACTTGCTTATTCATAAAAAATAAACAGTTTTTGAAAATTTTATATAATCACCCAGATTCTACTAGGTGTTATCTCCATGTCGCATCAGGAACTTAAAACACATAAACACTTTACTCTCACTTGGTAAGATTAAAAAAAAATAAAAAAGGATAAATGAAATAATATTAAGGTGATCTAGTTCAGGGCCTTTCTCACATTACACATTCAAAAATTTTGAGACTTTGTATTGGATTGTAGTGAAAAAAAATGCTAGAGGAATATTTCAGTTACATGCCAGAGCTGGCCTGCAGAGAGCTGGTGGTTAGCATCACTCCACATCTGTATTCGGGGACAACATGTGGGTAGCTTGAAATAACCAAGGGGTATTTACTCCCAGGAAATCCGAAGACGCTACAACTTTTCTCCCCTACACCGAGAACTGGAGTAAACCACTCTTAACTAAGAGACTACCAATTTGCCCAAACACATATTAGCATTTTTAAAATTTTAAAAATAAAAAAAGCTCTAATTATTTGACGGCATAGCAGAACCAAACATGCATGCTAATCTTTTAAAGCGAGGTCCCAACTCGTTAAGGTAATCATAATTTTCATCCTGATCAGAGACTGCTGATCCTAAGGAGCTCAGAGATCCAGCTAATGACCCTGTTCCCTCAAAAGCGTAGGTCTGGAGGGAGTCAAAAGGAGGGGCGCAAGGATCAGTATTAGCTTCTTCGAGCTTTTCTAGAATGAATTTCCGGAAGATGGCACTATCCGGGCCAACCTGCAAGGACTGCCGGGGCAGGCTCCCGATCTCTGCCGCAGCGGTTTTCCGTGTCTGGCGTCCCCGCATGATGGTGCTACTCCTCAGCTCCGCGATATCAAAAGCCTCTGTATCTTCTTCTCCTCCCCCTTCATCGTCATATCTGAATATATTCTCTCGGAAGTCTTCACCTTTCTCCGGAAAGAGAGTCTGCTTTCTTCGCTGTTTCAGTCCTAAGATCAAAAAAACAAACCCTGACAAAGAAAGCGTACGAGAACATTAATTAACATAGTATAATAAGTATAATATGTTAATATATGTTAATATAAGTTTATATTCATCAATATTACATATTATTTATAATAAACTTTACAATCCTTGCTTTTGTTAAAAGCTCAAGACATGAGTTTAGATTTTATGATTATAAGACAAAAGAAAACAAACAGCTGACCCTTGAACAATGCAGGGCTTGGTGACATCATTCCCTGCCCAGTGGAATATCCTCGGGTAACTTTTGAATCCCCAAAACTCAACTACAGTATTTGCTGTTGAAAATTTACTAAAGGGTCATGCAGAATGACATAAGGCAGTATAACAGTATTTCTGGCTGATGATTTAGAGCAGAAAAACATCATAAAAATAAGAGTGAACTGTTTTGTGATGATAATCAATTTAAAATTGTATTTTTTATATATTGAAAACAGAAAAAGAAAAATAGCATAAGGGAACATTTTTCAGTCTATATGCATTTGTCAATTTTAGTAACCAATAATCCACGTTAGGAGAAGTTAAGCACAACAGAGCAGTTTGAAATTCCCCACTGAGACTAATTCTGTGGCATAATTATTTTCTACGTTAATATTCATTGACTACAAAGTATATGCCACCAGATAGTTGGTTTAGAACCTGTGCTCAGTGATACCACATTAATTTCAGAAAGCCCAAACTATGATTTTTAAAAATCATAACACTGGTATGCCCACAATCAATATTTATTACATAAGATAATTTTAATATCACATAAAAACAGAGTAATTTCAAAGCACCTTTTTTTCTATTTTTAGAGAAAATTGTGCGTGCATGTGTGTGTGTGTGTGTATCAAGAATAGCCAACCCTTTCATAGCCTTTAAACTATTCAGAATTTCACCTATAGGAATTGAAACAAACATGAAGTGATGTTATTAATATTATCATAAAGAGAAATACATTAGGCAATACTTTATATAAATCTTACCTTTTAAAAAATTGGAATAGTGTTCTTGAAATAAGGTCATTGAGTTTGAATCCAGGTACTGTGAAGCTCAGCTAAGATATGTGGTTGATAGAGAAAGGGAGCTAATAAATAATTTTTTCAATCTATGAATTGAAGAGAGTATTCATGACACTTTCAAAGAAAACTACTGACTATTGGTTGACCCATACTTCCCACCATCTAAATCTTACTCATGCCCTGACTGTGAGGCTGTCCTTGGTTTACTCATGGGGTTTTTGGACTTGGTTTAGGTCTGTCCCTATGAGTAAATCAGTACTTGTCACCCTTCAAGCACTACACTGTTTTCACTACACTTGATTCTGATACCCAGCTATGTAGCTCTATATTCGGTTTTAGGATCAAAGACCATTAAAAATTATCTTAAAAGCTGAGGCTGGGTAGGAAAGAATGGTAATTTGGATGGTAAAGAGGAATGCATGATTTTTTGAAGCTTTGAGAAATAATAGAAGAGTGAGGGCAAAGCAATCCCTGAAACATAGAGGCCATTTTGAGCAGTGAGGTTGGGATTATAGAGCCCGTGGCTGATATAATTGTTCTCAACACTCAATAAAGTGGTGTTGACTTTTGACATGAAGTTATAAGGGAAGCAAGAGAGGGTTTAAATTATATATACTGGTATGTTAAAGAAAGAGAAAAGGTTACACAAAATGAATTATTTGTAGTCTTGGAAGCCTGACTAAAACATTTTGGGGTTCATTTGCCTCATCTGTAAAGTGAATATAACATCTGCTTCTAAAAATAACAACAACAGACAAACAAACAATCAAACAAACAAAAAAACGGAGTTTGGGGCACCTGGGTGGCTGAGTTGGTTAAGAGGCCGACTCCTGATCTCCGCTCAGGTCATGATCTTGGAGTTGTGAGATCCAGCCCCGCAGGGTCACTCTTATTTTTCATTTACTCCACTGGTTTAAGAATTGCAACATATTCAGAAGAGCAATTAAACACACACACACACACACACACACACACACACGCCCATACCATGCTGTGATAATAGAATTAACTATTTTTTATATTTATCACATTATTTCCAGGAAATGAAGATGGGTTCAGTTCAGCACTACTTACCAAATATTATCATGATGCTTATCAAAATAGCAAGTATGACTTCTGTTCTGAATCCCATGGCAAGTGTAAGGTCCTTATTCCTGCAGGTGTGTGTACTGCCTGAGTCATCACAGTCACAGATGTGTATGGTAAGGGTGTTTGTACTTGTAAGTGACGGGATTCCATTGTCAGCAATTAGGACAGACATGTAGAAGACAGGCTCTTCCTGAACGCTAAAACCAGTTCTATTGGTCAAAATTACAGCTGTGTTATCTAAAACAAAAACCCATGTGCATAATTTTTCAATAATATAAAAGAAATGCATACCAGTTACATGTACTAGAGCAATAGTATAGCTATATCATGTAAGTTTAAATAATAAAGAAGAAATTTCTGATAAAAAGTCAAAAGATCCACTCAGAAAGTCATTATTGATTTGGCGTTGCCTTAACCCTAATTACATAATTAGATGAATTACATGAATCCGTTCCAAAATGTCTTTGATAAAGATAGAAAACGTTAACTGTGGAACATAGAAAACAGCTTTTTAAACAGATGTCAATATTTTATAGAGGCTGCTATTAAATTTATGATGACAGTATGAGTTTCATTTGGGTTCTTTACTCATGACAGTGCTTTTTCTAATAGAAACTCATTCTTTTCACAAATACTATAAATACACAAGATTTTCAAAGTCATAGACCAATATCAGAGCAAGTGGTCTCAAATCATGCATTTATTAATGAGACAGAAGGATTAGTTTCATTTGGTAGGAAAAATTCTATTGGGATGTTTCATTTTACTTTGACATTATTAACCCATTTTCTATTTAAAATTCAGATTAACAGTTAAACCTCAGTAGCACTGATCACTCTTCTAGACAGAACATTTAAAAAATTAACAAAGATGAACAATATATGCTTCGACACTTTTGAAGTTGTTTTCCCCTGAATCCCAAAATATTCCAAGTAACCTTTTTTGGTGCAATTTCTTGTGTCTGAGTCCTATATTTTCCCCCTCTTTTTTTTTTATTGCCATCCCCCAAAATATTTTCTGTAGTAATCAAAACTTAGAATACACGAACAGTAAAATGCAAATAAATAAAGTGTTTGAAAATGTGTGCCTGCTAACCACTTATCCCAAATCATCGTTTAAGACGAATTCTCCATCATGCTTTGGAACCTATAAAACTTGTGATTTTATTTACTAGGCAGATTGAAAAGGTAAGAGAGTTTACATTTTTCAATTCATATTTTATCAGATTATTCTTAATCACAAACATTAAACCAAATTAATTATTTTCTTTGTTTTAATATACTTATTTTACCCCAGTGACTTATACTAATATAAACAAATCTAAGCTCTAATTTATTTCTTCTATTGATATTTGCATTTTTATCCTAAGTTTAGTTGAGTTTCCTTCACAGAGAAATTTGACAAGGAGAAAAGGGAGAGAACATGCCTGAATTTATGCTCCTACAAAAGATCTTCCATAGATCAAAGCCTAAAATCAGGTGTAAGGAAGGACATCTGCAGGTGTTTGGCTATGGATACTTGAGTAATAAATCCTATGATGCTTCTTATCTTTAAGATATAAAGTAAAATTAAAATAGATTCATATTATGACAAGAAAATCTTTTACTGACGTGAAAGAAAAAAGAACAGAGTGGTTTTATGCAAAGTCAATCCACTTCTGTATGGAAGGAGAAGATATTCTGTCTCTGCAGACAAAATCCTTTGGCACACTGTGTCCTTAGATTGATATAATCATTTCATTTTGAAGGAAAGAGAATAATCTTAAACCAATTTTATATATTTATAGCTTCTAATTAATGACTCCAAATACCTGTGAATCAATCCAGCTAACATGACTGTAAGTATATATCATTTTCTTTCCCATAGATTGAAGTTTGAGTTTTACAAGGACATGAAAGGAACAACTGTGTCTGCACAGCCATTATATTTGCAGGGTCATTCAGGTTTTGCAAGGTCTTGTAGCCACTGGTGACTTGATAAAGTGTTTCTCATTTAAAGAAACCCACTGAGAAATGGGGCTAGTATTTTCAGAACTTGACTTTGGGTTTTGTTTACCATTTTCATTGCCACTCTGTTCTATTTCTCAACATTATCATATTGCAAGAACCCTATAAAAAGCAACATTATAAATCCCCTTAAAATCAAGCACACTTCTCAAAGAAAGGATCAAAAGCCATCATGAGTGAATGGCATTACCTTCATTATCTATGATCATGAAACTTGAGTTCTTTGTGTCTTCCACAGGTAGATTAAAGTAAAAATGGTGATCTTCTATGGATTCATCTCTATCCACTGCACTGATGGTCTGAATTACCTAGGGAAAATAGAAACAGGTTGCTTGGTTTTTGATTCAGGAATATAATTAATGTTATCAAGATTATTATCATTATTAGTATTAGCTTTTATCAAAATTGCTTTACCAAAATTTTTGTGTATATTGCAAGGGTAACTCAATTTGGGGAGAACGTTAAAATATTTTCTCAGGTTAAAAATAAGTTTACTTGCCCCTTTCAAAAGAGTGTTTTGATATTACATAATCAATTCTTGTTGGGGGCTGAAATGATTTCTATCAGTTAAGTTCGTTAGAAATTCTCAAAATACTGCTGCTATAAATCAAGATTTCCTCCCATCCTCTAGGCCTGATTTCCCCCTTTCTTCCTTTTTTCCTTCTCCCTTCCTTATCTGAATAGCAGCCATTAGGATTTGTTGAAGTTATATATTCTCTGCTCATTTGGGAGCATAGCTGTGGTAAACTTATTGTCTTACTGAAATATTAGCTAAACTAATGAGTTTTCAAATTGATTTGCGGAAATAATGCATTTAGAGCTAGGGGCAATGTACATGATTTCCTTTGACCCATAAAGATTATAACAAAAGTGTTCCACATCAAATAAATTCCTATTTCAGATCATAAAAAAGTGAAGTAATACAGTTATGAAACACATCAGTTCACATTTAATTCTTTTCTTTCAAGACATGAATGTTTCAGTCAAGTGGTTCATTATTGTCAAAAAGGAGATACGCTGTCAAGATCATATAGTGAGATTGTGATTAATTCTGGAAATTAAAGTAAATTGATTACAGAAGTTATTGTTTTGAATTTTCTAGAATTAAAGTGCTTTTAACAATGTGTCAAACAAGAATATCTTTCGTTGCCAGATGACAGACCCAAATTTTATAATGTTATACTTCAAAGAATAGATATCTCTCCACATGAAGTCTTATAAAACCAGTGTAATTTGTACGTTATTTCTCTACATCGATTTATCTTTTTTTTTTTTTAAAGGTTTTATTTATTTGACAGAGAGAGACACAGCGAGAGAGAGAACACAAGCAGGGGGAGTGGGAGAGGGAGAAGTAGGCTTCCCTCTGAGCAGGGAGCCCGATGTGGGGCTCGATCCCAGGACCCCGGGATCATAACCTGAGCCGAAGGCAGACGCTTAATGACTGAGCCATCCAGGCGCCCCCATCGATTTATTTTTCTTTATAACACATTCCTAGTCAAATCATATTCATATAGTGTTAATTAAATAATCTAATAAAACATTTTCATTCAATCCATGCCTACAATAATAAATTTACATTGTATTAGGGTAATGCTTTTATTTATACCATAATAGCCAGAGTGAAGGGTGGGGGGACTTGAAACTCTGATATTTTGAATCCTGGTGTTGCCAATTACTAGTTTTTTGGTTTTTTTTTTTAACATTTTATTTATTTATTTGACAGAGAGAGAGCGTGAGCACAAGCAGGCAGAGTGGAGAGGGAGAAGCAGGCTCCCCACTGAGCAGGGAGCCCAATGCAGGACTCCAACCCAGGACCCCAGGATCAAGACCGGAGCTGAAGGCAGTTGCTTAACTGATTGAGCCACCCAGGTGTCCCACTAGATTTTATTCTTAAAAAAATGGAGATACTAATACTTAAGTTTTAGGAATGATTTTAAGAATTATAGTCATAGCTTTTCAAAGTGCTTGTCATACAGTCAGTACATGTTTATAAGGTGTTTTCTTCATGAAAACGTGGAATTGTTGGGATTTGCATAGACAAGATGGTATCCTGAATACTGTGTGTAATCTCATTACATATATATTTGTTTAATTAAGGTTGATAACAAATTGTAAAAACTCATGCTTACCTTATTGACACATGCAGTCTTGATTTTTAGACAAGGAATATTTTATCTCACTACCTGACTTTCTGTATTAAATACATGCATCGGACTAAAGGTTGAAAATGTTTTCCTTTTGTGTATGGAGGCTTAAGAACACTGGTGAGATTTTGACTTTGTATATATTTTTAAATAATTTTATTAATTAAATTACTCTCTACATATGTACAGGTAAACTGAATATGCATAGGTTTCAATACCCTGGCCCCTTTTTAACGTACATCCTTCCACTTCCACTTGCTTTATAAATTGAACTTCCATATGCTTTATGGGTTTCACCACTTTGCAAAAATAGGAAGCCACTGACATAATAGAATCAGTTACATAGCAGGTACAATTAATTCTTTTGAATTAACTCTGAATGTGTACACTATTCTTGAGGACAAATTTCTAGAAAAGAGCCAACATTAATGAACACAAAACTCTTGACTAGGAATGCTCATTTTTTCCTTTTCACATGACAATGGAAATGTTTTTGTTTTAATCTTCAAATAAAATTCTAAGAAAAAATCTTGTTGCATTGATTAGATTTCTAAACTATTTCCTTACATCTACTTGCCTGGGGCCCATCACTGTCATACATATTGATGAGAGGAGCAAAGGCAAATCAAAAGCAGAGTAGACAAAGTAGACAAACATGGATGGTTATATTATGACAAATTCTGAGAGCTCAAATTTTTAAATTCCCCTTTGTCCTCAGTAGAATTTTGTCCAGTTTTTTTCTGAACCAATACATGTGATTTTCCATTTATGAATCTATAATGGAAATATATTGTGACAGCCTAGAAAATCTAAAAATAACGACTTCTACGTACTATCATAGCCAATCTTCACAATTATCCTGTGCAATAAATCCCATTATTGTCCCCATTTTATATTTACTTAGATTAAGGTTCAAGTCACCTAAGTATCTTGGGTAAGTAAAATGGCTGGGTCAGAATTTGAATGCAAGCTGATGCTACCAGTATGAAATGAGTAGTACGTGTGGCCCCCAGAGCATATTTTCTTCAGATTTATTGAGAAAAATAAAATTGATAAATGTTTAAAATGTACATCATAATGATTTGAAACACATATACACTGTGAAAAGATTCTCTCCATGTAATTAATCACCATATCTATCACCTTGCATATTTACCATTTTTAAAAGTTCTACTTTCTTAGCAAATTTATACAAAGAGTATTAGCTATCGTCACCATGTTATACATTAGATCCTTAGACTTTATTCATCGCGTAACTGAAAGTTATATTCTTTTACCAACCTTTCCCCATATCGCCTACCCTCAAGCCCCTGGCAACCACTTTCTATTCCTCCCAGGCACATTGTTCAAGCCCTAGACCTGTTCTTGTTCATAAAGTTTGCATACAAAAATATACTGTAATGGATGTGGTATGCAAGAAGCAAACAAAACCAAGTCTCGTAAAAGACAGACATACAGAGAAATAAATAATATAATTGTCATAGAAGGGATATAGACCAAAAATAATGGTTGGGGAAAAAAAGAAGAAAATAATCTGAGTATAATATTTAGGAAAAAGAAATGATTTTCCAAAGTGGAACTGAGCAAATGAGCTAATACTTGAGCAAAAAATATGAATTAATGGGAAAAGTGTGATCCAGATAAAAGAATACCATGTGAAAACCAAGAATGCAGAGAGATCATATGTTATAACATAGAAATACATGAAATTTTCATTTTTTTAAGTCAAAGAGAGTTAAACATTGGCAGTTTCATAAGTTTCAACTTAATCATTTTATGGAACTACAAACAGTATTTGACTTTAAAGATAATCATGGGAAAAAAGATAATCATTTCGTGTCCATCAATTACTTTGCACTGACTTCTTTTTCTAAAAAAAAGGGGCACACATGGGCCAGCTTACTAAAATGTCATTCTTAGATTATTATGTTGATTAAAAAAATCACTACAACATTCATTTTCACACAAAATATAGGTCTGACCTTTATTAAACATGCAATTTGGGGCACCTGGGTGGATCAGTCAGTTAAGTGGCTGACTTTGGCTCAGGTCATGATCCTGGAGTCCGGGGATCCAGTCCCGCATCGGGCTCCCTGCTCAGCGGGGAGCCTGCTTCTCCCTCTGACTCTCCCCCCATCTCATGCTCAATCTCTCTCTCTCAAATAAATAATAATAAAAAAATCTTTAAAAAAACATGCAATTTCTTTGATAGCTAGGCAAAGAAGCAAGTATCATATGTGGATTTGGAGCAAACAGGTAATACATTTTTTTTTTTTTAATTCTAATATAATAGATGGATTTATTTTTTTATTTTTTTTAATTTTTTTATTATTATGTTATGTTAATCACCATACATCACATCATTAGGTTTTTTTTTATGTTATATTAATCACCATACATTACATCATTAGTTTTTGATGTAGTGTTCCATGATTCATTGTTTGCGTAATCACCCAGTGCTCCATGCAGAACATGCCCTCTTTAATACCCATCACCAGGCTAACCCATCCTCCCACCCCACTCCCCTCTAGAACCCTCAGTTTGTTTTTCAGAGTCTATTGTCTCTCATGGTTCATCTCCCCCTCCGATTTCCCCCTCTTCATTCTTCCCCTCCTGCTATCTTCTTCTTTTTTTTTTTTTTAACATATAATGTATTATTTGTTTCAGAGGTACAGATCTGTGATTCAACAGTCTTGCACAATTCACAGCACTCACCATAGCACATACCCTCCCCAATGTCTATCACCCAGCCACCCCATCCTTCTCACCCCCCACCACTCCAGCAACCCTCAGTTTGTTTCCTGAGATTAAAAATTCCTCACATCAGTGAGGTCATATGATACATGTCTTTCTCTGATTGACTTATTTCCCTCAGCATAACACCCTCCAGTTCCATCCACATCGTTGCAAATGGCAAGATTTCATTCCTTTTGATGGCTGCATAATATTCCATTGTATATATATACCACATCTTCTTCACCCATTCATCTGTCGATGGACATCTTGGCTCTTTCCACAGTTTGGCTATTGTGGACATTGCTGCTATAAACATTGGTGTGCACGTACCCCTTCGGATCCCTTCATTTGTTTTTTTGGGGTAAATACCCAGTAGTGCAATTGCTGGGTCGTATGGCAGCTCTATTTTCAACTTTTTGAGGAACCTCCATACTGTTTTCCAGAGTGGCTGCACCAGCTTGCATTCCCACCAACAGCGTAGGAGGGTTCCCCTTTCTCCGCCTCACCACCAACATCTGTCCTTTCCTGACTTGTTAATTTTAGCCATTCTGACTGGTGTAAGGTAATATCTCATTGAGTTTTTGATTTGGATTTCCCTGATGCTGAGCGATGTTGAGCACTTTTTCATGTGTCTGTTGGCCATTTGGATGTCTTCTTTGGAAAAATGTCTGTTCATGTCTTCTGCCCATTTCTTGATTGCATCATTTGTTCTTTGGGTGTTGAGTTTAAGAAGTTCTTTATAGATTTTGGATACTAGCCCTTTATGTGATATGTCATTTGCAAATATCTTCTCCCATTCTGTCGGTTGTCTTTTGGTTTTGTTGACTGTTTCTTTTGCTGTGCAAAAGCTTTTTATCTTGATGAGGTCCCAGTAGTTCGTTTTTGCCCTTGCTTCCCTTGTCTTTGGAGATGTTTTGGAGCAAACAGGTAATACATTCTGAGTCTGTTTCTTTACCTGAACAGTACATATCAATGAAATCTACCTCCAGTATTAGTTGAGGAATACATTTTTGAATAAGATTACAAACTATAAATTGAAATATGAACTATAAATCAGTGTACAGGTATTGAGTATTAATTGATATAAGTTATCAATTCCTCTGAATGTGTTTAACAAACAATTTCTTTCAATAGAAACACGTTAAACAAAAAGTGAGAATTGCAATAAATGAATATATGGAAGGATTTTTAAAATTTCACCTAAATTGCTTGCTTATGTAGTTATTCTAGGTATTTGTACTTTGCATCAAGCTACAGATGTGAATTATTTTTCCCATTGTCAAGAAATATTGTCAACAAATTTGAAGAAGACTGTCACTTTTTGTACCACTCCACTGAAGAAATGATACAAAATTAGACTTGTTTAGATAAAATAAAGGATTAAAAAAGGCTGTTGAATATCTGGTCAAAAGGTCAAAGTATTAATTAATACAATAATCAAAGTAGAGCTAACAAGAAAATTTAGTCTATAGTCTCTGTTTTCTATCTTTGTTTAGCACGTTATTAGGAGAAAAATGTTAAGAAGCTCATGATATTTTAATATCATGGTCTGGACAGAAGCAGAGATACTCTGTTTCCAAAAAGGACTCTTTTAACCAAATTATATGTATTTAAGTGTCATAGATATGTAATATTTTGCCATTTACTTACAAATATCTACTTATATTCAGTTAAAAATTTTACTTTCTTAAAGTTTTATCTCAGTATATATTTCATTTCTTTTGTTAAATTAATTTTTAAAACAAATCTTATAAAATTCATATAAAATCAACATATATAAATGAAAAAAATAAATTATAAAATTATCTGACTAATACCCCAAAGGTATTAGAAATATTCAGCAAATATTTCTTTGGTATTTGGAGCACCCCAAGCCATCTCAAGCCCTGGGGGTGAAACAGGGGCCAGGACCAAATGTCTCCGTCACCACTGTTGACATTCTAGTGGAGTAGAGGGATATATACCTAAAGTAGAGAAGAAAAGTGCAGACTAAAACACCCAATATTTGGGGGTCAGAGGACCTGGCATCTAAACAAAAATTAGATTATACTTCAGAGGTGAGCAGTGGTGATATCATGAATGTTCTAGAAGGGCATATTACAGAGTTTGTACTTTATACTGAGGTCCACTCACAAGTTCTAAATTGGAAAAAACATGATTTTATTTTTTATTTAGGATCCCATAATCCAAATGATTGGGAAAAATCTGCATTTTAGAATGTTCATTCTGAAGACATCCTTAGTGTGAATGTGGAAATAGGGAAGCTAGTGAACAAGCTGTTGCCACAATCCAGGGGAGCAGTTTGTACTCAAAACCTCCTGAAGTGATCTATAAAGACAACAACAATCACAGTTACAGAATGTAAGTTCTTTTTAATGAGAAATTATATGGAAGTTGCTGAAGTGTTTACATAAAGATGGTAACAACATGCTCTCAGGTGAAGATATCGTTTCCCGGGCTCCAAATTTCCCACAGGGAAAGTTGTTATCATCAAAGTAACATTTCACCATTTCTAAGATGACACACAATATATTCTTCGGACTACTGTCCCACTACTAAAAATGGACGGCCATGGAAATTGTCTACATGCCTTCAGACTTAACTGATAAAAATAACTAATGAGCAACAACTGTGGGTGTATCCCTGCGTGAGGGCCGTGAGACTGGATAATGAGAAGTTTGATTTTATAGGAGCGTCCTTCAGCAGAACTGTTCATGGTTCACTCCAGAAGATGTGTTGAGTCCCTGGTAGGGTCTCAAGAGTGAGGATAGAGTAAAATTGACCTATTCCAGGGGTACTTAGGGGATGGAACCAAGAAAATTAATGATTGATTGGATATGAAGAATACAAGAGTAGAATGAATTAAAGATTATGTCCACACATCCTTCCTGCACAACTTGGTGAGTTGCAGTAATTTTGCAAGGGATGTTGAAAAAAAACAAAAAAACGGGGCAGGTTTGGAAGACAATTTGGTGTAACCTTAGGGTATATAGATAAAAATCTCTAGTTAATTGGGCATACAACTTGAAATACAGGAGAAAAAACTGGCATAAAGATCCAGAAGTCATTTGAATATGAACTTTAATTAAGACATAGGTGTGACTGAAAGCAAAGAGAGTAATTTTGAAAAAAAAAAATTAAAAGGACAGGACACAAGAGAGAAACGAGGTGAGAAGAAAACCAGATTATAATGCAGGACCACGGAAGTTTAGGCAACAGAAAATTTTTCATGGAGACAATGTAAATGTCTTTACATTAGAATATTGTTATGAAAGAATCTAAAAATCGCTGATATTATACTTTACTTCTGGAAAAGATATTTGGTATCAGTTAAGATAATGGGAATCATTAATTTGAAAAATTAGAACTATTTCCACCAAACAGGAAAGGCAAATTGCCCTGATGTCAGCTCATTCATTATATTCATTCTGCAAACCACTGAGCACTCTCTCCCTCCTCTCCTCCCCACCCTGGGCATTTACACACTAAGAACAAAAACAAAAATTCTGTTTATCCATGTAGATCATTAAGGAAGTGCCTCATTTTCCCCAGAATTTTGATTTTCTATGATGAATGTATTACCTATCCAAAGCAGATAGACACTTTTTAATTTGTCATCCTGCCCAGCAATTAAGCCTGTGGGAAATAAGATCAAGAATGACCTTCACAGTGGGGCGTCTGGGTGGCTCAGTTGGTTAAGTGCTGGACTCTTGGTTTCCCCTGAGGTCACGAGATTGATCCCCACGTGGAGCCCCACCTGAGGCTCCGAGCTTAGGGGGAAGGTCTGCTTGAAGTTACCCTCCCTCTGCCTCCCCCACTACTTGTGCTCTCTCTCTCTCTCACATAAATAAATAATCTTTTTTTTTTTAAAAAGATTGATCTTAACAGTATGAGAAAACATAAAATATTTCCTTACTGATTTTCAATTTATTACATGTGAAAATGATAGTATTTTGTATATGTTGTGTAGATATGCATTAAATTAATTCTGCTTCTTTTTAAAAATTTTTAAACTTAAGAACATTTAACATGAGATCTACCCTCTTAACAAGTTTTTAAGTGCACAACGCCACATTGTTAACTCTAGGCACTGTGTGTTGTAGCAGCTTGCTAGCACTTACTCATCTTGCATAACTGGAACTTTATACCTGTTGAACACCAACTCTCCATTTTTTATATTTTTAAATGTGACTCCAAGAAAATTTAAAATTCCATCATATTTATTTGGCAGCTCGGCACTAGATCTCGTTTTCTCGACTAAATATCCTTCTTATCAGTAACTTTTTTGTGTGTATTTTACATATCACTGTATGGACCTGAGCTTCAGAAGACTATGAAGTGGTAGTGTGAAAGCAGAGATTTCTTCCTCATCATTGTTTTAAAGTAGGCTACCACATGTGTTTCAGTAGTAAGCGAGATTTTGACTATTGATTTGAGTGCTAGCATTATCATTTTATTCTTACTATATTTATTATGGCTGCATTTTATCTTGGTTCATTTGTTACCCTGAATTTAAGTTTTAATTTTGTCAAAGGGCTTCTTAGCATCACCAAATGAAAAGTTTATGTGTATCTTTTTGTTCCTTTGAGATATTGACATAATGGAAAATATTAATAGATTTTAAAATACTGTTTTGTTTTTCTCCTTAAAGACAATTTTCTTTCCGTTCTGTGCATCACCATTTAGTACCTTCATAAATTGTTTTTAATTATAATTTACATATAATGCTTACAGCCATATTCTTAATAATCTTTTTGTGTTTATGTTTGCAGGTGTTTAATTTTATTACTTTTCTATGAGTAAAGCCACTTAAAGTAATTTGAGGAGCCCCCCCCCCCTTTGTTTCGAATGCTTTGGGAAAGTTTATATAGCATGGGGATTAGTAGTCAGTAATAATTTTAATTTCTTGGCCTAAAATATTCTCAATAATATTAGTGATTTTTCTTTGAATCTCTATTCTTATTTTTCTTATGCCATTTCTTTTGCATTTTATTATCTTTTATTCCAGCAAATGATTTTGAACTTTTATTTTGAAATAACTGTAGATTCTCAGAAAATTTCAAAAACAGTGTAAAGAGCATTTTAAATACTTCTTTCAGCTAAGCCAATGGTTACATCTGACATAACTGTACTACAATATCAATTCGCGGAAATGGAAATGGGTATAAAATACTGTTAAATAGATAATGTAATTTATTCAGTTTTCACTTGTTCTTACATCCACGTGTGTGTGTGTGTGTGTGTGTGTAACTCAAACAGTTTGATCTCATGTAAAGACTAGTGTCTTTACATCCAATCAGAATACAGAAGAGTTTTGTCACCACATGTATGAACTCCTTCATACTACTCTTTCTTGCCACACTTAGTCCCCACTCCTTCCCTTGTTCCTTGGCAACCACTAATTCCTTCTCCGTCTCTTATGGTTTTGACTTTTAGAGGATTTACTATAAATGGAATCATAGAGCATGTAAGGTTTAGGGTGTTGCTGTTTTCACAAAACATAATGCCTTTGAGATTCATTGTGCTATGCATGTATAAATAATCTGTTCCTTTTATGGCCAGGTGGTATTCCATTTTATGGATGTATCAACACTTTGTTTAATCATTCCTCTGGTGACTGACATGTGGATTATTTTGTTTTTGGCTATTATGAATAAAGTTGCTATGAATATTTTTATGTGGACATAAGTATTTCTCTGACATGTGTGCAACACCCTGCCCAAACGATGATTATTAGGTTGTACAATAAGTATATATTTAGTTTTATAATAAACTGTCAAATTATTATTCATTTTTTATTTCCACCTCCTCTCCTCCCAGCATTTGATGATGTCTATGGGTGGTGTTATTCTAACCATTCTGATAGGTGTGTAGTAATAGCTCATTGTAATTTTAAACTGCATTGTCCAAATAACTAATGATGTTCAACATCTTTTCATGTGCCTTTTTGTTTTCTGTATAACCTCTCAGTGAAATGTCTTGTCATGTCTTTTGCCCATTTTATAATTGGATTATTTATTGTGTTACTGTTGAGTTTTAAGAGTTCTTTGTAAATTCCAGATGCAAATCCTTTGAGTAATCTTTGGTTTTCAAATATTTTCTTCCACCCTGTAGGTCATTTCCTTCATCCTTTTAACAGGGATTTACACATTTTTAAATTTTTATAAAGTCAAATTAATACCTTCTTTTTGTTATGGATTGGGCCTTTCATGATATATCTAAGAACTCTGTCTAGTCACAGAGAATAGGTTTTTCTCCTGCATTTACTTCTAAAAGTTTTACAGTTTTAAGTTTATGTATAAGTCTATGATATATTTTGAAATAACTTTTGGATAAGGTATGAGCTTTAGGTGGCGTTTTCTATTTCTTCCCTATGAATATCCAATTGCTCCAGCAAAATTTGCTGAAAAGACTAGATAATTTATACGTATCTTTGCATTTGCTCTGCAGTACTCTTCATGTCATCCAGATTTTCAAATTTATTAGAACACACAAATATTTTATTATAAAATGAGGTTTTTTACTACTATTGATCTAATTATTATTTCTTTTGTTTTGATTTATATACTCAAAGGTACCATTTTTCTTATACTACAAATAACAGCTTTGAAATTAAATAATCTGGTTGACAAAGAAAGAAGTACTTAATTACTTTAAGAAAAAATAGTGGCAAATGCAATTTATTGAGTATTGCTCCAGAAATTTAAGAAGCAACAACTTAATCTGTTTCAAACCAATCAAAAATAAATCAATAATCTGACAAAACCTAAACTCCCAATAAGAAAACAAAACCAACCTGAATTAATGTTTATATTGAAGTTTGTAACTTTTTAATTTTTATTTTATAAGTAATGGATTCCTTTAAGCATGGGATAAAAAATATTAATCTGTTTCCACCCTTATCTGCATTGAGAGTTTTGTTTCTGCACAACGTCAAGTACATACACACCTTGTAGCTCATTTAGAATCTCTTTAGAAGGGAATGAGCCCCATGTTAAGAATTTGTAAGATTACTCTTAACTGTTAATTTTAACAGTAACAAAATTAACTTTCAACAAAGGCCAATTCTACCCATTTTCTCAGTTAATAGAATTTTATCTTTACTAAATCCTTTTTTTTTTTTTTTAAGATTTTATTTATTCATTTGACACAGAGAGAGAGACAGAGAGAGAGGGAACACAAGCAGGGGGAGTGGGAGATGGAGAAGCAGGCTCCTGACTAGCAGGGAGCCCGACACAGGACTCGATCCCAGGACCCTGGGATCATGACTTGAGCCGAAGGCAGACGCTTAATGACTGAGCCACCCAGGCGCCCCTCTTTATTAAATCCTTATAAGATAGGGCAAAAAAATCTTTCTTTTTCAAATGAGGAGATTGGTATTCAGTGTGGTTAGATCATCATCTAATTTGGGAAGTGTGGGTGATAGTAAAATTCTCTTGTAACTATACCAATTTTTCTGTTATTGCTGTTTATTGTTGTTTTTGATGTTTCATTCCTAAATGAGGGGAACTATATTTGAATTAAAACTCATGGTTTTCTACATATGTGATTTTTTGACAATAATAAAGAATACCAATTAACCCATACAATGCCCCCAAATTAATACCAGAAAACAAATGTTTGTTGCAATCCTCTCTAAAGAACCCCTTGTGTCTCTAAAAACTGGGACAAAATACACATATAAAAAAACAAGGAGAACATTTGAAGAATAATAAAGGGGACAAAAATTATTTTCCTATTCTGTCAATTTTTCTCAAATGGTAAAGACGTAAATTCATCACATTCACACAGATACATTCAGTTACCACTGGAAAGCTGTGTGCTTTGTATTGCTTGAGACTAAATTAGAAGTTTAGTTGATAACATCACTCAAAAAAAAAGAGAGAGAGAGAGTAGACTGAGTTAATAAATACCTATCTTTCCTTGACTCTGGTCACTTTGGGGCCAAGAATGATAATTAGCTGGAAAAAAATGACTTATTGTTTAGCTTTCTAATATTCTATTTTTTTAGGTTTTGTTTATTTGTCAGAGAGAGAGAGAGAGCACAAGCAGGGGGAGCAGCACGCATAGGGAGAAGGAGGTTCCCCTCAGAGCAAGAAATCTGATGCGGGACTCGATCCCATGAGCATAGGATCATGACCTGAGAGGAAGGCAGACGCTTAACAAACTGAGCCACCCAGGCATCCCAATAGGAAACTGCTGGGAGCGTTTTTTTGTTTTGTTTTGTTTTTTTTAAGATTTTATTTATTTGACAGAGAGAGAGAGAGAGCACAAGTAAGCAGAGCTGCAGGCAGAGGGAGAGGGAAAAGCAGGCCTCCCCACTGAGCAGAGAGCCTGATGCAGGGCTATATCCTAGGACCCAGGGATCAGACCTGAGCCGAAGGCAGACACTTAACCAACTGAGCCACCCTGGCACCCCATAGATTTCTAATATTCTAATGCATTCAAGCAGTGCCCAATATCCCCAAATAAATTTGTCATTAAGAAATTACTATTTTGAAAAAAAAGAAAAGAAATTATCATTTTGGGAAGAAACAAGCAAAATTCTATCTAAACCAATAAAAAATATTGTATATAATAGGACATTGTTTTAAGACATACAGATCTTTATTGAAATGCATTTGGAAAATTTTAAATTGTTTTAAAATGCTACACTTTTGGCCTCCCCATTTATTCATAGATTTATATTATAAAAAGTTAACCAGCATAGCTCATGGACAATCTTATAAAGTCTCACACACATAGTCACATCACAAGCTTTAAAAAACAAGTTTCACAATTCGAAGTGTCTTGCCCTAATTATTTGCAAATACGAATTTTGAAAATCTGATAATCTTGATGCTAAAATGAAGGTAATGAGGGAGAATGTTGCTTTTAGAGAATAACATCGATTGTTCCGAAACTAATTGCCTCAAATTGTGTGACTTCAAGACTCATTAATCTGGTTGTTCTAATAATCTAGGAGTCAATTTCAAAGACTGCTTTTCTTTTCATTCAGTTTAAGGTGCTTTATTAGGTAATTGGCATCCCCAAGCACCCTTTACTTTGGTTGTTATTCCTAAATTAAGATATTCTACATGCTCACATTTTATTTTATACTCATTTTGACACATTTACTTTGTTAGTATTTCTTTTTTTTAATTTAAAGATTTTATTTATTTATTTGACAGAGAGAGACACAGCGAGAGAGGGAACACAAGCAGAGGGCAGGGAGAGGGAGAAGCAGGCTTCCCACTGAGCAGGGAGCCTGATGTGGGGCTTGAGACCAGACCCTGGGATCATGACCTGAGCAGAAGGCAGACACTTAATGACTGAGCCACCCAGGTGCCCCACTTTGTTACATACCCATAAATAATTTATTAAAGATGTTTTCTATAAATCAATTTATTAAAAATGCCCACTCCATAAGACTATTAGTAGTAAATATTATATTTTAAAAGACTAATAGAATGTGGTTTCTTTTTTTTTTTTTTTTTTTAATAGAATGTGGTTTCTTGATAAAAAATAAAAATTATGCTAATTTGTAGGAAAGCATATTATAGAAAATGATTTGGGTAAACTCAATAGGATAAACATATACTACAGAAAACATTCACAATAAGAAATAATTAAGATGTCATCTGTAATGGATACAAAGCACTTAAATACTTCTTCATTGACAAGCTCTCTCATACTATTTCTGAAAGATCACTTACTACATTAATACCAAGGAACCAGCTGTTAAACAAGATGATTTCTCATCAAACAGCAAGTACTACTGTATGTTAATAACAGAATGACTTCTTCAGGTTTTTGCAGTAGCTATTTCCCCATCTATCTTTTGTCTTTATTTTTAATTAAAATTTACCGATAAAGCCAAAAAGGTATGGAGTATATGAATATAGCTATTTGTAATTGAAAAGATTTTTTTTTTTGTTTCAAGTTTTTATTTAAATTCTAGTTATTTAACATATAGTGTAATATTGGTTTCAGGAGTAGAATTTAGTGATTCATCACTTACTTTTAACACCCAGTGCTCATCCCAACAAGTGCCCTCCTTAATACCTATCACTCTTTTAGTTGATCCCCTGCCCCCTCCCTCCTTCCATCCTCAGTTGGTTCTCTATAGTTAAGTCTCTTATGGTTTACTTCCCTCTCTTTTTTCTCCCTTCCCCTATGTTCATCTGTTTTATTTCTTAAATTCCAGATATGAGTGAAATCATATGGTGGGTGCTTGTCTTTCTCTGACTTGTATTGCTTAGCATAATACATTCTGTCTCCATCCATGTCATTACAAATGGCAAGATATCATTCTTTTTGATGGCTAATATTCCATTATATACCACAACTTTCTTTTTTTGAGAGGGAGGGAGGGAGGAAGGGAAGAGGGAGAGAGAGTCTCAAGCAGGCTCCACATCCCGCACAGAGCCTAATACAGGATTGGATCTCACGACACTGAGATCATGACCTGAGCCAAAATCAAGAGTTGGAAGCTTAACTGACTGAGCCACCCAGGTGCCCCTACCACACCTTCTTTATTCATTCATCAGTTGATGAACATTTGGGTTCTTCCATATTTTGGCTATTGTTAATCATGCTGCTATAAACATCAGGGTACATGTGCCCCCTTTGAATCAGTGTTTTTGTATCCTTTGGGTAAATACCTAGTAGTGCAATTGCTGGGCTGTAGGATAGCTCTATTTTTAACTTTTTTGAGGAACCTCCATACTATTTTCCACAGTGGCTGCAGTAGTTTGCATTCCCACCTATAGTGTAAGAGGGTTCCCCTTTCTCCACATCCTCACCAACACCTGTTGTTTCCTGTGTTGTTAGTTTTAGTCATTCTGACAGGTGTGAGGTGGTATCTCATTGTAGTTTTGATTTGTATGCAACTGAAAAGATTTACTAAATTTGACACTACTTACAAGCATTGTGTTTTTTGTACAATTTGCTTTTGCATTCTGTCTACTATGACAGCTTCTAATGTTTAGGATAGTTTTTTTTTTTTCTCTTTTTGGTATTGTTACCTTTAAATATTGTCCATATTAATTCAATCATATTTAAGGTTAGAGAGTTCTGTAGTACTCCTAGGATTTATGTCTCTATTAGAAATTTAAAATATTCGGTTTAAAAACGCATTATTTGCCATAACTTTGCATAGTTGTACACATATGTATGTGTATTGATGCGCACATGCAACACACATGACAGAAGTAGCCCAACTAGTTAACGATGAGTGGGATTATCATTTGCAATTTGAGGGAGAATTATTTACCTTTGAATACTTGTATTTCTAATTAAAGAAAACCTTCTGAAAAAATATCATATCCATGTTTCTCTAATGTACATTAATTATAAATAACTGAAGAAAATAAACAAGAAATAACAAACTGTGTTGGAGTTACCCTTAGAGTGGTCTTCCACATTATTGAAAATAAAAGAGAGAACAGGAGAGGTATAAAATGAGAGCAAGAGAGAAAGAGAAAGCAGGATTTTTCTTGGTTTTCTGGGATTGGTATCCCAATTTTATTTACTGACCATTCCATCTGTATTTTCTGCAATATTCCACTAAAATATCACAAAATGTTAGGAAAATGACTGCTTCCAAATCTGAGGCAGAAAATATAGAAGATGAGCTTATGTATCAGTCTGGATCTAATTGAGGGACAGGAAGCACACAGTTATTTAAAAGGCAGAATATTGGGGCACCTGGGTGGCTCAGTCGTTAAGCGTCTGCCTTCAGCTCGGGTCATGATCCCAGGGTCTTGGGATCGAGCCCCACATTGGGCTCCCTGCTCCGTGGGAAGCCTGCTTCTCCCTCTCCCACTCCCCCTGCTTGTGTTCCTGCTCTCGCTGTCTCTGTCTCTGTCAAATAAATAAATAAAATCTTTAAAAAAATAAAAAATAAAAGGCAGAATATTAATATTAAGAATTAATAAGCTATAATAGGAGAGTAACTATAAAGATGTAGTGAGAACTCCAAAGAGTACTCGGAAGTTCAGTGAAATTATCCAAAGACACAAATGCGGAAGGGAGGCCCTCTCCCCAAGTCAAGCTTTAGATCTCCTTGGAGAATGTGTGGTTGCAGCATCTTGTTTTCAGGACAAAGGAGTTCACTGGGTTGCCTGGGTCAGAGCTAGTCCACATTCTCCAGCCAAGGAGAACAATCCTCCAGGGTGCAAGTATGTGGGTGGACAGAAGTGCAGACTGAGTTGGGAGGCCACTGGAGGTACAAGGCCTGACGCTCACAGCATCCACACTGGGAAGGCTGCAAGACCCCACCAGCACTGGGATGGAGCTGTATGGTTGCTGAGGGAATGTACCTTTGAGACATTTGGGGCTACACATGTGGCTGGATAAAGCACCACATACATCTTCACACTGACCAACTCTGCAGCATGAGAAAGGCAGAAATAAACACGCTACACACAGGACCAGGAAAGGAAGACCTTTTCCTTCTTCAATGTTCATTCCATGCCTTCCTTTGACAAGGCTCAACACTATATTCACAATAAGAGAAATGCTCTAAAGGGGCCAATCCATTATCAAAGTATCACGGAACAGGTACTTTTTAAGGAGGTACTGAAGGATGAATGTGAAGCCAGAAAGCAGTAAATTAATAAGTGGCAAAGCCTAGAACATATTGCTGTACCAGAAACGATGAAAGCAATCAAAGACTAATAGGTCATGTCTAAAGTACACAGACACTGATACGAATGTCTGAAGATCTATTTTTCTTACCATTCTTTCCATTTATAATTCTCTTTGTGATGTAGATCGCTTACATTTTTTTCTTTTGTTTCTATTTGTGTATGTATATGTACGTGTGGATAAGCACATGTATGCATGCCTTAAACTATATGGTGCCATGTTTTTTGAGCATCAGAGAGGCCTATTGAGCATCAGAGAGGCCTATCAGAGAGTAGAGTGTTGTGGGGAAGGAGAGAATGTAGGAGAAGAAAGAAGGACCTTCACTTTGGGATGTTTAATATAAACAAATTCACACCAAATTCCACCTTCCTTGGCACAAAGGCTCCCTCAGGTTTTGCTATTATGAAGTTTTATATTCCCTACTCCAACATTTTCTAAATTATTTTTTCATTTTAGCAATTTATTTGGGGGTATCTCAGGCCAGGAGGTGCATCATTGAAGGTTCCTCATTTCTCTACATTGCATTCACTTCTCATTCTTCAGTCCAGAGAAGAGATTCTTTCCTCTCTGCTTACATACCCAAATTTCCTGTTTATCTGGAGAAGTATATGCTGTTTCTGCATCTTTTCTTGGTTTAGTCAAGAATTCATACTATGTGACATGTATATTTCCCCATTTGTGTTTTGATGGTGTAGCCGCTTTCTTATTTTATTAATAGACTATTTATTCCTTATTTTTAAATAGAGTAAAATGCATTTCCTCTGAATGTCTAAACAGAATGCTCTTAATATTTTGCTATAGGCACCATTAAATTAAAAATAATTATGTTGTCTGCATAAAAACCATTTCAGTTACACAAGATATGCTTTATTATCTTTTAAAGCAAATATTTTTTGAGAGCTTATTCTATTAGGCTATAATGTTCACACATTACTATCTAAGTTTTAGGAATGAGTAAGAGATTAAGAGTACTTCTGAAAGTTTTTAATGTCACTCTGGGAGGTATATATTGAAATTAGGTGCTTGGTTTCAACTGTACTTGAAGGAAGCCTATCAAGTAAATTTCAAACCAGAAATTACAGCCCAACTCAATCTGATTCCACATGTAACATCTGAGGAAACATGGTACAAACAATGACAATCCAGGAGCTATGGTAACCCCAACACTCACCCACTAAATAAGGCATCACCCACCATGTGTCAGGAAGAAAATATCTATGGTAATGTTGAATATCTTGGCAGCACTCAAATAATCTGTACACTGATTTCAATTCATAAACCACAGCATCTGTAGCAATGTGAGTGGGAATTTTTGGATTCCCCTTGGATTGGAATGGAGGAACATTATAGGTAGCCAAGTGGTATATCATTTTTTTCAGATACTTATAGACCTTGGACAAACTTCTAAATTTGATAGTGACATCTATGAGTCCCTTGACTTATTTGATGATTTGTGGCCTTCCTCCTTAAAGGACACTGATTATGAAATAGCACTAACCAGTGTGATTTATTCTGAGTTTGAGCTATTCATCTCCCAGAAAGGAGGTGAAATTCAGTTGTATTGATTTCATTTTTATTTTTGCCCTTAAAATTGTAGGTGTAATTAATTTATTGGTACAAAAATTAAAAAGAAAACTTTTTCTATTTGTTTTTGTATTGTGCAAATAATCTAAGGATGGCTAGTCTTTATAATTATCAGGGCATAGTTAAAATAAGCATCATCTTGGAGATAGATACAAATTATAATCCTCGCTCACTCATAAGCTATATGATGTTGAAAGAGTTACCTAAACTTTTTGAGGCATAATATACACATCTGTAAAATTATAAAAAGTATAGCATGTCATAGATTTCCCAGAGAGCTTTGTTTGTAAACTCTGAGCAAGTCGCACAAAAACTCCGTGCCACTACATCCAATAGATATCTTTCTTCCTCAGCAAAGTTCAACTCTCAATATGTCTTTAAATTTTGTTGCATCAAAATTAATATTTGAGTTTCTTTTTGAGCAGCTCTACCTATTTTTAAAGATTGTTATTTCATTTTTTTTATTCTTCGAAGTATTCCTGATAAGGAAATATTAACTTATTATTAAATAAGTAAACTAATCTTTCCTTCAATTACTGAATGGGCACATTCTATAAATCTAGGATACATTCTAGGAACTTAGTGATATGATCCTTTCTATGCCTTGAGCATTGTGCTATTTCATCATCTTACAAATCATTTCATCATTACTCATAAACATCTCCTAATGTCCTTTTAAAAGACTTACATGAAACTTGTAAGATGAATGGCCTAGAAGGATGATATAATAATGAAATAAATCTTCCCCATTGCATCATTCTCCTCTTCCTCTTTTTAAATGTGTTGCTTAAAGTATTACATCATCGTTCAAAAAGATATCAAAAAACTGATACACTATCTTTTTAGTTTGATTTTATTTTTTCTTTAAAAACAGTTGAAAATTCAAGATTTTTCATTTTACATTCATAATGCTAGAGGGAAAAAAATGACAGAGGAAGTAATTTCACAGTAGTGTGTGAATAGAAGATGAAAACCGAAAGCAGAAACCAGCACTATAGACTCAAGATGATGGTGAAACTGATCATGTAAAAAAAGGTTTGAGATAGAGTCTTCAGATGAAGATAAGACAGATGAATATTCTCAAAATCAAGAATCAGCAAATGAACAATATGATTTTAAGGATAAAGGAAAAATATAGTAATCATCCTTTTAGTCACTCAACAGGAAGGACTTCATCACACGATATTTTGCGATAAGAATCTGGGCTGTTCTGTTTTGCTAAAAATAAATGTGACAGTATTTTTTCATCTTTTATAAATGTTTTGCACCAAAATCTACTTGATTTATCTTGCAAATGGAAAACTGCTGAAGGCAGAATGTATCTAAATGTCACCGGAAGGAAGGGAATGCAATAGGATTTTTCTTTTTAACTAGATTGATTATTATTTGCTGTTTATAAATCTAAAGATTAAATGCTTTGCAATCATCGAGCAAAGAAGACAGCCATTCTTTCTTCAACAAAAATATGAGCTGTAAAGGATATTTTAAACTTCTCGAAGTGTTACATACTGACAAGTACGTATTTGGCAGGTTTACATTTTGTTAACATTTGACAAAGAGGACCATAGCATTCCCCTTAGCCTGACTCAATTTTAGACAGGTTTCTTCTTGACTAGAAGCTCCTGACCTCCATTTTCCCTGACCAATTACAAGAGACATTTTCTCATGGCAAATTCTTTCTTTGCCCTTTTGTAATGTAGATAAATCTCCCAAACTCTTTCAATTTTGTGAGGCAGAATGGTCTTTCTCAAAAGCCTAAACACCATCCTTTTGACATGTAGACATCAAGCAAGATAGGACCCCTATCAGGCAGTGTCTATGGGAGGGTAGGACCCTAACTTCTCTAAGAGCCAGTTACACAGCTGGCCTAATCACACCAACCTCCCCTTCCCCACACGTGTCCTCCAGTACTTTTTCACTAGCTCAGCCCAGCATTTAAAAACTCTTCTGAACTTTGTTTCAGCAGAGTTAAGTTCACTTGTCTCCCCTATTGCAATGGTCTTGACCTTTATTGCAATAATCTGAATAACATCTTCCTTGCCATTCCTAACAAGTGTCCAGTACAATTTCTCTTTGCCACATTTTAGTCAAGTTGTTTTGCACTGTCATTTTATTTATATAGCTGTGAATGACTTACAAAATTACATATTTTTAAAGACTAAATTTGACCATATGATAAACCGTGAGGATGATTTTTTTTTTTTCTTTCCTGGAATAGTGGGAATTCAGTCTATTGACACGTCCTCCTCAAGAACTGTTGCATTCATGTATGTCCACATCAAAACTCTTCTTTCTCTCCTACAGTACTGGTCCCACCTACTCAATCTACTCTGCAGGCTTCTCTTTCTTTACCGAATCCTTAAATAATGCTATTCCCAAAGGTTCTGTCCTATGTTCTTTCATAGTCTCACTTTTTATTTTCTTCCTGGGTGACATTACATATACTACAAATATTACCTACAAATATTCTAGTAAGTTTAAAATCTTTATTGCTAAATTCAAGAGAATCTTTTCTTTTTTATTTTTACCTGACCTGTAAGCAGCAAATAAAACAGAAAATAACCCCCTCCTCCTTGGAATACTTTTTTTTTTTTTTTTTTTTTTTAGTTTCTATGTTACCATACTCTCCTGGTTTGCTCCTTGCAAATTTTATTTCCTACTGTTTTTCGACCCCCAAACACTAATACTGGAGTATCTGGGTCTCAGTCTTTAGACTGATTCTTGTCTCCATCCATGCTCTCTTTTTAAGGGATCTCATCACACTGCAACATTTTAAATATCACCTACAAGGCTAATAATTTCAAATGTATATCTCTAGAGAATTATACAAAAAATACTCTTCAAGAACTACTGTCTTCATACTCTGTTCATTTATTCAACTAGTTATTATTGGGAACCACAGTGCATGTTGTCAAGAATATAAAAATAAACCCATTCATTGTTCACAACTATCTTGGAATCTAGAAAACACGTGAAACTAGAAATGACTCATTTCAAAAACATATAAGATCTATTCAAACTACAGACAGAGAGGCAACAAAATATAATGGTAACATGCATGGCTTCTGATGCCAGCACTTGGGATAAAATATCTCTCTGTCTTTACTTAGGAAATAACAACTTCCCTGGGCCTCAGTTTATTCACCTGGAAAATGAGGCACATGATATATTTCCCTCACAATTTTTTTTGAGAATTTTTGAGAATTGGTTTAATGTTTATAATGTTGCTAGAATCATGCCTGGGACTTTGTGAATATATATTTGTTTAAAACAGTTTGATTTTGTGGCATGTGAGTTCAGTTTTGCAGTGTAGTTAAAATTCCAATAGGAATCGACAGACGCATTTCAGGAAGAAGGGTTGATATGAACAAATTATAGAAACTAATTTATATTTTGAAAGACAAGCAATTCAGAGTGTGAACAGGAAATAATATATGTGTGTGTGTGTGTGTATGTATACAATGTGTGTGGATGTATGTGTATATATATATGTGTGTGTGTGTGTATGTGTGTGTGTGTGTATATATATATATACATATATATATATGTATATATATATATTAAAAAGCAAGACCAATTACATACAATTGTGACCAAATCAAAGAGAGTGATAAATACCAGGCCGTGAGTTTTGTACTTTTCTGTGCTGGTATTGGAAAATCCATTGAAGTTTTTGAGCAATGAAGTCAGAAAACTGCTGTAGGAAATGTCATCTGCTCTGCCCTTTGCTGTGAATTCATCTCTGCCTAATGCCCAAAGCCTCCTGTGATCATGGTGTCACTGTCAGTGAGCAGAAAGTAGGACAAAAATTCTCATTCTCAAAAAAGGGAGTATTCCACAATATTACAAATGCACTGACCTCTGAGTTCTTGCCTATGAGCCAGAATCTGTGAAAAGAATGAATGATCCACTGAGTCAGTAAAGATCTGAGTGGACTCTAAAGCAATCAATAGTGGAGGGAGCTAGTTCCTACTAGAAATGTAGATTTCCATCTTTTCACATGATGCAAAAGTTGAAAAAGGTTATTATAAACATGATTAATTAGAGTTGTTATAAATAACTTGAGGAGTTAGAATAAAAGCTCCAATGTAATCAACAGAGTGAGGTAGCAGCGTCCTTAGACGTGTTTACCACATAGGGCCAGGGCGCTGGTCTCAAGTCTCTTATATAAACGTGCTGGTTCCCAAATCTTCTGCCCATCTCAGCCCAGATAAGAACACATTGAACATGCAACTTTATTGGGTAAGTGGACTTACCACCCAGGACATTGATAAAAATAAGTGTAGAGTAAATTAAGCCTATTTTTTTAAATTTGGAAGTAGGTTGTCTAATCCGGTGGGGGGGGCACTCGGAATACATCCATGTTTATGCAAAGTGTATAAAATATTTAAATTTGACATATATAATTCTAATAACTATAATTATATAGTTTATATAATTATAATAATATATATTATATATAATTATAATAATTATAAAATACAAGTCATCTTAAATATGTAATGTAATATGTAGATTTAGAAAATTGTGAGATAAATTATTTCCAAAATTATTTTAATTTTAAGCTTATTATATTTGTTGATGTATCAGATAGACAGATGTGTTTGAAAAGTTTGAGAACATCAGATATGTTAAATTTCTAAGTATATCATCTATTTATAATTCCAAGTTCAAAGAAATGTTTAAAACCAGTTTCTATAGGAGTTGTGGGTAGCAGGTCATTTGCATCCTGTTTTTGTGATTCCTTTATACCATATTGTCTGTCCATAGGTTTCTAAATTAATCTGGTTTTAGATCTAGGGGGCAGTGCCACATGGTGGAGATTCTCTGAAAGTTTTATATTAACCTTTTACTTTATCAAAAATCCTGGGTCCTAACCAATTCAAATTAAGTCACTTAAGTTTAAATTCATTTGTATATTTATTATAATTTTATTATTATTTTAAACTTAGGAAATGCTTATAGGCAATATTTCAGAATTATTTCTGGAATACAATGTATTCTAAAATAAATACGGCCAAATAAATTTCACAAGACATTTTAAGAGCTACTAATCATTCCCATTATGTTACAGTTGAATATCCTATAACGATTCAGGTATACTTCATTCTTAAGATATGCCTATTTCTTACCATAGTAAGTCTTTGAAAATAAAGCAAAATGTTGGCTACTATTATTTATTGGTAGAAAACTAAAAGTTCCATTTTTGTAAAATGCAAATTGTCTTCAACTAGCTTCATTGATAAATTCACTTCTATTGAGAATAATTGATTTCATAGTAAATATATATATATATTCCTATATATACATATATACACACATACATAAAACACATTCAGTATTCTGAAAACTAGTTTATATATCTTTAAAAATGTTTTATGACATTTAATAAGCTTCTACGATTTCAAATGATACCTAAGAAAAATTTTAATGTACTGGAACTGAAAACAAAGAACAATCTAGTTTAAGCTTTACATTTTCCAGAAGAAAAAAGTGAGCTCCATAAGAGAAAATGTATGAAATAAATTGTGAAGTAAAAATAAATGAAGAAAGAAAGAAAGAAAGGAAGAAAGGAAGAAAGAAAGAAAGAAAGAAAGGAAGGAAGGAAGGAAGGAAGGAAGGAAGGAAGGAAGGAAGGAAGGAAGGAAGGAAGGAAGGAAGGAAG
>NW_022589730.1:10337421-10582514 GCF_004348235.1 Phoca vitulina | reverse complement strand
AAGGAAGGAAGGAAGGAAGGAAGGAAGGAAGGAAGGAAGGAAGGAAGAGAAAAGAAAGAAGGAAGGAAGGAAAGAAAAGGAGGGAGGGAGGGAAGGAATGAAGGAAGAAAGGGAAAAATTAATTGTGAAGTAATGGTGATGTGTTTCAAAATAAGTCTGCTCTCTATTCTTTACATATCTAGTAATTCATTTGACATAAGGTTTCTTTTATGTTGATATGTCTGATACAGTAGTTATAAGCTATAGAAAAAATTCCAGCTCATTCTCTTCATGTTTATGTTTATATATTATGTTTCCTTGTGCCATGATGAATGAAAAAATAAAAATTAACTGAAATGTGATTACTGATTCTATTGAATTGCCAAAAAAAGAACTTTTCTTTATTGTATTGGCAAAGTATAAAAGATTTACTATGAATACCCAGTGTTAGCAGATGTTTCAAACATTTGAGGAATTTGAAAGTGGAAAGCTTGAAGCTTACATTTTATTTTTTTAAAAAGAAATTTAAATTATACAGAACTCACAACATAAAAGCAGTAATTGATATAGTTAAAAGAAGCTTATTTTTATCATTTCAAAATGAGAGGAATGGTAGCAAAAGTTATTATATATAATATATGGCAATGTTTAGACATTAGCAATTTATTGCAGGTCCTTACCTGACCAGAGCCTGCATTTTCACAAACATATGTGTCATAGTATTCAGAGAACTCGGGAGCATGATCATTAACATTAAGAACTTGCACATACACAGGAACTGCAGAAATCTGTTGCACATTGTCTGCAAATTGAATAAACAGAATGAAAATAAAGAATGTTAATGCTGTCTTTAGGGGGGACAATTAAAAGGTCATGAAAATTGCATTAGAGACTGGGTGGCATATTTCTCTTTTCCTTGAATAAAAGCTACCTGAGTATAGAATCTCTATATCAATCATATATTTATCAAGAGTACAGCCTAGGAAAAAATGTTCTCAACACATTCAACTCAGCCAATACTTATCAAGTGCTTTTACCTTGCTATAGACTACAGATAGAGCTGATGAGGAAAAGTAATGAAAAAGATGGTCAGGTTCGGGGATACCTTCCTAAAATCCAGCAACTGTTGGATATATGTATATTAATGAATTTAATTCATTTAATAATGAATTATTATCCTCCCTAACTTTGCTGATAAAAACATTGAGAATTTAGTTCCACAAATTACAGATAAATGGCTGGTCTAAGGTTATAGCTGAAGTAGAAAGGGCAGTTTAAGAAGCCAGCAATAAGTGCTCTTAATGATGACATTGTTCGGTACAATTTTTAAAAATAAAAACAGACAGAGATTAAGGATCTAAATAAATTTTAAAATAAAATAAACAAATCTAGGTAAAGTTTTACGTATACATTTTAGTTGGGAGGATTTTCTTGTGAGCCAAGAAATACAGAAACTATAAAGAAATGGGAAGATATGGTTAAATACATTTTAAATGCTGCCCTCCACACCCCCCCCAAAAAAAAACAAGTAAAAAAAGCCACAACAAGAAGATACCAGTGATCTGGAAAAATGTTTGCATCAGAAGATGAAATTTTAATAGCTCTAATTTACAAATTCTGACAGTTGATATAAAAAAAAACAATTTGGGGAAATAATCACAAACCTGAAATTCATGGATGAGAAAATTCAAATGATCAATGCCAGTTTTTCAACCTCATCACTATTGATATTTTGGACTAGATAATTCTTTTTGTTTCAGGAGGCTCTCCCATGCATTGTAGGATGCTTAGCAGCATCCCTAACTTCCAGTAACTAAATGCCAATAGCATTCCCCACACTAGTTGTGACCATCAAAATTGGCTTCAGACATTGTCAAAGGTATTAGGAGGCAAAACTACCCACATCTGAAACATGCTGCTCTATCAGAATATTCACACACACTCTGGCTCACCAGAAGTGCAGATAATGATGACTTAGTCTGTGGGTTCTGTGTTAAATATGAAAAACAGAGACAGTGATGGTGGAGTACTGAGAAATAGCAGGGATGTAAACCTTTTCTGGAACCTAATCTGGTAGTAGATGGTAAGAGATAAGCTAGACATATCTTTGACCCAGTAATTCCTTTGGGAAACCTATGCTACGGTCCAAGGCACTAGTATATGCAGAGAGTATGTGTCCAATTTATTTATTCTAGAATTTTTTTTCATCTCAAATAACTGAAAATAACCCAAATGCATATCAAAAGGGAACTGAGAAATAAATTACAACCACACTATGAAATTGTGTGTGCTTATTAAAAATGAATGAGCTAATGTAATAAACATATGAATACGGTGAGCTTTAAAAATAGATTTTAATCTTGATCCTCAATTTGACAAAAATGCTTAACTACTGTTTCAGTTGCCTCTGCAAAATGGAAAAGATACTAGTAACTAACCTTATAAGAGCTGTTATAAAGATTAAATTAATTAAAACATATAAAGCATTTATAAGATTACTTAGGGTATACATAAGCAATAAATATTAAATATTATTGTTTTATTTATCTATTAATCAGCAGTGATACACACGGCATTTTGCGAAATGATAAAAAAAGCAAGTTGCCCCATAATATATTGTGTATTTGCATATCATTATTTTAAATGTTTTTTTTTTTAATTCAAAAAATGGTGTGGGAAGGTACATACAATTAAAGAGTGAGGAGAGGAAGGTTTCTTTGTTGTTTTAATGTCTTTATAATATCCTGTTCTTATGTTATTGCAAAAGAATTATATTTGCAATTGTAATTTGTATGGGCAAATACATTAAAAAAAAGGCTTAATTATCTCTGTTGAAAATAAGGGAAAAGATTTTCCCTCTTTCCTCTTCTTAAAGCATTTACTTTAGGAAACTTGTAATTTAAGTTCTATTTTTTTTAATGTATATAAACCTTTTAAAAACTGAATAAATGTCAACTTCACAACCCAGGCTTGTCTTTCTCAAGTACTGGGAGCCAACTCTTTGAAATATAATTATCAAGGAAAATGACACTCCTTTCTCCCAGTTTCTGTTGGAGGATAGGAGCCTTGTTTCAGCAAAGGCTTTGACCAAAATTCAAAACTACTTCTTGTCATAAAAATCTGAGAAATTTAGTTTTCCTTTGGATAAAGTCAGTTAGCAAAAACAGAGTGTACTATGTGTGACACATGGTGTTAAGTCTCCCTACTTGGAGGCTAGCACTTGGTTATCTTGAGAACATGATGCTTGATTTTATAATAGGGTGAAATTTCTTTCTGACTTGGAAATCTCAACAGATTCCTGTAATGCACATCAAATTCTGTTTGAATGCTTTTCAATTATAAAACTGTTTTCTCTCTATTCCACTATTATGGAGTTGTTTTTCTGGGGTGGGAGGAGCCTTTTTCTAATTGTTTTTCCAATAAATAGCAGTTGCAATTATGACAGAAATTTTAATTTCCAATTGATTAAGAATTATAATTTGCAAGGTTTATTACATACCAAAAAATCTGGCCTTTAGTATTTATCATCTTAAGACCTATCGTAAGAATTATCATCTTGAGACTCTTCTCTATTGTGTTATGCTTAGGATAAAAATAGATAAATAATACATTAAGATATAGCTATTTCTAGAGATTTCAAGATAGAATTATTCAAAAATTAAGGCTTATATTTTTTATGGCTTAAACATATAATATATACCCACAGAACAACTTTTTGCTTAAGTAATTAAAACGGAGAAAGTATTTCACACACAAATACTTTAAAAAATAGTAAGAAATTCATTTAAAGTTTTTATATTTTTCCTGGAAAATCTGTTTAAATTTAAGTTTAAATTAAAATTGTTATGACTGTACAAAACATACATATGTTTTCACAGCTTCATTTAAAAGTAGTTAGTAGTTTTATTCACTTAGCTGGCATGCTGATAAATAGCTTGGTGCTTAATTTGGGAAAGTTTCCAGGAAAGAGACTGAATACAATGAACTTCATTTCCTGGGGAAACAAATGTTAAAATGGAACATCTCTTTCCTATAATCAGCATAACTGTTACACAAAAGTTTCAAGTTATTCACCTTGTGCAGCAAGTGTTTGTAACAATTTTGTGATTCTCAGTTTTCCACCATTCAGGTTGTTTGTTCATATTACTATTGAACTTGTATGGTCAAAAATTTTTTTTAAAGATTTATTTATTTATTTTAGAGAGAGAGAGAAAGAGAGAGAGAGCAGAGGGAGAGAATCTCAAGCAGACTCCCTGCAGTGCAGAGTCCAACTTGGGGCTCGATCGCAGGACCCTGAGATCATGACCTGAGCTGAATCCAAGAATCAGACACTTAACCAAGTGAGCCACCCAGGCACCCCTCAAGCAATTATTTTTGGTATTGATACCACATTAATAAGAAATTGGCACATACAAATATTTTCTCCAAAATTGTTCTAAAATGAGTTAATGATGTGGAACAAGAAAAAATCCCATGGTGATGGGTATTAAAGAGGGCGTGTATTGAATGGAGAACTGGATGTTATATGTAAACAATGAATCACGGAACACTACATCAAAAACTAATGATGTAATGTATGATGATTAACATAACATAATAAAATAAAATTAAAGAAAAAAGTGAATCCTTAAAAAAAAAAAAAAGAAAGATAATGGTAATTACAGAACTCCTGGCATGGCATTTATGTTGCCATTCACTGTGATGGATGTACGTTAATCAACCTGTCAATTCCAAAATATATAACGAGTATTTAAAAAAAAAAAATCCCAGAGAGAGAAAGTACATGAAAATTGATTACTTGGTGTTAAAAAAGTTTCTTCTAACCAATTTTTCTTAAACTGAAACAAAAAATTCAAAAAATCTTCCCAACGATGAGTTAAATATACACTAACTTTGCGGCTTTCTGAAAATGTTTATCTAATTATATTTTATTTTGGAATTTCATTCCCCATACTGTAACTTTTCAGCTTTATAATAAAAATAATAGTGGGAATATCACCTCTTTTATCTAAAAGTACTATTTTTAATTCTAAGAAAACTGATTTAAAATGCCAGGAGCAGAACAGCATGAACTGTATAATTCCTGTACTTGATAACATTTCTAATCACTTATTTCTGAAACAGTGATTAACTTCTAAGTATTAAATTCTGTGTAAAATAAATATATTCAGTTTATTTTCAGTTTGCCTTTCACAGGCATTTACAAGTTTGTTTTCCTTGACTGCATTTTTAATCTTCTTTTATTTATAAATTATTATTATTATTGTTATTATTTTAAAGATTTATTTATTTATTTGAGAGAGAATGAGGGTGAGCACATGTGAGCATGGGCCGGGGGGGGACAGGTGGCAGAGGGAGTGAGAGAGAGAGAATCTCCAGCAGACTCCCTGTTGAATGAGGAGCCCCATGCTGGGCTGGATCCCAGGACCCTGAGATCATTACCTGAGCAGAAATCAAGAGTCAGATGTTTCACCAACTGAGCCACCCAGGCATCCCTATAAATTATTTGTTTTATTATAATACTCAAAATTTTAAGTTTAAAAATTTACTAAATTGATATTTTTTGCATCAAGTGACCAACTTCAATGTTGATCTAATCACATTTTATGAAATTCTGTATCTAAAATTACACATCTATTAAACCTCTTGTTTTATTCTATTTTGTCCCTTGAATTCACTTTGAAACCTTATTTACTTGTTTTTCCTCAAAAGAATTAAAATGTTCTCAAGTCCACTAATTTGTTGTTTTTATTTTTATTTTTTTTAAGATTTATTATTTACTTCAGAAGGAGAAGGAGAGAGCATGCATGAGCAGGGGGAGGGAGAGAATTCTCAAGCTGACTTCCCTGCTGAGTGTGGAGCCTGTGGGGCTCGATCCCAGGATCCCGAGATCTTGACCTGAGCCAAAACCTGGAGCCAGATGCTCAACTGACTATGCCACCCAGGTGACCCTAATTTATTGTTTTTAAATGTTTACATGTGTTTTATTTTGCTATCTTCAAATATAAAACAATTATTACAATATAAATATATTCTGGCTTTAATGTTTCAAGAGAAAATTTATTTTAAAAAATGTCTTTTTTAAAGATTTTTATTTATTACAGAGAGAGAGAGAGAGCACGTGCGTGCACATGCACATTCATGCACATATGTGTGTGTGGGGGGGGAGAGACAGAGGGAGAGAAACTTCAAGCTGACTCCCCACTGAGTGTGAGTCCCAGTCAGGGCTTGATCACATGACCTATGAGATCATGACCTGAGCCAAAATCACAAGCCAGATGCCTAACCGACTGAGCCACCCAGGCAGCCCCCCCCCCAAAAAAACATGCTATTAACATACTTTTGCACAATAGGACACTGTTCTTCAAAATCTATTCAAGAAGGTAATCATCTCCTAAACTCCCCTTCAATGACTATAACGTCACCAGCCACACATGATTTCATCAACAAATGAACATGGACAAACAAGAGCAACAGAATGCGATGAGCACACCTCAGAGCAGAGTCAGAACATGTATCAGAGGAGAATTTAGCTAGTATACTTATAGACATTATCAGTTGTTTGGCTCTGAGGAGGTCACACAACATGAACTGATTTAAACATTACGTTTGAGTCACTAATTGAAATACCTTTGTAATTAAACTTTATTTTTAAAGAGAAAAATAGAAAAATGAAACTTTGTTAAGATTATTGTGCATATATTTAAACCAGAAAACACCAAAAGTAAGTATCATTTCTCACATTCTCAGTAAGAAACAGTGTGGCATAGGATTAAGACAGGCTTTGGAATCAGATACAATTGTGATCAGTCCCTGGCTTCATCATTTAGGAGCTGGGCAAATAAACTGCATAAGTGTCAAATTCATCTTCTCTGAAACAGAAATAACGTTTGCTTCAAATCTGTATTAAGAGCTATAAAAATGCTACTAACTGTAGAATTTTACACAAAGTATATAGGCATATATATACTTTTATAATCATACACATATTTATATGCAATAAAAGAAATCTATTTAATAACATGTCATTCCTGAAAAGTCACCAATACTCAAAACACCTTGCAAAATATGTATTTTATAAACAAATATCTAAAAATACAAGAAGTGACAAAGCTAGAATTTTTTTCCCCTGTGAATCACAAACGGTATTCAGTTTTTATTGTCGTTGTTGTATCTTTATTTTCCTCAATATATACACCATTAGAATATCTATGGTCTTTAGTGCAAACCTATGTAATAAGTAACATTGTAAACTACAAATTGAAACAGTTCTATCGCAGTTCTATCGCCTGAATACTATATGTTCCCACACCCACTCACATATATAAATACGTTACAGAGAACATTTGGAGCCACTGTTTTCCTTAATAAGGTGAAATCTATAGATCAACTGGTAAGGAGCAATAGTTTAGAAAGATCTCAAGTCTCATCTGATTATTTCTGTTGTGCTGGTCACTGAATCTTTGGGTATCACCTCTGAACACAGTATGTAGTGAGATAATTAAACTGATTAAATAATATACTTTGTAGTATATATGCAAATATACATACATATGTTGAATTAATAATTTTTTGGGACAGTAGCTATCTTGCAACCCAGAGATTTGTGTGACTGTTTTTATTTCATTTTGTGATGCTACAATTTACTTCCACTGTCTTAAAAAAGGGTGGGGTCAACACAAAAATACTTCTAACAATGTCTCTTTAAAGATCTTCATGACAACTTTTTGATAAAAGTAATTATGGAATTAATGGGATTCAGGTATAATTGGCTTATCTTACAAACTTTTCATACCAATCACTCATTCATCCTTTTTTTCTATTCATTCATAAAATATTAGAATGTTTTTTGTCTCAGAATACACATAATACATTTTCAAGATTCTGCTTTCTAATAACTCATATTGCAGCCTAATTTAACAAAAAGTAAATGATATATTCTTACAAAAATTCCACCTTGTATATAAAATAAGCTTACAGTTTATATACATTTATTAAAACATGCTCTTGTAATAGCTAAAAAACCATTTTATAGAGAAATACATTTTTCAAAGATACCCAACCTTCCCTTGAACTGATTCGAATGCCTTTTCTCAACAGTTTTGTAAATAGTGATATTATAAATAATTTGTTCTCAGAAAACCCGATGGATAAAAGCTTCCTGCTTTTAGAATAAGCATCTTTGTGTTTTCTGACACCAAGAGCCTTGGCATTTCTTCTGTTGCAGGAGACATTTGCACCTCAGTCTTTGTTGTTAAGTTAAATGGAAAATTCAAAACCCAGACTCAGTCCTCCTGTAGTGTTTCCATAGAGCTATTCAATGCATGACAAAAAAAATGTGCAAGAGATGCTTTCCACTCCACCATATCCCCAGCCACTGCTCAATATGTAAGGAATAAGATATATGTTTAAAGGTTTAAAAAAAAAAGCCAGAAAAGTAAACGAGATTATTAAAATTTATGCAAAATCAGTTATAAAGGATGCATTCTAGAACATTTCATATTCACAAATTTAATTATTTACCCAACTACAATAAACTTATCAATTAAATAAAGGGGATGATCTTGATAATCTTTTATATTGTGTTATATCTATTCCTTTGAGCTTAAATTAGTTAATATGGTTGACTTAATACCAAATTAATTGATAATTCTGAAGACACTATCCAAGTAGTAAATTAGGATGATTTTATCTACTTCTTACACCCTGAAAATGGAATCATTTGCTTATCTCTGAGCCGAAGGCAGACGCTTAACGACTGAGCCACCCAGGCGCCCCTCGTCTGCCTATCTCTGGAAACAAAAACCAAAAACCAAAAAATAAAAAACAAAAATAAAAACACACAACAACAACTGGTCCCCACTGATTACTGAAGATGTGACTATTAGCACAGCTTCCACTGTATGTTTAATTTGAAAATGTCTGACTGTTTGTAATGCACCAGTGAATGTTTGTTGTTTGAACCCTTCATATTCTTTCCCATAGCTTCATTGAAATATGATTATTTTTAAATGCTTAAAGTTTTAAAAGGCTGTGTTGAAGTGTTACCCTGTCCCTAATGTCCAAGAGTATAGCTAACATTTTGTTCCAGAAATAGAACAAGGCACAGGCATTCTGTGTTTTATTTCTAGAATAGTCCCCTCGTGAACTAATACAGTCAGTCTAAACTGATTATGGTTAAAGGGTATGATATTACTAGTCAATTTTAAATTACTTTAAATTTAAAATTTTAATTCTCACTCATTAGGTTTACTACTCCTTGGATAGTAGTAAAAGAATGTGTAACATTAATTAAACATTTCTCTAAATTAAAAAATTTTCTCTAAGGGAAAGATTCCTATGAAATAAGTATTATAACTTCTTTCCACCTATATGTATTTTTTTAAGGGTCAATTTTTTGGGGGGGATAATGTATATAAGACTCTTTTTTCATTAAACTCATAACTTAAAAGAGAACCCATAGAAAATATATATTAAATATATCTCAGTTAAAAAATCTTTCAAAATTTATATTCAGTTTGTCATAATAAAAAATCTTAAAGTATTTTGTGGTAAGTATATAAATAAACTATAATAGGAATGAACAGACATTGGTAATCTAAAATAATAAAATAAAATACACATATATGAGTTGACATATATATAATTTAACTCCAATTCCAACAAATTTTAAGCTAGCTTCTGTCCCTACATTTGGAGATTATTGAATGGTTTAAATATATGCTTTATCAATGTGTGATCCTAAATGAGTACTTACATTTCTCTGTGGCTATAATACTTAGGTTGTACCAAGCACTAATCTCTCGATCAAGAGGGTTAGTTGTGATGATTGTGCCGTTGTCATCAATACTGAACACTTTGCTTCTGGTCATAGAATACCTGCACCAAAAAAAAAAAAAAAAAAAAGTATTCCTTAATTTTATTATTTTGTCTGTGTAACTGTGACACATAAAACCTTTTTGAGGCAATTAGACAAATTAAATGCATGCTCAATATAAGCAAATGTAATGCTGAACAATTTTTAGAAAGGTGCATGCATATATTTAAGATTCAACTCAGTGAGGGTTAAAAAGAAAAAAATTACACTAAAATGGTCTCAGATTTAAATTGATGTATGCTAAATCTAAACACATGTAATTCATTCTCAATCCCAAAAGAAAATTTTAATAAGTGAATGATTTAGCTAAAAAGAAATGGTAAAATGTCATTTGCAAAATTAAGAGAAGTATAAATAAATAGCGGTAAAAATTACTGCTTGTTAACCTTTTTTTTACCTTTGAAACAACACAAAGCATATCCTCACCCTAAACTGCTAAGTCTCTTTCCTACACCATATAGACGCTTGCTAAATGTGTACATTATATTATAATTACCTGTGCGGACATATGAGAAATGTTTGGGTTTGTTTGTTTAAAGAAAACGCTTGGATAATATTTAATAAAAATGAGATGTGTGTGTGTGTGTGTGTGTATAGATCCCCCAAAAGTAATGATAGTAGATAGAATATGCTGTTAGAATGTGCATGGAAAGAAGCCAGATAATAAAATTCCCTCATGCAAAAGCCTGAAAAATGATCTCAAACCCCACAATGAAAGGAGCCTTTGAAGTACTCAGCATGTCTTATCTGCTTGCAAATGATTAATAATAAAAATTAAAGAAGAGTAATAACTTGGGTTCAATGATGACTTCTCATTGCACGTATATTCCTGAAGACTTTGATGAGACATCAATGAGGTTTGCCATAATTATGTGGCAGGAGATGAGAATATTTTAATCTTGAATTGACAGGTCTCTAAAAATATCACACTGATTTGTAGACTGGTGTTCAGGGGAGAATTAAAATAGAAATTACAGAGAATTAAGCTTCAGAGGAATTTGGTTTTAACTCTACCCCATTTTAAAACTTTATAAGCAGTTTACTGACATATCCACAAATGGTCACATTTCCTACTAAGAGATTTGTTGACAAAGAGCAAGAGTAGTTTAACAGTTAATATTTTGTATTAAACATCTAGAATATCCTGTTTCTATAATAAGCCATTCCAAATAAAACCAATCAAATGTTTGACATAATTTTCAAATAAAAGTTTTTAAAAATCATGACCTTGTGTCATCAGTAACTAGGAAAGATGTGTGCTATACATTTGAGAAAGAGCTTGAGCTAAAAAGCTTAAAATGTGAAGTTTTGATGTTTGGTTCATTTTGGAATTCCTTTTTATGGAACTCTTCTTTCCTACAAAAATGCTGAATGAATACCATGTGACTGTGCACTGTTTTCCCATTGCCAACAGCTCTTGCCTGAATGATAAACAAATGGTTCTTCCATGCATGCTCCTCCAGACGCCTGTGCCTCTGGTTCTTAATCCTCACATGCCTCTACAAAAGTACTATTCCCACTTTACAGACAAAGCAACTGAGACACATAAGACCCAACCCCCATATACAAAAGCTGGACTTTTCCAAGTAGGCTGCAGATCCACTGGGTGTTTCAAGGATTTTTAAGGGCTTCTGTTAGAATACAGATGAAAGATGTTTAAAGACAGCCTCTTCCACAGGAGAACACTCCTGACATTCCCGAATACCCACAAAGCTCTTCCCGTTTCTCACACACATGACTACTCAGGTTATTTGTCTTTTTATGTGAATGTTGGTAGGTTCCTTGAAGGAATTTCAAGGAATTGGTCTGAATTCATGGGCTTCGAGTCATTCATAGCATTTCCCTATAATATTGTTTAATGTATGGGATCAAAAGTTGTGTTCACTTTTTTCATTTTTGGTAATGTTAATTTTTGTCCATTCTTCCCGCCCCCCCTTGGCTGTCTTGCTGAAGACTGATCAATTTCAGGTCTAATTATTGCATTCTTTCTTCATACCTGCACCTCATTTTTCTTAAACATTTACCACAAAACTTATAATTCATTTCAAGGCATATTTTCTCATGATTTTCTGCACTTAACAATGACAACAATGGCAAGAACAATTTGTTAAGCCAGTTTATCTCACCCAAGACTTACTGAAACAGACTGGGAATCTCCATACTTCGGAGAAATACCAGGTAATTCTTACATGGAAGGAAAAACTAAATAATACGAGTTATTTGAATTGTATATAATGTAATTTGTTTACTATGTGCTAATTTCTTTCCCCCAAGCAGAGAATACCCCTGAGAGTAAAATAGAATACCCTTTAATTTCCTTTGGTTTCCATATTTCTTGCCATGTAGTGAGTATTAAGGAAGATATATCACATTAAAACTCAAATTAAAATCATTTAGCATTTGATTTCAAATATGTTTTGGATCTTTTGCTCCAAACAAACAAACAAACAAAAAAATGAAGGGGGCGTACCTACTGAAATGTGTTGAAGGGGCTATTTTCATCCTAACAAACATGAAAAGCAGTCTTATTTAAAAGGCACCTCTAAATGAAACAATGTCCATAAAAGACATTTTAACAGCCGAACGCGCTAACCGATTGCGCCACAGAGACTCTGACCATAAAAGACATTTTAAAAAGTATTCTTTTGTTAGGTACTAACAAAAAATTTTAAGGAATTAATTTCAGTATAAGGTAAAAAATATTAGCTAAAATATTCTTGGTAGAAAATAAAGTAACCACCAATAGTGATACTAGAAAACTCATAACCCCTGTTAATATTTGGGTGTGGTTCACTTATTTGACTCAAAGATAGGTAATATTTTTACTGGTAGTAAATATACAACTCTAGTGATTCTGTATTATTTTCAAATCATGTCATGTTTTTAGCTATGTTCATAAGCATCATTGTCAAGCATTTATCATCTATTGTCTTAATTACACTATGATTAGATATTTAAATTGTTTCCAACACTTTATTATTATAAATAATAATATAATAAACATCTTAATCCTTAAAGCATTTTTTTTGAATTATGTATTCTTTAGTATTCTCAGAAGAACAATACATAGGTGAATAGATATACCAATTTAAAAAATCTAAAGAATTCATTTACTGGGTTATAATTATAATTTTATATATATACATATATATATAAAATTATAATTTTATATATATAAATATATAAATATAATTATAAATATATATATAATACCACACATATGCTTACATTAATTACTAAAAGTACTATTACTAAATAAGAACTATATCTACATATTAGAAGTCAGTGTTTTATGATTAGGAATTACACTGGAAAAGTGGGATCATTCCTCTGTCTCAAAAATTTAAAGAAGCTTCTTTGTATCATAGCCCCTACGAAGTGCAAAGCAGTAGCCAGCATCTTTTTTTTTTTTAAAGATTTTTATTTATTTATTTGACAGAGAGGGACACAGCGAGAGAGAGAGCACAAGCAGGGGGAGTGGGAGAGGGAGAAGCAGACCTCCCGCCGAGCAGGGAGCCCGATGCGGGGCTCGATCCCAGGACCCTGGGATCATGACCTGAGCCGAAGGCAGACGCTTAACGACTGAGCCATCCAGGCGCCCGAGTAGCCAGCATCTTAATAAATACATGGAAGTTTGTAAAATTCTCAGAACTGTGCAGTGTGGAGAACAGGTGAGTGAGGGAAGGTGGTGGAAGGAAACGTGGCAGGTTTTTATGCCTGACCAGGTCTACAGTCAAATACTGAAAAAAAATGAAAATATAGTATCTGAAAATAACAGACTAGATTAATGGATGATAAGCATTGTTTAATTGCAATACAGAAACTATTTCTAACCGACTGAATTTATTTCATTTTTACTACTTTAAGTGGTATCTTGGGAAAGCTTTCTCAATTTTTGAATATTAAGCAGTATTTAAATGGAGCGCATTTTGGTCAGCTTTGCTTCTGACTTGTCATAATCAACTGTTTCTTTTCCCTCACTACTTACCCCAAATGAGTAGAGTTGATTTCATTGAATTTTGGTTGGTGATTGCCTATTTCTTTTACAACTGCAATTGCTTATTTCACTACAACTTTATCAATAGTGAGCTCCCTGTTTTAACTGGTTTAAATTGTTGCAAACTTAATAAGTACCATATAGAGGAATACAGATTTATCTTTATTACATTTCTATGAAATTTTATTTTCAGCCTAATTTGTATTCACTCATTTATTAATACGAAGCTGGCCTCCCAAACATACCTGATAGGAGATTTCCTCTGATCTGGATCTATGGCGGAGACCATGCCTACAAATGATCCATGAGGGCTTTCTTCAAAGATTTCAAATAGGTAATATGGGAGGAGGAACACAGGAGGTTCATCTTCATCTTCCACCTGGACCCTAATGAGAGTGGTGGAAGCTTCAACATGGTATTCCATGAGCTTCTCATCAACATGGCGGTTTTTAACATTTGCTCTAATACGATATTGGTTCTGGTGCTCAAAATCCACTTTCTACAAAGAAATACAGTGTACAGAAGAAGAAATGGCTTCAGTAACCCAAGGCACTGTTTAGAAAAAAGGTTAGGTTATTAAGTCTCAGTTGCTTTTTAGTCAGATTTCGCTTCTTATGTACTTGGTTTGATCCCTCTAATATTATCATTAAGCAGCTGCATTGAAAATCCCTGTGTTTTGTTATTTATGTCTATTATAAAATGTTTTAGAATAGTAACTATATATTTTTAGGATTAAAATTTTACTTGTTTGGGCATAAATATCCTATGGAATTGAGAATTAATTTTTTTATTTAATATCTTTCCAAAACATTTGTCCTCTAAAAATCTTTAAAAGCATAATAAAATAAAAAACTGTTCTACAATAATTTGAGACTTTGTAATAACTCTGTCTCATCTCTAAGTTCCTTTGCTCCCTAAATCATAAATCACAGGTTCTCATTTCAATTACTTAATGAAGCAATAACTAACTGGCTACACAAAATAATTATATGTATTTCTGATTTGATTTTGTATTCTTCTGCAAAGTAAATATTGAAAATATATCTACCTTTTTTAATATAACTATTCCTTCTTGTGTCTCATTATGAGTAATTATGTCAAATGTTTGTGAATCATCTTCAATGCTGTAATCCATTTCTGCATTCTCTCCAATATCATTATCATATGCCATGATTTTTCCTATTGAAGTCCCAGCGGGTGCAGATTCAGAAACAGTCAAGCGGTATAAACCTTTAAAAACAAAATTCAAGATATTTCACACAAATAATAAACATAAGAAATTTCCAATTTTAGCACCCTATTTTTGTGGACTATGGGAAAACCCATACTCTCACTTTCTACCAGTTACTTTTTCTAAATCAGTATCTATCATCTATCTATCTATCTATCTATCTATCTATCTATCTATCTATCATCTATCTATCATCTATCTATCTATCATCTATCTATCTATCTCTTCTTCTTTATTTTTGTGATCTGTATTTTGTATTTCCCTAATATCCTAGTTGAGCATCTATTAATGTCTCTCAAATATAACTTAGGGAGTCTTAGCACCAGTACATATAATTCCCAAATTTCTATTCATATGTATACTTTGTTGATATTTTTGGATTTTTTTATTATATCATTCAACCATCCCAATTAAACTTGATAAAAATAGTTTTCAATTTCACTTAAGCATTCTCTGATATCTAAAGTTACTCGTAAATGTAAGTGTGGATTAGAGATGGGAGAGAATAAAGCAAACAAGTGAGCTCTAAGGGTAATAGTTTGATTTTTAGATTCTGAGCCTGAGTGCGTTGGCCATAGTGGAAATGAGGGGGAAAAAAAAAAAAAAGTGGATCCACAGGAGTTAGTGAGTGGATGAAGTAGGAAAACCATGAGCTTCTCAGATGACCCCATTGTTTTGGTCACGTGAAAACAATGGCAGTTATATTTGAAATACATAGATGTAAGTAAAAATAATCAAGCTTTGTTTCCTTTATTTTTCAGAAGTAACTTGCATAAAACTGATAAAGAGTTAGCTATTTGTAAATTATTATTTGTGGTTTATGTTAAAATGTAGGAAATAATCATATATATCAATATTCTAAAGAATGAAACTTGGGGGCCTGGATGGCTCATTTAGTTAAGCATTTGAATTCGGCTCAGGTCCTGATCTTAGGGTACTGGGATTGAGCCCCACCTAGAGTTCCATGTCCGGCTCCCTACTCAGCGAGGAGCCTGCTTCTCCCTCTGCCTCTGCCTTTCCCCACGTTCATGGTCTCTCTCTTTCTCTCTCTCTCAGATAAATTAAATCTTTAAAAGAAAAAGTGAAACTTTGTAGAATTTAGAAAAGGAGCACATAATAAAATTTTTCCTTAAAGAGATTACTGATAGAATATGGCAAGTCACTTCACAGATTGCCTTGTGAGATGTCCTCTCCTTTTTAACATGGGAGAAATGTTACTTAAAAGTTGCCAATATTTTTACTATTTTCAGGAAGTAACAGCTTAACTCTGCTGCAAAGTGGTTTTTTTTGTTTTGTTTTGTTTTTTCATTGTGGGAAAATGTATACTTGAGAAAACAGAATTTCAGGAAGTGGGAAGAGCAAGCCAAAAGGCCACAAAACCAGTGGCTGAAGTTTTCCAGCGACAGAGAGTAGGTCAATTGCCTGGTGTTGGTTTGTCCATGAACAAGGAGTATAATGCTAGTACATGATCTCCTAGAGGTAATGGAACAGGACTGGATGATGGCAAATTATTTAGGACAATGGAGGTTATATTAAGGCCTGTGACTTTTTCTCTGAATGACATGGTAAGACATTTAAGTGATATGATCTGACCTGCATTACAACAAGATCACTGAAGTTGTGTTGGAAGTCGATCAGAGGAGAACAAAAGCAGAGAGACTAGATGGGAGCCTATGGTAGTAATGGAGACAAATTAAGAGGGTAGCATGATCCAAGGTTGCAAATAAAATTGGTGAGAAATGTTCAGATTATGGATATTTTTAAAAGGTAGAGCCAACAGTATCTGCAGAGGACTAAATTTTGGATATGAGAGAAAGAACAGAGGGGAAGCTGACTTCAAAATCTTTAAACAAAGTAAGTTTCTATTATCAGGAGAGATTGTGTGTGTGTGTGTGTGTGTATGTGTGTGTGTGTGTGTGTGTACTCACAGAATACTGAAAATCAGGGACTAGCAGGAATTGTGCAGAATTGATCATCGATTCAGTCTGAGTTAGAAATTAGAATTGACCTAGATTTGACCCAGTGTAATCCAAGTTGAATTGTTTGAATTGAACTGAATTTGAATTGCATGGGTGAGATTTTGCCCTGAGCAATGTGAAGACTGGATTTGGTAGTCTTTGAAATGGGAAAAGCTGTAAAAAGAAGAGGTTTGGAGGAGGAGGCAGGCATGATCAAGAACTGAAATATATGTCAAGTTTAAATGTATATAACATATAAATGAAGATATTGAGTAGACAGTTGGATATCCACATGTGGGGTTCATTGGAGAGGCTCATACTGGGGGTATATACCTGGGAGTTGTCAGCGTAGAGGTGGCATTTAAAGTCTTGTGGCCAGATGAGAACATCAAGGAGTGAATGCAAAAGGAAGAGAAATGAGGTCCTAAGGCTTGATAGCAGAAATACACCACAGTTTACAGTATGTAGAGGTGAAGACAAAGGAAGACTATTAAAAAGTGACCAGTGAGATAGACAATAAAATACATGAGAATGGAGTAATCCTGTCAAATCCTGCTGAAAAATCACACTATATTAGGACTGAGAATCATACTATATTAGGACTGAGATTTAGTTGCACATAGATTGATAGAATTGACCAGATCAGTTTGGTCAAGTAGCATGGATGAAACTGAACTGGAGTGGGCTCCAAAGAGTTTAAAAGACAGTAAATAGGTTGATGAGTTTGACAACACTTTAAAAATTCTTTTCTCTAGGGGCGCCTGGGTGGCTCAGTCGTTAAGCGTCTGCCTTCAGCTCGGGTCATGATCCCAGGGTCCTGGGATCGAGCCCCGCATCGGGCTCCCCACTCTGCGGGAAGCCTGCTTCTCCCTCTCCCACTCCCCCTGCTTGTGTTCCCTCTCTCGCTGTGTCTCTCTCTGTCAAATAAATAAAATCTTTAAAAAAAAAAAAATTCTTTTCTCTAAAAGAAAAGAAAATGAAGCATGGTTAGCTAGATATGGAAGTGGAGTCATTAATGTATTTATTTTATTCTGTTTTTAAGATGAAAACAACAACCACATGTTTTGAATGTTAATAGTCATTAAAAGGCAGTGTGGAACCCCTTGATTGAGAGGTGAGGGGAGGTTGTACATATCAGAGGAGATATGTATTAAATATTTAAAATGAGAGGAGGATAATGGGATTACAATAAGGGAAAGCAGTTTGAACAAGAGTAAGGAGGTCAGCATGCTTCTGTTCTGGAAGAATAGTCAATATACATATTTTCACATAATTATGGTGTGGGATGGAAATAGAGAAGACTATTTTAAAGAGTGAGGTAACTTTATGGTGCTAGAATCATGTTCACCCACACTCAAATTTGAAAGTAGTAATGCTATCATCTTACATGAGGGGTCTGGGTAGCTATAAGAATTTTAGAAAGTATTTTAAATATTCTAACTTACTCAGATATTTATCAATGTATACATATATATACATTGTTATTTATAATTATAGATTGTTTATTAATGTTCATAGACATATAGTTATATATTATATGCACACATTGTTATATAATTATATATGCACACTGAAGTATATATATATGTGTGTATATATATGTATATGTATATATATATATATATAAAACAATGTTGAAGTTGAGAAAAATGAAAAGAAATAAGGATGGCAGCAGAGCTTCAAGGACATTCTTGTCTCAACAAACATTCCTTGGGGTTACTGCCTTCGTAAGTCCTCAACTTATTATTCACCTTCATCTGAATAAAACATAGACTAGATTTATTCAATATATTCACCTGCTACTTTTCTACATTTAGTATCTGGCAGTCATTTTATGAAGTCCTGGGTATTTCAGATTTAATTACACATCACCTTCTTGTCGTTAGGAGACACACTTTGTAGAGATAATACATTTTATAACATGAAGATGAAGGTCACAAACTGCTGCCTTGTTGCCTAAATTCCATCCAAAGAGGAGCTGTTTCATTGACTCATAAAGAAATGAGGACATGTGGCTTAAATTGTACAAGCTGCAATGATGTAGGATGAATAAGTTTAAAAATCCCGTGTACAGCTTAGTGACTATAGTTAATAATACTATATTGTATAATGGGAATTTACTGAGAGAACATCTCAGGTGCTCTCACCACACACACACCCCCACACAAGGTAACCATGTGAGGAGATGGATATGTTAGTTAGTTTGACTGTAGTGATGATTCTGCTATGTATATGATATCAAAACATCATGTTGTATACCTTAAATATATACCATTTTTATTTTTTAAAAAATGGCCACATTAACCTGAAAAATTTAAAATTTGACAATAGCACAGAAATAAACATCCAGATTTCTAATATTTCTTGAAAAGTCAGAAGATCTGATAACTCTGGGCCTGCCACAAATTAGCTGAACTGAATCCCGTCTGCATCATTTAGGGGTGTGTGTGTGTGTGTGTGTGTGTGTGTGTGTGTGAAACAGAGAGAGAGAGAGATCTACTTTTCTCTTTGATACATGCTTATATATTCCTCCTATCATGATAATTGCTCATGATTTCTAAAATTGCTTGTAAATGTATTTCTGTAGCTAAGACAGAATCCTCTGAGGGGGGAGGGGAATCCTAAGAAAAAAAATAATTTCTCCTAAGAATTTCACAAGAAATTCCTTCTGAAGCACACCAAGTGATTTAACTTGTATTTACAACTCAACTTATCAGAGCAGTTGGGGCCTATTCATGCTACAAAAGTAAAAGATACCCACACATATATGGCCAGTTAATTTATGATAAAGGAGCCAAAAATATGCAATAGGAAAATGTCAGTTTCTTTTTTTTATAAAGATTTTATTTATTTATTTGACAGAGAGAGACACACTGAGAGAGGGAATACAAGCAGGAGGAGTGGGAGAGGGAGAAGCAGGCTTCCCGCTGAGCAGGGAGCCCAATGCGGGGCTCGATCCCAGGACCCTGGGATCATGACCTGAGCTGAAGACAGAGGCTTAACGACTGAGCCACCCAGGTGCCCCAAAATGTCAGTTTCTTTAATAAATGGTGTTGAAAAAATTGGACAACCAAATGCAAAAGAATGCAACAGAGCCATTGTCTTAACCATATACAAAAATTAACTCAAAATGGATTAAAGACTTGAACTAAGACCTGAAACCATAAAATTCTTAGAAGAAAACACAGGCAGTTAGCTCCTTGACCTAGATGTTGGTGATTTTTTTTTTTAATCTGACACCAAAAACAAAAGCAACAAAAGAAAAAATGAGTGGACCATATCAAACTAAAAAGCTTCTGCACAGCAAAGGAAACTATCAAAAGAATGAAAAGGCAACTTACTGAATGGGAGGAAATATTTGCTAATCATATATCTGATAAGGGACTAATAGCCAAAATATATAGGAACTCATGGAACTCAGTATCAAATAATAATAATAATGGGCAGAAGATCTGAATAGACATTTTTCCAAAGAAGGCACATAGACGGCTAACAGGTACATGAGACAATGCTCTGTATCATTAATCATCAGGGAAATGCGAATCAAAACCACAATGAAATATTACCTCACACCTGTTGGAATGGCTATTATTCAAATACCAGAAATAACAAGTGTTGGTGAGGACGTGTAGAAAAGGGAACCCTTGTGCACTGTTAGTGGGAATGTAAATTGGGGCAGCCACTATGGAGAGCAGTATGGTGGTTTTTTGAAAAATTAAATGTAGAACTACCTTAGGATCCAGCAATTGCACTTCTGGGTATCCATCCGAAGAAAATGAAAACACCTATTAGAAAAGATATCTGCACTCCCATGTTCATTGCATTATTATTCACAATAGCCAAAATACGGAAACAACCTGACTGTCCATCAGTGGATGAATGGATAAAGAAGTTATGATACACACACACACACACACAAATATTACTTGGCCATAAAAAAGAATGAAATCTTGTCATTTGCAAGAACATGGATAGACCTCAAGGGCATTAGGCTAAGTGAAATAAGTCAAAAAAGACAAAGACCATATGATCTCTCTTATATGTGAAATATTATATATATATTTTTTATATATATAAATCATAGGTGAATACAGAAATAGGTGAATTGTGTTTATTTCTGTTTTTAGTTTTAATATATTGGATAAAAATAAAATTAAAATTAAAAAATAAAATATTATCATTTCAAATCATTACTGTGGTAGGTAGAAAAATGAATCTCCCAAAATATATGTGTTCTAATCCCCCAGAACCTATGAACATATTACACAAAGTGGCAAATGGGAATTAAGGTTGCAGGTGGAATTCATATTGCTAATTAGCTGATCTTGAGAGGCGGAGATTGTCTTGGTTCATCCAAGCGGGCCTGGTCTAATCACATCAGTCCTTAAAAGTGAAGAAGAGGCAAAAGTGTGGGTCAGAGAGATGACAGTGTGTGTAGGATCTGACCCCTTTTGCTATGTTTCAGGTGCTTGAGTTATATCCAAGAATCAGAAAGACGCCTTAAGGAGCTAATAGTGTCCTTCAGCTGACAGCCATCAAGGAAACAGAGACCTTAGTCCTACAAACATAAAGAACTGAATTTTGCCAACAACCAAATCCAAAGAAATGGGTTCTCCCCTGGATCCTTGGGAAGGGAACACAGCCCTGCAGACACCTTGAACTTAATCTGGTGGCACCTGTAACAGATTTCATTAAGGTAATAATTTGTTTAAGACATGAAGTTTGTGGAAATTATTACAGAAGCAATTAAAAGAAAACACATTACTCTTTCATTTGTATTTGACTTTTCACACTAATAAAAATTATCACGCAGAATAATTAAAAATTATTTTATATAATTCTAGTGCTGTTGCAGTGCTTTAGATGTAAACGCTAACACCTGCTTATATTTGACATACGTACAATTATGTTATAATGAAAATTCAAGATTTTTTCTACTTACGTTCCTTAAATATAGGTTTATTGTCGTTCACATCAGAAAGTTTAATTAATACACTTGTTGTTCCAGAGAGTGCCCCGGGCAGACCAATCATATCTTTGGCTTGAATAATTACCCAATACTCATCTTGCAGTTCTCTATCCATTTTAGAAGATATTCTTATGACTCCTTTAAAAATGTAATAAAACTTCAATTATTATTTCATTATTAACCACGGTATCCTCCTAGTTAATTTCTTAAGAATTCAATCATATAATCATTCTTTTGCCACATTTTATTTTTTTATTTTTTAATTTTTTTGGCACATTTTAAACCACTACAATGCGCTAGACACTGCCCTGAAGAAAAAATAATAATAATAATAAACACCAACTCTGCCGGGAGTTTAGAATAGTCACCAAATACTAAGAACACTAGTAGACCCTTAATAAAATAACTATGTTAATAAAATCTGCAGGTAGAAAACAGGGATATCTTATTTTTACCTCAAATTATTTTCTGCTGTCTTCTCTGACATAGTATTAGTGTGTTACAATTAACTTTTCCCTTAAATTTGAAGGAAGTTAATTATGAATAAATGTATAAATTACAACAACAAATTTATGGAAAAAATATTGTGCACCTGTGATGTTAAAGTCTATTTCAAGTCATAATTTGTGAAAAAAGGGGGGTATAGCTCAGGGGTAGAGCATTTGACTGCATAATTTGTGAAAAAAGGTTTGTTTTTGACCAAGTTATTCATAATCTACCAATAGAGATAAATATATACTCAGATTTCCAAACTCATGATGGACCATAATAAATGTAATAAATATCAACTTTCTATAAAATTATTTAGGGAAAAAGTAATTATCACTGAAAAAAAGAAAACTAGGAAAAATTTCAGGTGGTGCATAGGACAAGGGGATGCTGGCCTAAAGATTTTGGGAACACTAACACAAAGAAAGAGAATGGCCAGTCCTCAAATATGTCTGGGGAAAAGTGTACATTAAAAAATTGTGAGACCTGGGGCGCCTGGGTGGCTCAGTCGTTAAGTGTCTGCCTTCGGCTCAGGTCATGATCCCAGGGTCCTGGGATCGAGCCCCGCGTCGGGCTCCCTGCTCAGCGGGAAGCCTGCTTCTCCCTCTCCCACTCCCCCTGCTTGTGTTCCCTCTCTCGCTGTGTCTCTCTCTGTCAAATAAATAAAATCTTTAAAAAAGAAAAAAATTGTGAGACCTGTAAAAACAAAAAAGGATAAATTGGACCATATTGTGACAGCATTTTAATTGTGGACTAAAGTGTTTTACAAGTATAATCTTTTATATGAATCACTATAGAAAACAGTGAATGTATTAAACAGACACTGCAAGTATCTCCCTATGTTTGACTCTGGAGAGAATTGGGTATGAAGGTGTATCTCATGTGGTTTTAGTTTGCATTTCCATGATGACTACTGAAGTTAATCATTTTTAATATGCTTGCAGGCTTTTTGTATATCAAATTTTAGTCAATTGTTTTAAATGTCTTTCAGCGTATTTTTAAATTGGGTTTTCTTTTTCCTATTGATTTGTTGTAATCTTTACATATGTTTTATACCTTACACACAAATGATTTGTGGTATAGATTTGGAAAATTCAATTTCTGAAAGTTAGAAAAATCAGCTAAAAGCCTAAAAAGAATTAAATGTTTAAAAGTACAACCAATTTATTTATTGAAACATCAGGTCTACTGTACGACATGTTTATAAGCAGAAGATTTTTGCTCTGACGTTCGCCTACTTCGAATCCTGTTGAATTGCACTTTATTTCATTCAGAAATACCTGTTGTTGGCTCAATGGAGAAATATGGTTGGCCTTGTAGTAAACTGTAGAGGAGACGAGCATTATTGCCACTTGAAGGATCATCGGCATCATTTGCTGTCACTTGGATGACTAATGTTCCTGAGGAAAATATAAATAGTAACAAGAAATTAAGACTGTGGTATTATTGAACAATGTGGTATTATTGAACAATGCATTCAGTTCTATACAGCATTATTTCTTTAGCAAGCAAGATGATGGTATACAATGAAAGACGAGCCTTCCTTATTCAGAATTATAAAACTAATATCATTCTGTATAAAAAAGAGAATATAGCCTCATGCAACGTAGCCCTAATTCCTATATGCAATGTAGAATTTTAAACATGTAGATCTGTGCCATAATGAACTATAACTCTTAAACGATCCATTACAAGATCCATTCAGGATCTTTCAAATGTGTATTATTAGTGGAAGAATGAAAAGGGAATTGGAAGCAGTTTACTTTAAAAATCATGTTGTGACCTGTAACTCAAAAAAGTCACAGAATGTTGATAAAATATTAATAAAAATTATTGAAATGTGCTTGAGTTAGTATCAAGTTGAGGAAGTGCATAATTATCTTCCCTGTTTAATTCCCTTCTATAAAATACTTACTTACTTTGAAGAATTCTTTTTTTTTTAAAGTACAAAGCAAAATCTACCAGATATTGATAGTGTTCTCATTGAAATTCAGTAACAATCAATAAAACACAATGTAAGTATTTGTACATTTAAACTCCATTCTTAAATCAAACATATTTCTTTAAAAATATTGAGCTTTTTAATCATCTTTATGTAAATATAGAATAGCATTATGGGTCTTGTTGGAAATCTGCATTTATTGAAATATTATGTTCTGTGTCAATAAGATGGCAACATGAACAACACAGAATCAAATAGCTTATGTGATTTTGCTTATCACAAGATATCACTTATATGTGGAATCTAGAAAAGCTGAGCTCATAGAAACAGAGGGTAAACTGCTGGTTAACAGGGATTTAGGGTGGGTTAATTGAGTAAATGTTGATCAAAGCCTAGAAAACTGCAGTTAGAAAATGAGTAAGTTCTGGAGAGCTAATGCACAGCATGGTAATTATAGTCAACAATATTATATTGTATATTTCAAAGTTGCTAAGAGACTTGATCTTAATGGTCTTCCCCCTCCACACACACAAAAGATAATTATATGATGTGATGAAGATGCTAGCTAATCCAAGGTGGTAACTATATATTGCAATATATAAATGTATCAAATCAACATATAGTAGACCTTAAACTTACACAATGTATATGTCGAATATATCTCAATAAAATAATAAATAAATCAATAAATAATCAGCAAATAATAAAAGGCATTTCTGTAGTAATTGTAAACAGTTATTCCAAGAAAAGGATTCTTAGGGACCATCAATTCAGTTTGTATTGGGCAAGAATTGTTCTTTTAACTACCCTATGTGCACACCTCCATTTACTTTTTCTACATTTCCTCTCTATGTGTCCATTTAATTTCTTTCTAGGAGTGTCCCATCCCTAGATTCCAGAACTAGACTACCTGTTTAGTCTAGCTTCAGGAGCAATAGTCAAAATCATCTTATGGTTAGTTGTTGACTATTAAGACTTTAGACTATACAAATGAGTACCAGGAAGATCATGAAAATGCACTGACTCACGGATCACCCCGTACTTCGTTTATAGAAAAACAAGTTACAAAGTTAGGGTTTTTGTCCCCTTTTTTTTTCAAGCACATTTTAAATTGATGCTTCATTTACTTCTAAGCAGAACATACCTCTTCAATGTTCTAATGTATCACTCCCTTGCTCTCTACTAAATGGAAAACGTAATATATTAATGAATCACATAAAATAATTTCTCCGAGTGTGTGGAAAATCCAAACTCTTAGAAATTAAGTGGATAAAAACAATATTATAAATATTATAAATATTCACAATAACTTTCTAATGTGAATTTATTAGGAAGTTAAATTTCTGGGGAAATATTTATTATTCTCTCTTATAAGATTTATAGCTGTTTTAAATCAACAGTACCAAATCTATGGAATTGAGATAATTCTACAATGTTCAATGGCACCCAGTGCTTGATAATGAACATTCATTAACTACTAGTGATTTACTCCTTATATTTGTTTGTGTGTGTATATGTGTGAGACCGTGCATATACATGTCTATCCTATTTTAAGTTACCATCAAAGTATATAAAATAAATTAAGATGATAAAAATATGCAACAGAATTTCAAAAAAATCATTACATATAGTTTAATTCTTATGATTTATAAATTATTGGTTGTAAAATTCAGAAAGAACTTAGCAATGTTTAAGTCTTATATCACTCTAATTATATAACTTTCTTTTATTTACTTTATCTGTTTCCTGCTTTTTTTTATTGACATCACAATTTATTAAATACAACTTAAGCAACTTTAAACCCTCTTAGATATTTTCTAAACGGTTTTTCTAAAAAAAATCAAAAGACATAAGCCTATATATTTTTCTAGCCAGTAATTTAAATACTACAGAAATCTTCAAGATATAGTCAAGTAACATAAACTGTAATAATAAATAAACATCAGAGTAGCCGAGAAATACAAAAACCTTTGATATGATTTTTTTTTATGTTTTCCATTTATGTTTTCCTTGTCATTTGTAAAAGAATCTATCTGTACATTCCTTCGCAGTTAGGAATTAGCTATATATTATACACAAAATTGAAACAAAAAATCACTATAAGACCAATAATGTGTCCTTCAATGAAAAAAATCAGTAACTGTTCACAGTCCCCTTCCCCCCTTCTCCTATTACCAGTTAAATATAAGTAAAGGGACACTTCATGGTTGAAACAAATAAATGTTTAATTGCTACTCATTGTTATACAAACATATGTAACTCTTCCTTTATTTGTCAGTAAACTCAGAGCGGTACTATTCACATTTGAATAAAAATGATTAGCACGGGGAAGGGGAAAATGAAGGGGGGGAAATAGGAGGGGGAGAAGAACCATGAGAGACTATGGACTCTGAGAAACAAACTGAGGGTTCTGGGGGGGGGGGGCGATGGGTTAGCCTGGTGATGGGTATTAAAGAGAGCACGTATTGAATGGAGCACTGGGTGTTATACGCAAACAATGAATCATGGAACACTACATCAAAAACTAATGATGTATGGTGATTAACATAACATAATAATAAAAAAATGAATAGCACGGGGATGTTCTTTTCAAGTACAGTAGCCTTTCTAGGCTTACATAATCACTGTTTTTATGACATGATCTTTGTTTACTGTAAGAATCACTTTGAACAGTTTTATGGGAACTGTGGCTCCAACCTCCTGGTCATCCCATTCCCTAACAATACCTGCCCATCACTATAAATTGAAGCTGATTCTAAAATATTGTGGGCATTATTCTACATAAGAACATAATTTATGCAGGCCCGTCTCAAGCATACTTGTGGAACTATTTTTAAATGTTTATTTTCATAGGAGAAGTCATTTTGAATTTTTGATGACTAAAATTCAATGATGTTTTAACATTAGAAAATGAACCAATATAATTTGTGGCACTAATGGCTTAAAAAAGAAAAATGTAAAGCAAAAATTCTCATTAGATATATAAAACACATCGGAAAATATTCCATTTCTATTTTCAATAAAACCTCAGAAAATTAGGGAAAAAGGCAGTTTTCTAAATTTGATAAAGGGCATTTTTAAACTTTGACAGCAATCATATTTAATTGTGAAGAGTTAGAACTTTTCCTTCTGAAGTAGTTAAAAAGCAAGAAGTTTATTATCATTGCTATGTTTTAAAGCATTGTATTGAACCTCCTAGACAATGCAATGAGGCGATGCCATGTATACCAAAATGAATGGTTAAAGATGATGTTGATGACGGACAAAAATCCATATATGATGGATGGATGGATGGATAGATGATAGATAGATAGATAGATACTGGAAACATTTTTTTAAATTACAATAATTATTCAAAGGCAACAGTATTTTTGTTAGAAAATCAAGCAGAATATACCTAAAAAAAAAGTTTACAGGAGAATATTAAATTACTAAATTAGAAAGGTCACAGGAATAAAAAATAAACAAAACTCCATTTTTATGTATACCAGAAATATATATTTATAAAATATTTCAACTAAATGCATAACATATATAACAAATAAAAATATCCAGGAATATATAAACAAAAATTTTTAAAGATCTCTACAAAGAAACTAAAGAGAAATTAATGATCAAAAAGGAACAAAAATACTGGGTTTATGAATTTGATGACTACATAGAAATATCAACAAATAGATCCACAGTGTAAATGCTATCCTAATCAAAATCCTAGCAAGTTGTATTACTGGATAAATTAAAAAGATGATTATGAAATATGTATGGAAATGCAAAGAACCAAGCATGGCCAAGACGATTTTGATGAACAACATCTGGAGGACTTGCACTAACAGACATCAAGGCTTAGGACACAACCACAGCAATAAAGACAATATAGTGTTAGTCCCTGGAGCAACAAAAGATGATAAAACTGACTAGAGATTCAGAACCGAAATCATACGTATGTGGGGAACTCATTCATGCAATGGTGGCATAGTTGAGAATTGGAGAATCATTTCAGTAAATGCTGCAGGGTCAACTGGATATCTCCATCCATCTACACATCTGTCCATTGGTTATCTCTCTTTTGATCTAGAATTTGGCACGTGCTTGACACCATTCACAAAAATCAGTTTAAAATAAATTGTAGATATAGATGTGAAAGGTATATAACACAAATATAACAGAATAATGAAACTTCGATAAAAATAGGAAATTTTTTGTATAACATCAGAGCAAAAAGACAAATGCCAACACTTCTTAATCAGGATTGGGTGATTGATAACCTGATAATTGTCTCAATGCCCAAACCCCTGTTTTTGTTTATTAGACATACTCATTTGTTCCTTTTTCCCATCCTGGATTGGTTGCTCTTACTCTATTGAAATGGCATTCAGTAGAATATTATCCTTAATGGTGCATTACACAATCAGTGTATGAAGCATGGTACATGCCTCACCTATGAACCAACCTGCTTAGCCTCTTCATTCATTTCATCAACATTTTATTGTGCTCTCACTAAAACTGATAAAGTTGGTTTAACTACATTGGTGGATCAAAAATTAAAGTTTCTTTTTATTATGCTAGTAATAAAGTTACTTCTAAAGGACAAATAATATATATGTACATTAATGAAAAATGCTTTATATAGATTATTTTAACATTAAATACATCACCGGATAGATATTTTTCACATGTATTTGCATTATTTAATCAGTTTCTTAGCTTAATTTTGTTTTTCTGAACAGTGCCCTGGGTTATCACTAGCCCTCTTTCAGATTTAATCATGTCTTAAAAGGAGACATTTTATTCAATGCCCATATGTCTCATACACTACTTCTCACACCCCATGGAAGAGCCGCAAGTACAAAGTAGATGTCCTCCAAATTCACTCTGGCTTACTATAATGCACCTACTAATAATATTTAAAAAAATAAAAAATCAGGACCAAATGCTTTCCGGACAAAATGCCCCCCAAAAATAGGATTAAGCAGGGCTGTCCTGGGTAAAACTGGAGATCTGATCACTATTAGTTCATAAAATCTTCCCAATCTTCCTGGCTATAACCTGAAACTGGCCCCTCACAAGGAGGACAGGAGGAAACCAAAGGAAGAGGCAGACCACTCTAGATTGGTAGGTGGTAGTTGTATTGAGCAGGAGAACTTATTTATGAGGCTTGTTTTGGGTGGCTGTAAGACCAGTAGTTTTCTGGATCTGCCAACCAAGTCTTGAAAGTTACAGAGGCCTTACGTATCTTCTGTCATATATACCATCCAGATAGTCTCAACACCACATCTCTATGTCAAGTCTGGGTGCTTGCGGCAGCTGCTGGGAGAGGAACCAGGCTAGTGGAACCTACATTCCAAGGACAGGGGAGGGGCTGAGGAGTCTCCAATTTCCCAGGCCCAGCACGCAGTTCGACTGGCAGTCACATCCTCTCAATGACCACCCCCAACGTTCCACAACCTCGTGACCTGTTCTTACAATCTTATATGCTCCTCTCTTCCATAATGTGGCCTGAGCCGTCAGTAAGGGGCTTCACTAGCACGGAGGTGGCTCATCTGGTAGCTATCTGGCTGCCCTGAAGGCAGGTAATACTGACACATACAAGAAAAATACAGATGAAGACAATAACTTCCCAATCAGTGACAACTGTTTCCACCAAGAATCCCATGATCTGAACCACTCATTTACTAAGTCCCCTAAGCTGGGGGTCAGATCACTTGTATCTTCATGTGATTTAATAAAGATGACACACTAACAGAGTCATGAGGTATGAACACATAACATTTGTTTGAATAATGGCAAAGGCGCCTCCTTGTGAGGCTTTAAGTGTCCAAGGCTGTTTTACTTTAGAGGGCAGCTTTTATCATCAGAGACATTTCAGTGCCCAATTAAGGGCAGACTTTGCTTGCTATCATTCAAGTCTTGCTGGGTGAATTTAGCAAGGGCTTCTATGTGTCATAACGTCCTCAAGGCCAATGGAGGGAACAAGCAAGGCAGCCAAATGATTAAACTAGCAGGAAACAATATGCCCACCTGGCCTTGGGGAGAGGGAGGGTGGAAGCTTTAGGAAGTTGACCTGGCTGTGCATACCACATGTTAGCTGAGGGGAGGCAGCACTATCAGGTGTAAGGAGATGAGCTGGGGGTGGGACATTCCAGACCAGGACCCAAACCTTCTTCTTTCTTTTAATGCACAGTGTTCTATTTCAGGCTTATTCTGTTTCAACAAGTCCAGTTGAAGCAGGACAATGGGATCCCAGTGAGGAGCAAATAGTTTCCATTCACCCAGAGGTGCGAAGTAACTCACCCATCCTGGTGGGACATCTCATTGCAAATTTCGGTAAATAACTCTTTTCCCAGGCGTGTTGGGGCTCAGTGTTCTCAGAAGCATAGCATGTTAATTTGAAGTGCAGAACTGGGGCAATGGCAGTTTCCCCTGGCTTCCACACCTTTAGGGGACTGGTACCCCAGCAGGGGTCCCCAGTCTGGCATGTGGGCAACACTCTCTACTGGTTGATCATTCAAATCTATGAAAGCCTGGGACAGTACTTTAGTCCACTTGGCCAAGGAGGTTTTACTTGTTAGGAATTTAATCTGCTGCTTTATATTTCATTTTTTTCTTTTTACCCAACCCTGCTTCTTGTGCATTACCCAGGAGATGGAACCTCCATTCAAAATCATGTTCTTCTGTCTGGTCTTGCATATTATGATCTTTGAAATGTGACCCTTGATCACAATCTATCCATACACATCGCTCAGTTTCTCTAATCCCCTAATAGTGGCAGCCTGGCTCACACAATGACAAGGGAAAGCATGTTTCCACACAAAACCAGGCACGTTTAAAATTTTCACTCAGAGGGAGGGGGCCAATATCATCAATTTGCCAACCTGTCAACAACTGGAAACTCCATTGGGTGGCCACAGACTCCTTTGGCAGTTGCCTTGGGCAGTGCTTAGAACACAGATGACATGCTGTTACTGTATTAACCAAGTCACTATCTTTTAAGGGCAATCTAGCATCCTTAGCAATAAGCCATCCTACCTGAAGTGGCCACTCTTTTTATCTGCTGTATCTACTAAAAAGTCAGTTGCTAGGGCACACACCCAAAATAGGGCATCAACTTCTAGACTGCCTTTTGGTGACTGAAGGGTCCAAAAGTCAGCATGCATCTCTGAATTGAGTCATTATAGCTTGATCAGAGATAGCTGTATTGTGTGGAAATGAAAAGAGACCATATGATTAGACTTTTGCAGTCTAAAAATCCTCTTAAATCAATTTGTATCTATCCTATTTAATGAACAAAAATTTATCTACAAAAAATTATTCTCTCAGAATCATGTTTTGTTTTTTAAAGATTTTATTTTTAAGTAATGTCTACACCCAACTTGGGGCTCAAACTCACAACCTGGAGATCAAGAGCTGCATGCTCTACCGACTAAGCCAGTCAGGAGTCCCTTAGAATCATGTTTTAATAAGAGGAATTTCTCAGTTTACTTGTTCCAATAATAAACATACAAATGTAATATTTAATATAATAATTCTGGGTTCTATTATGACACTGATGGTTGATATTGCTTGCCTATATTACTGCTGAGACTTACATAAATGGAAATTTAAAATCAGTTTTGTCTTTCTAGCTAGATTCTTTTTAAAGCTATTTTTTGTAAAAGGACTTTATGAAATGTTTAAGACAATATTTGACTTCACCCATTTTGTCAGCAATACTATACGGTGAAAACTTATTATTATGTAGGTAACACAGGATGTAAACTTGTACCAAATTCTGGAGAGGAAAATCATAGTTTAGTAGTCCAAACTATGGGAACTGGGAACTGCAGTTTGCTGATATACTTCATTTGTTATGACACAATCTATAAAATCATAGTAAGATAATGGTATATTAATATAAGAAAATATTTATTGCATTACATATAAACTATACTTTCTGTGGCATTGTTAATAAGTGCTAAAACTTACCAAACTACATGAAATTTTTAAAGCTCAAAAGCATTATTGACAGCATGAATATGATTTCCCAACATATTAGACATATTCTTCCATCAAGAGTAAAACCTAATGTAAGAATAGTGTAATTCCATCAATATTGATTTATATGGATTTTAGTATTAACCAGAAGTATTACAGAGGACTGAATGATTCTCACCTAAGTGTTAAGTTTATTATTAGTAACAAAACTTTATTAAATGATATCTCATATCTCATATTTCACACCGAATGCTTTATCTTCTTTCTAGTGATTATGGGAGGCATCCATAAAAATGTAAAAGAGTGATAGATTTTGATATGCAGACTAATTTAGATATCCTGAAGGCAAGAGAGAAGTCAGCAACCTGTGACAAGGACATTTTGTATGTAAAGTTTCCATTCATTATAGAATACTAAATAAACAGTGTGTCTTAGTTTAATTTATGTTGGAATGCCAAGATCTGAACTGTGGATTTCAAAATGACTCATTTATTTTAGTATGTAACTTTTTCTGTGTTAAGTTCAGTGGTAAAATTATTAAACAGGCTTTTCTTAGAATGAAGATATAAACTGTGGAATAGGCTAGATATTTTTATATGCAGTTTTAGTACAAGTATATTTTGACTACGCTGAAGCAAATTTATTGAGAGGATGTTGAACTGTGTAATGTTCAAGTTTAAAGAAACCCACATTAAAAAATATTATTTGACCTACACTCTGTGTCTGTGATTTTTGTGACATTAAAACAGATATAAAATATTAGATAATTTAGTAAAATTATAATTTTCTGAAATCAAATTCATGAAATAAGTTTTTAATCTGTGGATCTGCTCATTCTTTCACACTGGGCATTTATTTATTTTATTAGTATCAGGATCATTATTTATTTACAGGGACTGATTGGCCCATCTCTCCTGTTTTTATATATGAGATACAATTATTTTACAACCTAGAACCTCCAAGCAAAACTCAAGAAACAGATGATATTTTCCCACTTGTCACCTTAAATGTGCAAAATATTCTTCAAACATTTTTTTTTCTGTCTACCATCACCTGAAAATTAGGTCATTCTTATTATTCTTGTGTTGTATTTTTGACACTACTTTTCATAATGTGAGAGAATTTAAGTCAAATAAATAGACTGTGTTTAAGAAAGCAAACAATATGTTCAGAGAAAATACAAAGAGTAATCCATCCCAAACTCAGTCACATTCAAGTCACATGTCCAAAGACATAAGTTTCATAGAATATAATTTTCAAATTTGACATATTTTAAGAAATAAGGATTTTTATATTTCAGAGAAATCTCTTAAGTATTGATGCTTATTAAATTTATGAATTCAAAAAGTGATCTAAATTTGCATGTATTTAACATAAATTGAATTCAATCTCTTTTTTATAATGGGTGACGTTATTTTGATGGTAAATACTATAAAGTCAATTTCTTTTTCTTCAAGCTTTATTGAGATACTATTGATATACAGCGTTGTGTAAGTTTAAGGTATACAACGTGATGGTTGATATACAAAAATATATTGAGAAATGATTACCATAATAAAGTTAGTTAACACCTCCATCACCTCAAATAATTAAAATTTTACCTTCTTGTGGTGAGAACAGTTAAGATCTACTGTCTTAGTAACTTTCCAATATGTAATACAGTAATGTTAAAAATACCACACCAAATATTATATCCCCAGACCTTAATCATCTTCTAACTAAAATTTTGTTCCCTTTGACCAACATTTCAACATTTTCCCTCCTCCCAGTCCAGGCAACCACCATTTTACTCTGTTTCTATGAGTTTAACTTTTTTAGAGCCCATATATAACTGAAATTTTACAGTATTTGTCTTTCTCTGTCTTACTTATCTTACTTAGCTTAATGCCCTCAAGGTCCATCCCCTATATTGTCATCAATGGCAATATTTCATGCTTTTTTATGGTTGAATAATATGCCAGTGTGTGTGTGTGTGTGTGTGTATTTTATTTATCTATTTATCCATGATGAACATTTAAGTTGTTTCCATGTCTTGTCTATTGTAAATAATGCTCCAATGCACATGGAAGTGCAGATCTCTTCAAGATAGTGATTTCATTTCCTTTCTTATATATCCAGATGTGGGATTGCTGACTTGTTGAGAAATTTCATTCTGAAAGATATTGAATTTTGTCAAATATTTTTTTCTGCATTTACTGAGAGGGTTATATGATCTTTATACTTTATTTGATTAAAGTGGTATATCATGTTTGATTTGCTTTTGTTGAACCATCCTTGCATCCTGGAGCTAAATCCCACCTGATCATGGTATATGATCTTTTTAATGTGCTGTTGAATTGGGCTTGCTAAAATTTTGTTGACAATTTTTGCATCTGTGTTCACAGGAGATACTGACCTGTAGTTTTCTTGTGGTGTCCTTATCTGGTTTTGGTATCAGGGTAATACCAGCCTTGTAAAATTAACTTTGGGAGTGTTCCATCCTCTTCAAATATTTGGAAGAGTTTGAGAAGGATTGGTATTAATCCTTCTTTTAAATGTTTGGTAGAACTTACTAGTGAGGCCAACTGGTCCTGGACTTTTGTTTGTTGGGATGTTTTTAGTTACTGATTCAATCTCACTAGTAATCTGTCTGCTCTGATTTTCTGTTTCTTCATGATTCAGTCTCAGTAGGTTGTATGTTTCTAGAAATTTAAATGTTTCTAGAAATTCTGCACTGGGAAATTTTACAATTTAAGAATCATTATTCAGAGACCTGCAGCACTTTAGGTCATTGTGTGCCTCAACTCACACCCACAGAGCCTCCCTGGATTTTATATCCACCAATATCCTCTGTTCATCTCCTAAACCTCATCTAATCACTTATGTAGCTTTTCACCCATCCATGCACTCATTCTTTTACTCAATCATCACAAACTTCAGGTACTGCGTGACTCCTAGCCTATTAGACCTTATATTTTTGTGTGGAAGAGAGATCATAATTTTGTAATTACAGACCAACAAGTAGAAAAACAGTGTTTTATCTCAATTCTATTTGGTAGTTCTAGTTTTGGAAGTAATTGCATTTTAAACATAAATGCAATCAGTAAAAGGTCACTGTTACTTGTAAATAAATATGTGTTTAATAAGCAACAAGAAGTTTGTAGTTTTCTTGGTTTTCTCTTCTGATGACATCCTTAAATGGAGATACTTTCAGTACTCTTTCAAATTCTACATTCAAAGTACAGATTCAAATATAATAATTGGTAGTTGACTACAATACAACACACAATATTTAAGACAACAAAGAATAAAATGTTTGCATTTGTTGCTTTATAAAGGATAAGATATGTGGGTAGTATATGTGGAAGCAAGATAAACACTCAAGAACCTATAAAATGGCAATGATATGGAAAGAACATGAAGAAGTAAGTATATATTCAGGTAAAATAATTCATATTATTCATTATTTAAATATTGAGATTGAGGAAAACAGAAAAATCACATATAATATTAATTGATTTCTTCAAAAAAAGTTAATAATTAAAGGAATGCTTCAGAGAGAAACCATCTACACCTAGTTGACAGAATAATGGGGATATTCCTCTATCTCCATATAAGGTAACATTTCTGATAACAGCTGACTATTGTTTTGTTGGCCACTTCCTCCGCCAGAAAGGAATAAAAAGTGCTCATTGATTTTAGTATGATTCCATACAAGACCTGAACCCAGACTGGCAATCCCACAAGATGTACTGAATTACACAGATTAACTAGGTTAATATATACATGAACCTTGAATTGCAAAGCAAAGAGATCTGTGCTAGCCAAATACAGAACAAACCAATGTTTTGTGATGTCTGTTGAATCAACCACAGTCTGTGGCTACACTTGATGCCATGATGCAAAGACTGTATTGCACATACTGCAATCCCCTTGTGGGTCACCTCTCCAACTCTACATAAAAGAGTACCTCCTCTTCTCTATCTAAAAATCCACCCCTTTGCTCTCAGTTATTGCCTTTGTCTCATACCTAATGGAGGTATGAGGTATTAACTGGTTTATTATCAATCAAAGTGTTAACCTACCTGAATCTGTCTCCTTTACTATTGCTCTAGATTCCATGGGTCTTTCCCTTCTCAAGAATAGTTTTCCAGCAGTTACAGCCCCCTTATTTTCTTCAAAAATAGTCTTCTTTTGGATCATTGCCTATAGTATATAACTGTGCTTTTAAATTTCCCATCTTAATAAATGATTAATGATAACAAGTAAAAAATCCTCATTACCTTTATCTCTCTCTACCTAGTACCCCACATCTCTATTTTCTCCCTGTAGTATAAAATCTTTTAAAGTTGGCTAAATTCACCATAACCTCCTCTTCTCCATCCATCCATGCAATAGAATAATCTCCAAAATATTGCAGCTGCATAAATTCAACTGAATTCCTCGTACCAAAATCACTAGGAGCCTTTGACTTGCCAAATCAAAAGTCACTACACTTTCTTGATTTTATTCCACCTCACAGCAGCATTCCATACAGTTGGAGGACCTCTTCCTTTGCAACATCTCTGCTCATGTCTTTCTCTTTTTCCTACATCACTGGCCAATCTCAATCATTCTAATTTACCAGTCAACCCCCTTTTGCTTAACAGTCAACTCACCCTGTATGCTTTTCTCTTCTCTACCTACATTCTCTGCCAAGGGTATCTCAAACACTGCCATGCCTACATGCTTGCTATATGACAATAACTCCCATATTAATAATTAATATATACAATCTTCATCATACTATATGGGAATATTTTCTTAGAACATGACATGACTGGATTCTCTGTAATCAACTTCAAATATCATCTCCTAAAATGTCCCTTCCTCCAGTCAGTTAATCATCATCATACCTCACCCATAATTAATACATTCATACATAGAGCATCAAATACCACCTTATTTAAAATAGCTACTGTTTGTGTGTTATAACTAAAATATAAGTTTCATACTAGCAATTACCTCCAAAATGACATTTCAAAAATTCTTCTAGTAAATGTTAGGTCCATAATGTATGCTATTTAAGAAAGAGAAGGAGGAGTGGGAGGAGGAAGTGAATGAGGAGGAGAAGTATGGAGTGGGAAGAAGAAAGTTTCATTGCCTACCTACCAAATAGAAAAAATATCAATGTGTCATTTACATCTAATGATAATTGGTCCTGATACATATTCACAGCTAAATTTGTTTATGCTGTAAAGACCTATGTTCTGAACACATGTAGAAAGAAGTTTTTAAATTGTTTCCTGGAATGTTAAAAAACAAGAATCAGGAAAAAATACAATAGAATATACAATTTTAGATTTGGTGGCTAATAAATGTTTAGGTAAAGCAATTTTAAAGTATGTTAGCATAATTTAAAATGACCATTATGGAATAGAATTTATCACACTTAAGTAAATTTTATGAACTTAATTTTACTACATATTGTGCTATCAAAACTTTCTGACTCAATGAGTGAACAAATTTTGCATAGCCACACCATAATTTTCTCTCTATTAGAAAGACATTTCTGATTTTCAATGCATTCAGTTCTTATATCTTATGGAAAGCACTTGCTTCTAGATGCATTACATTTAAAATATTTATAAAAATAGCATTGGAATGGAAAGGAACTTTGAAAATAAATACAGTTGCACAGAGCTTTTCAACCACTTTGTTTTGTTTTTAGTCTTTATGGTCTATGATTTTGATGCATAGAGTAATTGTGTCTTATAAATTGGCTTCTACTACTTAAACATGCATATTTTTCAGGATGACCTTATGTGCTTTTTTAAGATACAAAATTATATCTTGTTCTGGAAAATGCGTTTTTATAATGGGGAAACTAGTAAGTGAATAAGCTGAAGAATTTTATAAATCACTAAAACATAATTTTTTTTAAAGATTTATTTATTTATGAGAGAGAGAGAGAGAGAGAGAAGGAGAGAGGGAGAGAGCACGAGCAGGGGGAGCGGCAGGCAGAGGGAGAGAGAGAAGCAGGCTCCGGTGCTGAGTAGGGAGCCCAATGAGGGAATCAATCCCAGGACCCTGGGATCATGACCTGAGCTGAAGGCAGATGCTTAACTGACTGAGCCACCCAGGCATCCCTAAAACATACGTGTTTAACCCCTGTTTCTTGCCTTGAAGACCGAGATATTTTAACAAGACAAATAATGTATTTATATATGGTACCATTGTTTACAAAATTTAAATGATAGTCTAATTTTTTAAATATTTTAGTTAACATGTTTGTAGAAGGAAGTACAAGTGTTGAACTTTAAATAATTCACTTCCAAAACATATGCTCAAAATTTTAAATCTGTTGTCATTGTTAATATATCTTTGATGTAAATTAATATGCAATACCTTCTGGAGACATCTCTGGTACAATGGCCTCATAAGGTTCATCTAGGAATTTTGGTTCATTGTCATTGATATCCGAAACTCTGATGACAAACTCAGACTCAGGTTCCACAGCCCTTCCAGTAGTGCTGTCTATTACCTGGGCTCTTAGAGTGTAGAGGGACCGTTCCTCTCTATCAAGCTTCTGGACGGCATATATGTCACCTGTTCTCTCATCAATGACAAAAATACTTCCAGCTCCAGCTCCCAAAAGCTTGTACTGGAAAGAGTTGTTTCCATTGTCTAAATCAGATCTTAGCTGAAAGTGCAAAGAGGGATAATTTAGTTTCCAGACATGTTTAAATGGACAAATCAATTTTAACAATTTTATTTTCATGTCTGTTAATTTTTCCCCAAGTTAATAACTCCATGTAATTCCCATAGTATATTAAATCAGGTGAAATATTAATTTTAAGATTAAATTCTATCATCAGGCAGAGGATTCTGAAATTTCAATGTAAATCACTATATAAATTTTATTACTCTAAATGGATTATTCTAATTAGAAACTATAATAATTGAAAAACAAAGTACCTTTCATAAATTATGCACAACAAAGTTGGTTCATGTTTACTCTATGATTACATTCTTGGTCACTAAAACCATAATCTCAAATATTTGTATTAGATTGGGATCTAGAGACAGATAGGAAGATAATATTCTAGATAAATCTAAACAGTGATGTTCTATCCCTAGGCTAAAAACACATAGGGAACATGAAAATATTACCAGGAAAATAAGGGAGCATGTTGAGAAGATAATGAGAGCCTCAGCTATCCTTGTTGGCATTTGTAACATGCCATAAAATCTACAAGTTGCTTTGTATATGATTTCCCAATTAATCCTCATAACATCGTGAAATATATATTATTGATATAATCATTTATACCGAGAAAGAGAGACTGAAAATTATTAAAACTTTCACAAGAGTCATGGTTTTTGTATAGGTTTGTATAGATTTAGACAACAGGTCTGTCTGACCCCAGAGACTCTACTGCTCTGAGTTTTGCCAAATTAGATCTAACTCTTTCTAACATATTCAACTCAATTCTCAAATACATCTTTTCTTCTTGTGCCCTCATTATTTTTATTTTTCAAAAGCAAATTTGTTCATTCATAGTGTTAATAGAATTGTGAATTTTATATATAAAAACAAGGGTTATTATGATATAGGTAACATTGGTTGGTTGGTTTTTCATATCTAAATTATTTTTACATATAAAGAAGAAGTATGCCATAATCCCCTAAATATTGTGAATCCATAGTTTTCTTGAGTCATCATTTATGAATATGTCCTTCTTCAAAGTAAGAGCTTCTCCGAAAATTTACAAAGCTAACCAAAGAAATACAATCTTAAACAAATTCATAACTGTTCTGATAGTTCAAGGTAAAATGACTAATTAATACATTTCTCTGTGATTGGGTAGAATATCTGAAGATATCTAAAGCAATTAATTTTAATAATTTTAATAATGTGTTGAATAACACTGCTATTCATTGAAAGAAACAGATTGGGAATAATAATAAAGAGATAAAAAAGTGTTATAGCTCTTTTAATTTGATAGCTCTTGATTACTCATAAGATAAAAAGGAAGTTTCCATGACTTACTAACAAGAAATGTAGGGAAACAAATGTCCTTTCCAATAAGTATATCAAATGAAAGTAAGGTATGGCTATGTTTTTCAAATATCATTTTGATACAGTTTGAAAATGTGATTCAATATCAGAATGATGATAAATCAAATTTAGTAATGAATAAATGTATTCCAAGTATATATACACAGTATAATTTTCATGAATCAGTGAGCTTGATCTTTTTAAGGACTCAGATTTAAGTAAAAAAAAAAAAAAATATATATATATATATATATATATATTTACTTATTTTTTTAAACATCAGCCTCTTAATGTCACAAAATGTATAAGTTAAAAACATTTTAATTTTATGAAATCTGTATTATTATATTTTCTGTATTTCTATTCAAAAATATTTTTTCAATTAGTCAGTTACTATTGATTCAGCAAATCAATATGCCTTTAATTTTTTACTTAATTGTGTTTTCCAAATTTAATCTCTGTTAATAAACAGTTCAAAAAGAAAGTGATCTGGACACATCAACTACATTTTAGTTTTACCAGCTCTTTAACTACAACACCTAAATATTCATTCTTACTCTCTCTTAAACCAGTTACCTGTATGTTATTTAAGACTAATGACATTGTTTCAGGGGAAACATCTGTTAGATTATTTTCATAAGTATTTTTACAGAATGAAAAAAATAGGGAAAACCTATCACAATGTGAAAGGAGGCAACAGGAGATGTGCCTGGAGCACAAAAACAAAAACCAGAAAATGTGACAGTCAGCCAGGGAGGTAGTCTCTGCTCTGATTGTACTGATGCACTTCCCTGTAGAGCCTTATTCACTAAAAGTCACCAGCCTCTGTTAGTCTGTCACCCCGCTCATTGATGGGAGAGCTTATAGGGCTCTGTGGAGTTCACTGTAAATGTGGCTACAGAGACTCAGTCAACTAGCAGACACTTAACTATGGATCTCATTTGTGCCATCCTGCCTCTGATTTACCTGCAGTCATCTTAGAGAATAAAAAGATGTGAAATGTGATTCAAAGCAGGCACACATACATACACAAATGTTTGAAATCTGTTTGCCTAAGATCCTAATCTGAACCTTTGGTTGAATATACACATATACATTTGCTGGATGGGATAGATGAACTCCTTTGGAATCTGGACATCACGCTAACACTGCAGCTCTCCTGAAAGAGCTAGGAAAAGGGAGTTAATGAATTTTGAGTGCTTCACCCTTTGGGCCCAATTAAATTTTAGTGCCAGTTAATTGGTGGTTAAACTTATTTCAGTTCATTCGTCTAGAGAAAGATCCTTACAGAAAAGGACATGGTATTGTAATTACCTCTGTTTAAAGAAAATTGAATAGTAATAAAAACCAAAAACATAAATAAGGAATGTTCTATCTCATTAAGGAAATTAAAAAATATATATATATATATATTCTTATAAGAAAGTAAAAATAATCATTCTTTATCCTTCATAATCAAATGAAGTGTGTAGGCTCTTGAAGCTACTTAGCTGTAAAAGGGTTTGGTATTAATCTGCTTCATGAAAAATTAATGATGGGTAAATCAACACCTACTGAGCATAATAGAAAATCAGGCTAAATACTGTTGGTAGACGTTATTATTCTCAGTGTGGTTGCTTTGATCCATTACCAAAAATAACACCATCAAATTTCCAGATGTTGATAAATGAGGGCAGTATTTTCATATGGGAGAAAAAAGTGAAATTTGAAATTCAGAGCTTTTCTTCTTCCTCAAGTTTTGCAAATATTTTAGGTGCTTGAAAATCTGAAACAATTAATTAGGCTGATGTCTGAAGCTTTCTAAGGGTTCCACTGAGAAAATGTAGAATTCATCAAATGCCTTAAAACTTCCTCAACCCATCCATTTAGATTTACATAATGTTATTTCCTGTAACACTTTCATAAAATCAGTACCTGGCCAATGTGATAATTAGTCTTATTCATTTCCTCTGGTACAAAAAACTGGTTCCACATCCAACCACGCTTCACTCTGAAATGAGAACCCACTGGGTGCTTAACTTCGTCTGTTGTAGAGATTTCTGTTGCTGTAAAGCAAGGCCATATGAGAGGAATTCCCAACATGAAAGGTAGCAATAAGCAACAATTCATTCTGCTCTTTTGATTCCAACTGGTATTCTTCAGAGGAAAGAGTAGTTGCAAACAAAAACTGTATGTTCCTTTATAATCTTTTTAAGTCTTAGGTATCTTTCATATTCCTAAAGAACAAGAAACAAAACAAAATTTTACATTTAAAAATAACATTTTCTCACATAATTGCTAACGTAAGGGTACAACTTTTGCATTCATAAAAATGGAACAACAATATACATTTAATTTATCTTCCAATTAAGCTAGTTATATTCTGTAGCTCAGCAATAATTTGAATGGTATAATTAGAAACTTCTGCTCAAGCACTGTCCATTTTAATCTGTAGCCATAAATCTGCCTGAAGGTTGAAAAGTTAGTCTGGCAATCTCCTTGATTGATAGCTGACACTGAGATAGATTTTTTCTTTAATTTAATCTGCTTACATCTTCCATTCTATCTTGGTAAAACTCAACAGTCAAGCCAGGGGAAAAAAATGTGATCTTTCTCCTTTTTCTAAATAGCAATAAGTTTCCTAATCCAATTTCCCAAGTTATAGTATCTTATCTCGTATTAAATAGACAAAATGACAATTCAGTTTGAAACCTGGGGGATTTAATTATCAGTTATATTGATGTTATAAAACACTCTGTGAACAGAAAGCCCATGCAAGATATTTACCATTTTATATTATGAAAGATATGAAAATAAATGTTTTTCATCTTAACAAAGAGATGATGCTATTTTTAGAAAATAAATAACAAAAAATATAGTGCCTGGGTAAAAATGGCTGTTTATAATATACAAGACGGAGATAAAAGATATCTTCTATTACTAAAATAGAAAAAGAGAAACTTCAACTACTGAATTTTACATGTAAAACTTTCCATTTAACTGATACTGATCATACCAACTCTCTTTGAAATGACTAGTAATTCTCACCCTTATAGGAAATTGAATAGCTCTGCATTTACCACACTGAAACAGCACTCCATATAACCAAATTGGATTTGTTTATCTGGGACTCATGAAGAAAAATAATTTTGTCAGGTCTACAATGTAGCTGAATACTACATAATCAACAGAAAAGCCAGAGTCCCTGTTTCTGTTAGGAGCTTTCTACATGATCTCACTTTGAATCTCCACAAATTTTTGAACAACCGCCAAGAGATATTTTAGGTCTTTGACTCTTGTTAGAAAGAGTCATTAAAAAACACCTAATTAAGAAAGCACGTTGTTATAAATGGGGATACTGTGGTACCTCTGAGTTCCTTCAAGTAGATGTTTTCTTTGTTATATATTTACTTAATGAAGGCCATGAAGAACTTCAACTGAGGTGAGAATTAAAGATGAATTTCATTCTTACGTTGAATATTTGAAACTTAAATACGGAAAACTATCACTAACAGTGGTGTGAAGTGTAATTATAATGTTGGGTAAATGTATTTGTGTCAATTTTAGATTATATTTTCATTCATCTAGGGAAAAAAGTGAGGGATTTTAGGGAAGATACTGTTTTAGATTAAAAGATACTTAAAACACAAAAGAACAAGTGTAAAATAAGGACATTGTCTAGAACTTAATTTGTACAAACCTATTTTTATATTTACATTTTTTATGAATTTGTGAAAATCCAATATGATAATTCAATATCTTGAGATGATAAAAAACATTGTGGATTTTGTTAGTTATAGAAGTTTCTTTGTGGTTATATAAAAACATTTTTTTGATCATGTATACTGAAACATGTTGGTGTTGGAAATAAGATGATGTCTAGAATTTTTTTAAAAACATTTCAGAAACAGTAGGAGCTCAGGTAAAACCATTGAGGCAAAGCCTTGATAATTAATTCTTGAAATTAGGTCATGAGCATTTGCATAGCTATTATTTTATTCTTCATTTGGGTTTAAAACTTATAAATTAAAACAACAAAAATACAATTTACTCTGTATTTTTAAAATCAATATGGTGGACAAAAATCATTAAATAATTTAATATCAGCTATTCATGAGAACTCACAAAAAAAACAAACAAAACCCTTATACAATGCTGATGAAATTGAAAATTTGGACAATTATTTTGAGGAATAGTTTGGCCAAATCTACTATATTTAAAAATTAGTTGAATCTATAAACTAACAGCTATTCTTTTTTACTGCTTTATATCTAGAGAAACTTTCAAATTTGTCCACTGTGAGGCAAATATAAATTGGGTTAATTTGAAAAATATGTATAGAAAAAGTTCAGATCAGGGAACTATATGATACCAATTATAAAGTGTTTCAAAATTATAAGATGATGCTGTATGAGACTGTTGTCATACATAAGTTCTGTAAAGTAAGTCTAGGAAAAGAAAAATGATACACAAAATTTATTATTGTAATTACCATGTTAGTAGGAAGAGAAATTGGTTTAAAGATTGAGGTTTAGAAATATGTCTCTTTTTTCTCCCTCTCAACAATCTCAAGTAAATATGTCAAATAATAACGCTCATTAAATCTGGGTGATTTTTCTACCATATGTTAGATTTTTTTTTTTCAGATATAGTACATGATTGAAATATTTTACAGTTAAATTTAAAACTAAAAGTTAAACTATTGTTATTTTACAATCCTAAATCATAACAAAACAGATAGGAGTACCCTTTTATTTGAACCTCTTAATATAAAAATACAAGAATGAAATGGTAGCAATAGGTATGTCTGAATTATGAAATATTATGGCTTTGTTTATACTCTTCTAGATGCCAAATTGTCTATAATGGTCATACGTTTAAGGGAAGGGAAAATGTTTCAAGTAATGATCCACTTCTGATTGAAGAGTGTTGACAAGCTGTGTGCAGTGCCAGGCTGAGAAATATTCAGGCACCGTCTGGGCTAATAAGGAAAAATGCTATCAATTAGTATGTCTGAAATGGGCCCTAGAGAAACAAGCAGTGATATTTCCGCCCTATATCTCCAATTCTGCTGATATTTTCCAGTCAGGTGAATGTACGGATGAAAACCTGCATAAGATTTCAATATGGAAAAAAAATGCTAATACTGTGTCTCATGTTGTTTAGATTTAATCTCATTGCCAGTAACTAGGCATATTTATAAATATTAAATAAAATGTAGAGTGAACTATATTTCATTACCTATCTTGAAAATATATATTTCAAAATATATAATGTATACAAATTAAGTGACATTGCTGTTAACACAAAATTACAAAATAATATTAATATTTGAATAACAGTATTATAAAATATAAAATATTGTGTTCAAATAGGATCATATAATTTTAGTATTAAAAATTGTATTTTCTCTAAAGCATTACATTTACATATGAAGAAATTTCTATTAAGACATTTTAAGTGACCTGTCCAGTAGCAAATAGTTATTTACCAGTGGAAGTAAGATTGGAAATCTAATCTTTTTTTTTTTTTAAAGATTTTATTTATTTATTTGACAGAGAGAGACACAGCAAGAGAGGGAACACAAGCAGGGGGAGTGGGAGAGGGAAGCAGGCCTCCCGCGGAGCAGGGAGCCCAATGCGGGGCTCGATCCCAGGACCCTGGGATCATGACCTGAGCCAAAGGCAGACGCTTAATGACTGAGCCACCCAGGTGCCCCGGAAATCTAATCTTAAGGGCATGGAGTATTCACTGTGCTTTACTGAAGAAAGAAAACATGTAGATGTCTAAAAAAGTGCATGGCATCTGTCACTGATAGTTCACCTTATTTAAATTAACTAAATATATGGAAATTGCATTTGAACGTCTGGACCAGTCTTGAAACTAGACATAATAAAATGTTTTCTATTATCTCCTTTTAGAACACCTCTTTCTCCCTGTTCTAAAGATTCTTGAGGTCAAAACAGGGAAGAATAAGTCAGAATGATGGATTTGGTGTCTGTGTGGAGGAAAAGTTGAAGCTAGGAAAATGTGGATGGGATAAATATAGAAACTTAATCCTATTTGTGATCTTTTTAAAAATCAAGTGAAACTTGGCAGCTTCATAGAGTGACACCATACATAAAGGCTTCTAAATGGCTTTCTCAGAACCACTAATAGGAAATATAGAAAGAAATGTGTGTGGATATAGCTTGCATACATAAGCGAGAAGAAACGATATTTCTGGACCAAAATTTGTAATAAACCATGTGCCAACTCTTTCTCTAGACGTAGAATGTAAAACATATTTCTTTGTCCCATTTATAAACTCTCGTTAAACATATATTTTACATATTTACTGGCAGAATTAAAAGCCTTGTGCTACAGCTAAAGCAGTATAAAGTCAGAGGGCCCGTACAAGAGCTTCTCAAGCCCACTTTGGCAGGACCTTCCCTATTCACTACTTGTGTGATGTCCTAAGATGGGGACAAGTGCCATTTCATCCCTGGACTGGCTATCGTGGACTCTGTTCTCAGTGGTGCAGAGGACTGTGGATTAATGAGCACTGTATTCAGTGCTAAGCATTGACAATATTGAGCCTGAGTGTGAAAATATTCCCCAACAAGAAGAGACAGATTCCAGTTGATGAAATACCCACTGGCAAAATACCACTTTAAAAAATCTGGTATCCCACTTTTTTCCACCCTCCACAAGTTACCAGAACGTGATTTCTCATTATTTCTAAACTAAATCACTACATGCCTCTGTACTGAAGATTCACCTAAAACGTTTTTTGGACTGTATCCTTCATTATATGTTGCCAAGGCAATTAATCTGTATAGGACTTCATTATATCTTTGCCATGTTAGTAATGATTTTAATTTCGACATTGCATGTCAACACAGTATTTCTTACACTTATTTTTCTTGTGTGATTGCAGTCAAACCTGTAAAATATTTTCTTTAGCAAATTCTCTTTTTCTTAATGTTCTTGTGAAAATATATAACATAGAAAAATAAAGCAAAAAAAAACCCCACAAAAAACAAAAAAAAGAAAAAGAAAGCAATACTTTATTTCTAATATCTAAAGAAGTATCCTAATATCACTTCATTATTCCTGGAGGTAAACCCACATATATTTATCCATGCTTTTAGTTTTACTGCATAATTTAAAAACACCGGGAATTCCCTGAATACTTTAAATCTATTCATTTGGAGAGATACCAAAAATTGGTCTCATAGTCAACAAAGAAACAAGTGAATAAAAATAAATTTCAAAATTCATATTAACATAATGTTATTTGGCCATTAAGCGTGGTGCTCTAAAGTCATTTAATGATATAGAAATATGGCTGTAACACTTTGTTAGGTGAAAGAAATACATACAAAGAAAATGATTCCATTAATTTAGGAAAAAAATATGTTGACAAGTGCAGAAAAGAAGGCCTGAAAGACTATGCCCTCAAATGCAGATAGAAACTGTGCTGCATCAAGAAATTATAAATGAATTAACATTTTCCTCATGTGTGTTACATGTGTTAATATTTAATACACGTCTACACATGACTATATAATAAATTATTAAACTATTTTACAATAGAAAAGTTTATTTAGTACTATAGTGAAGATCAAGAGATCACTCCTGACTGCCTCTGGCATTGTTCTCCCAAATTTGTTGAGAATTTGTTCCCAAATTTGTCTCACAAATTTGTTTCACAGGCAGCTTGGTAGAGTGTGGGGTCAAGGAAGAACTGAATGACTATACCAGCCTTGCCACCCACTGCTATATTACTTGACAAAGCTTTAACCTCTGGGTACCTACTCATCTCATTTGGAAAATGAGTTTAACACTAGTGCCTATCCCATGGAGTTATCTTAATTAAATGAGTTAATATGCCTAGATATTGTTTGAGAAACATTAAGTGTTGTTTAAGTGTTTTTAACTACACAAAAATAGCTACCTATAAGTGCATGGGAAAAATCTAATGATTTATTTCTAAACTTTGAAATATTCAGCTACTGTTATTTCTTCAAACAACACACATATATTAAAAAGACTTTATGAATGACTACTGCAAAAAGTGTAGGATATATGGCCCCTAATGCATGTGTTCTACATGTATTTTCAAATGATTTGAATGTCATCTTTTTTTTCTAAGCATGGCTATGTGACTATGACAAATAAATGTTGTCATGCTTGAAATAATATGTGATATTGCATGGACACATATAGGCTGAAAATGATCCCAGTGTGACTCAGAACGATTATGGTTTCAAAGAAGACTAATTATGACTGAAGGGATGAAAAATATTATAATCTATGCACTTATACAGTTTGTAACTGAATATAATTATGAATTGTCTTTTCTATGACCTCTTCTTGGTTACATAAAGATAACTATTCCATCTGTGAAAACTTATAAAAATATAATGTATTCTGGAAGACTTGTGGAAAGCTAAAACTAAGCTCAACTAAGTCAGCTTCTCATAGAGAAAAACAGATGGCAATTATTATAATGTCTCCATCTTTAGAAAACTGTGAGTGGCTTGGTCAAAATGATATATCAAAAGACTAATAATTTGCAATGGTCAGGAAGTTCTAAAGCTTAGGGGAAAAAAGAAAACTCTCAAAATCATGGTTTCTAAAATGCTACTTAAAAATAAGATAAAACATTTCTCTTTGTCAATTTATTTTCTTAAGCTTTTGTTTAAATTCTAGTTAGTTAACATATAGTGTAGTATTGGTTTCAGAAGTAGAATTTGGAGATTCATCATTCATCACTTAACAATAACACCCAGTGTTCATCACAAGTGCCCTCCTTAATACCCACCCCCATCTAGTCCGTGCCCCACCCACCTCCCCTCCAGTAACCCTCAGTTTGTTCTCCATTTAAATAAGCATGTCTAACTTTTGATATCAAGATCCAAATGTGTGAAGCAAGCAAATTTTATAAAACTTCAGTGTGAAACAGAGTAAAATGCAGTTCTTGGGGCTGTGATTGGTTAAATTATTACAGGGGAAGTATTTAGAGATTCTTTTCTCTCTTAATTCAAGGAGTTATATATTTATAGAAAGAAAAAAATGGAGGCTTTGAAATGTGTATTAACACTCCTCTTTTATCAAGTCCCTTTATAATGACTGTTAGAGCAGCAGCATGGGTGGTTGGTGACAGGTTATAGACTACACCTCTAAGTCTAATTTTTTAATATTACAGACACTGCCTCAATATTCATTCCAAAAAAAAGGTACTGTATATTTGTGTAAACCTATTTAAAACCTTGTCTACTTAAACACAAAAGGAAGTATATTAATGCTGGGAAATGTTAGGTTGTTGAACTGTTTCAGCTGAAATATCTTGGGATATCTCTATTGTCGGTTATATTAATTCCCAACTTCATGTCTGCCTTTATATTTAATTTTATAGATATATATATTTTTTTACTTCAGTCAGTTTTATTTTAATCATTTAATATTATTTTAGCCTTTAATTAAGTATTTTGAATCTTATAATCAGTGCTTAAAAACATCTGCAATTCCAGACATTGAAATTTTGCTTCTCTGGATCTACTGCCTTGGGCCCATGACTATCACTCACTTCAAGGTGCCGATGTATCCCAGCACTCAGACTAATGTGAGGTAGTACAAGTAAGAGGATCAATAAATAACACAGAAAAAGCACTAACAAAACATAATGGCCAACAGGATTTCAAGAGAGATTGTGTACGGAATGTCAAAGGTAGGTTTAGAAATACTGAGGTAGCTACCTGCAAAACTTACAGGCGAAGGTTCTAAGTGAGCACTCGGTGATTCCACACCCAGAATTGTCATTGTTATCATGATATCTTCCCTTTCATCCCATTGCTCTAAGAAAAGCTTGCCTTTAATTCTTCAGGATTTCATAATCCATCCCTAACCTCTGGATGATTAGTAAACTGAAATGGCAGGGAGGAGACATCAGAGAGTAATAAAAATAACATCTTTTAATCCCTGTGGGAGACATACTATTGTTTATCAATATCATTCCTACAATTTTGCAGGGTTATGTGATTAGTTTCCTAACCATTCATAAGTAATTGATGGCTTTCACTTCAGAAATGGAGCAGTGAAAGGCCTTGTCTTTATCCCTCCCTTCTTTTGGCAATCAGATATTCTAGCTATGAGACAGTAGAAGCTCAATCAAGCTTAGAGCACTGGCAATTGTATGGAACTCAATATTGTACCCTCATGACTCTCATTAAATATTTGTGGTATGAGGTTACTGCCAAGTGGGTAGTTACTTGGCTACATAGCCTAGCACCCTAATAAAACTCCCAACTATATTCCTGGAACCATAATATGTACTTCATGTTTTCTCTTGTTAATTTTCTTTGTAATTCTGTGAAAAACTAATTATTAACGTCCATTTAAAAAGAGAAAAAGATCAAAGTGAGCCTATATAAACTAATGAAAAAAAGGAGTCACAAAGGCCAGCTATAGATATTAACTGGAATAAAGTCTTGTCACAGTAATAAAAGAGATAAAAATACCTAACCTGAAAGAATACAAGAAGTTGAATAGGGTCAGAGTTGGGGAGAAATATGATGTGCCCAGGGACAAGTACATTTGCATATTAATTTCAAAAACATTATTCCAGAAAACAGTCCAAGTTAAGCCATTTCCAAGTTAAGATATTAAGGCTAGTTAAATAGGGTAAAAATCTCCATAACTTGTATAATTCAGCTATTCCTTCCTGTGTATATGTCAAGCTTTGGTTTCGCTGTCAACCCAGTCTTGATTTTTCTAGGATATTTGATCCACAATTTTAGGTACTGAATTAATTATTCGGCCATTTGCTCACTAATTATTTATTTATTTATTTTTTAAGATTTTATTTATTTATTTTAGAGAGAGAGAGAGAGCATGAGCAGGGGAGAGTGGCAGAGGGAAAGAGAAAGAGAGAGAGAGAAGCCGACTCCCGGTTGAGCGCAGGGCTCACAAAGGGCTTCATCTCACAACCCTGAGATCATGACCTGAACTGAAATCAAGAGTTGGACACTTAATTGACCTGGGCCACCTAGGCAGCCCCCTCATGAATTTTAAAGCAAATACTTAAAATCTTTCATACTGAGTTTAATTTTTCCTTGTGATTTCAAATATTAACCTTTTTTAATGTTGATATTCCGAATATTAAAACATAGATATACCTAAATCTCCAATAGTACTAATAATTATATTTCTTCCTTCTCTTACCCACTAACCCAATGGTTAAATCCTAACCTCCTAATAATTACCTGATAGATTCAATTCAACTTATTTAGTTCAGGAAAAATGAATTGAATTATTATGGGTGGACACTTGTATGTCCAGTCCTGTAAATTTCTACTCCCTATTTCAAATCCAGAGCCTATAACCACACGTTTGAGTTGAGTGCCATAGAGGAAACTTTGAAAAGTCAAGTGCACATGGGATGCAGTGGGCGATAGCCAAGGGCTCTCTTATTTCACAACACCAAATAACAAATCATTCCTACACTATCTTTTTTGGCATTAGGATATTAGATCTATATAAATTGAGTTGAGGAATTATCGTGATTTGGATCACTGTATCATGTTTTATGAGAGTAGATTTGGTTTTAATTGATCCTAAGTAAATTTTATCTTTATAATTAGTTGAATCTGATTCATTTTTAATTTTTATGACTGGAAGTAATCAAAGTTGCATTATACACACAAACAAAAATTGTGTCTAAACAAATAGAAAGGGGCACCTGGGTGGCTCAGTCTGTTGGGTGTCTGCCTTCGGCTCAGGTTGTGATCAAGCCCCATGTCCGGCTCCCTGCTCAGTGGGAAGCCTGCTTCTCCCTCTACCCCACTGCTCATGCTCTCTCTTAAATAAATAAATAAAATTTAAAAAAATAAACAAGTAGAAAGAACACTTCATTTATTTCAGGGCTCATGCTGTGTGTGTGTGTGTGAATTCTATACAGCTTGACGACTAAATTATAATTCATGTAGATATGCCACTGATCCACCAATTAGAAAATATAATATATATCACAAATTTCCTTTATTATCAGTTTAATCCAAATGAATTCATAGCTTTCAGATAGTATAGAACCAATAAGTAATGACTTTCAATCCTAAAAATATACAACAAATTTAGGAAAGCAAAAACTTCAAAGGATGATGAATAAGGTACACTTTTGGAGATTTCTTTCTCTTTCTTTTTTTAAAAAAGATTTATTTATTTATCTTAGAGAAAGTGTTAGTGGGGGGAGGGGCAAAGGAAGAGGGAGAGGGAGAGAGAATCTCAAGGAGACTCCCCACTAAGCCTGGAGCCTGACATGGAGCTCAATCCCACAACTCTGAGATCATGAGCTCAGCCAAAATCAAGAGTCAGATGCTTCACTGACTGAGCCACCCAGGCACCCCACTTTTGGAGATTTCTTGATCCAGGAAATAAATCATGGCAGTTTGACAAAATCACCAGTTACCATGTAGGTAAAGAGTGAGAATTTCCACAATCATAGCAAAGTGAAGCGTTTTCCCCAAAAACATTGTTTGGATAAATATGAAACCCTATCAGTTAATTATTCTCATCACATAAGTGATATCTGATAAATTGAATTTATATATCACCATAGAAACAAGAAAAGGAAAAATATTTTTCTTCTTAGCAACAATGCATTCTACTGTCCCAAGAACTTATTACAAAATTATTTATTTGGTCTTCAATTTCCATTATGCATATATTGTTTTGTTTTTCACTTGTTGAAAATCTTTTTAGCTACTGCTTACTACAGTAAATAAAGACAGTTGCACTCTATTTGACATTTTTTTTTGCTGATATTGTATTAGTAGCTACATACTATCTAGTCAAATATATCATCTAAATGTTCCTTTCTCCAATTATCAATTGCTTTCAGTACATATTCTTTATAACTATAATAGCTATAAATGTATTCTACCATCTAAAGCAATACTTAGTAAGCACCACTGCTAAATGGTGTGGAAAATATAATTTTGTATTGAAAAGGCATAATATAAACATGACTTTTTAAAGACCTAAATCTTAGTGAATGGAAAAAAATTTAAAGTCATACAGTCTATTGTGTGTGTGTGTGTGTGTGTGTGTGTGTGTAGAATCAATGCAAAATTTAAAACATTTATAACATAGTATCACAGAATCACATAGTACTCGATTCATATGAACTGGTTAAAATATTAAAGCATTTCAGCTGCTATGCAAAAACACTTTATTTGACAATTGTAGTAATAATTATTATTTTAAAACATGAGCAAACATGACAAAACTATTATTTTATGCTGGAGGTGGTTATACTTTTCTACTTTAAAATTTTTATTATGCATGAAGAGAATCCCTTGTTCTTTTTTTTTTTTAAAGATTTTATTTATTTATTTGAGATAGAAAGAATGAGAGATAGAGAGCATGAGAGGGAGGAGCAGACTCCCTGCTGAGCAGGGAGCCTGATGCGGGACTTGATCCTGGGACTCCAGGATCATGACCTGAGCTGAAGGCAGTCGCTTAACCAACTGAGCCACCCAGGTGACCCGAGAATCCCTTGTTCTTTACCTAAGTGTAAAGTAAACAATAACTTGGTTGATTCAGTCCCTTAATTTCTAGGAAATGACTTACTCACCTTATTCAAATTAGAATTAACTGAAAAGGGCACTGCCGGCAAGATGGCGGAGGAGTAGGAGACCTAAATTTCATCTGGTCCCAGGAATTCAGCTAGATAGGGATGAAACCATTCTGAACACCTACAAACTCAACAGGAGAGTGAAGAAAAGAATAGCAACAACTCTCTGAACAGAAAAGCAACTACTTTCTGGAAGGTAGGACGTGCGGAGAAGTGAATCCGAGGCAATATTTAGGAGGATAGACGGTGGGGGAGGGGGCCTCCATCGGCCACTACTGGCAAGTGATAGAGCTGCGGAGCACAAAATCGGGACTTTTAGAAGTCTGCTCCGCTGAGGGACGTCGCTCCAGTGGCTAAGCGGGGGGGGGGGGGGGGGGGGGGGGTGGAACCCTCGCGGGACAGTGTGGTCTCAGGACCCTCGGGGTCACAGAAGGACCGGGGCTGCCTGAGTGCGGCAGAGTTCCCAGGTATTGGAGTGGGGAAGCTGGCTGCAGAGACGGAGCTGAGGTGCAGGCTCTCAGCTCGGGGTTGCCATAAACCGTGATCCGGGGTACATTTGGGCCACTGCTCCTCCAGCAGGGACCCAACAAGCAGCAGATCCAGGGAGACTCCACTTCCTCCCCAGGGAGGAGCGGCGTGGGAGCCACCGCAGGGATCTGCTGGGTTTGGAAACTGCATACGGGGTCAGGTGCCAGAGATAGAAACGCAGGGTCACAAGCCGGGTGAGCACGGAGTGCACCGGAGACCAGGAAGACGGGAGTGATTGACTACTTTTCTCTGGGGCTCACTAAGGAGTGGGGCCCCGAGTTCTTGGCTCCTCTGTGGCGAGACTGGGAGGCTGCCATTTTCACTCTTCTCCTGCAAAGCTGTACAAAAAGCTTGCAGGGAACAAAAGCTCTGGAGAGCAAACCCAAGCAGATTACTTAGCCTGGACCTGGCAAGGATAGGGCAATTCCACCTCTGGCAAAGACATTTGGGAACCACGGCAACAGGCCCCTCCCTCAGAAGATCAGCAAGAACAGCCAGCCAACACCAAGTTTACCGATCAATGAGAGCGGCAGAATGCCAGCGCTAGGGGAATACTGCACATAGAATCCATGGCTTTTTCCCCGATTCTTTAGTCTTTCAAAGTTATTTTTTTAATTTTCTTTTTTTTCTTTTTTTCTTTTTTTTTGAATTTTTCTTTTAACCTTACTCAACAAATATCTTATCAATCCCTTTTTTAAAAATCCTTTTTATTTTTCATTTTTAGAGTCATATTCTATCCCTTCATAGTAGTTAACCTTATTTTTGGTATATATGTAAGTTGTTATCTCTTTGAAATTTTGGGGTACAGTTTCTTCTAACAGACCAAAATATACCCTAAATCTCTAGTATATGGCTTTGTTCTAGTCTCCTGTCTGATCACATTCTCTCCCCCCCCTTTTTTTAAATCTTCTTCTTTCTTTTTTCAACCAACTTCTTATCAATTCCTTTTATAAAATCTTATATAATTTTCATCATTACAGTCATATTCCATCCCTTCATTGTATTTACCCTTATTTTTGTACATATATAAGTTTTTCTTTCTTTAAAATTTTGGAGGGCGCCTGGGTGGCTCAGATGGTTAGGCGTCTGCCTTCGCCTCAGGTCATGATCCCAGGGTCCTGGGATCGAGCCCCGCATCAGGCTCTCTGCTTGGCAGGGAGCCTGCTTCTCCCTCTCCCTCTACTGTTCCCCCTGCTTGTGCTCTCTCGCTCTCTCTATCAAATAAATAAATACAATCTTTAAAAAATAAATAAATAAATAAAATTTTGGGAGGCACTTTCTCCTAACAGACCAAAATACACCCAAAATCTAGTGTGTGGCACTGATCTATTCACCAGCCTGATCATATTTGATCATATTTGATCATATTCCTTTTTTTTTTTTTTCTTTCTTTCCATTTCTTTTTCCCCGGTTTCAGGTCTCTTCTGATTTGTTTAGTGTATATTTTTCTGGGGTCGTTGTTACCCTGTTAGCATTTTGTTCTCTCATTCATCTATTCTCCTCTGGACAAAATGAGAAGATGGAAAAAATCACCTCAAAAAAAAGAACAAGATGCAGTATCAACTGCCAGGGACCAATCAATATGGACATTAGTAAGATGTCAGAACTAGAGTTCAGAATGATGATTTTAAAGATTCTAGCTGGGCTTGAAAAAAGCATGGAAGATATTAGAGAAACCCTTTCTGGAGAAATAAAAGAACTAAAATCTAACCAAGTCAAAATCAAAAAGGCTATTAATGAGGTGCAATAAAAAATGGAGGCTCTAACTGCTAGGATAAATGAGGCAGAAGAGAGAATTAGTGATATGGAAGACCAAATGATGGAAAATAAAGAAGCTGAGAAAAAGAGAGATGAACAACTACTGGATCATGAGGGCAGAATTCGAGAGCTAAGTGATACCATAAGACAAAACAATATTAGAAAAATTGGGATCCCAGAAGAAGAAAGAGAGAGAGAGGCAGAAGGTATATTGGAGCAAATTATAGCAGAGAACTTCCCTAATTTGGGGAAGGAAACAGGCATCAAAATCTAGGAGGCACAGAGAACCCCTCTCAAAATCAATAAAAATAGGTCAACACCCCGACATCTAATAGTAAAACTTAAGAGTCTCGGAGACAAAGAGAAAATCCTGAAAGCAGCTCGGGACAAGAGATGTGTAACCTACAATGGTAGAAACATTAGACTGGCAACAGGTCTATCCACAGAGACCTGGCAGGCCAGAAAGGACTGGCATGATATATTCAGAGCACTAAAGGAGACAAATATGCAGCCAAGAATACTATATCCAGCTAGGCTGTCATAAAAATAGACGGAGAGATAAAAAGCTTCCAGGACAAACAAAAACTAAAGGAATTTGCAAACACCAAACCAGCCCTACAAGAAATATTGAAAGGGGTCCTCTAAGCAAAGAGAGAACCTAAAAGTAACATAGACCAGAAAGGAACACAGACAATATACAGTAACAGTCACCTTACAGGCAATACAATGGCACTAAATTCACATCTTTCAATAGTTACCCTGAATGTAAATGGGCTAAATGCCCCAATCAAAAGACACAGTCTATCAGATTGGATAAAAAAAAACAAGACCCATCAATATGCTGTCTTCAAGAGACTCATTTTAGACCCAAAGACACCTCCAGATTGAAAGTTAGGGGGTGGAAAACCATTTACCATGCTAATAGACACCAAAAGAAAGCTGGGGGGGGCAATCCTTATATCAGACAAATTAGATTTTAAAACAAAGACTATAATAAGAGATGAGGAAGGAGAAGGACACGATATCATACTCAAAGGGTCTATCCAACAAGAAGATCTAACAATTGTAAATATCTATGCTCTTAACATGGGAGCAGCCAATTATATAAGCCAATCAATAACAAAAGCAAAGAAACATAGCGACAACAATACAATAATAGTGGGGGAATTTAACAGCCCCCTCACTGGAATGGACAGATCATCTAAGCAAAAGATCAACAAAGAAATAAAGACTTTAAGTGACACACTGGACTAAATGTACTTCACAGATATATTCAGAAAATTCCATCCAAAAGCAACAGAATACATGTTCTTCTCTGGTGCCCATGGAACATTCTCCAGAATAGATCACATCCTAGGTCAGAAATCAGGTCTCAACCGGTACCAAAAGTTTGGGATCATTCCCTGCATCTTTTCAGACCACAATGCTTTGAAACTAGAACTCAATCACAAGAGGAAAGTTGGAAAGAACTCAAATACATGGAGGCTAAAGAGCATCCTACTAAAGAATGAATGGGTCAAACAGGAAATTAAAGGAGAATTAAAAAAATTCATGGAAACCAATGAAAATGAAAACACAACTCTTCAAATCTTTGGGATGCAGCAAAGGCAGTCCTAAGAGGAAAGTATATAGCAATACAAGCCTTTCTCAAGAAACAAGAACAGTCTCAAATACACAACCTAACCCTACACCTAAAGGAGCTGGAGAAAGAACAGCAAATAAAGCCTAAACCCAGCAGGAGAAGAGAAATAATAAAGATCATGGCAGAAATCAATAAAATAGAAAGCAAAAGAACAGTAGAACAAATCAACGAAACTAGGAGGTGGTTCTTTGAATTAACAAGATTGATAAACCCCTGGCCAGACTTATCAAAAAGAAAAGAGAAATGACCCAAATAAATAAAATCATGAATGAAAGAGGAGAGATCGCAACCAACACCAAAGAGATACAAACAATTATAAGAACATATTATGAGCAACTATATGCCAGCAAATTAGATAATCTGGAAGAAATGGATGCATTCCTAGAGATGTATAAACTACCAAAACTGAACCAGGAAGAAATAGAAAACTTGAACAGACCTATAACCACTAAGGAAATTGAAGCAGTCATCAAAAATCTCCCAACAACAAGAGCCCAGGGCCAGATGGCTTCCCAGGGGAATTCTACCAAACATTTCAAGAAGAATTAATCCCTATTCTTCTGAAACTGTTCCAAAAAATAGAAATGGAAGGAAAACTCGTTTTATGAGGCCACCATTACCTTGATCCCAAAACCAGACAAAGACCCCATCAAAAAGGAGAATTACAGACCAATATCCCTGATGAACATGGATGCAAAAATTCTCACCAAAATACTAGCCAATAGGATCCAACAGTATATTAAAAGGATTATTCACCACGACCAAGTGGGATTTATTCTTGGGCTGCAAGGTGGTTCAACATCTGCAAATCAATCAATGTGATACAATACATTAATAAAAGAAAGAACAAGAACCATATGATCCTCTCAATAGATGCAGAAAAAGCATTTGACAAAGTACAGCATCTTTTCTTGATCAAAACTCTTCAGAGTATATGGATAGAGGGTACATACCTCAATATCATAAAAGCCATCTATGAAAAACCCACAGCGAATATCATTCTCAATGGGGAAAAACTGAGATCTTTCCCCCTAAGGTCAGGAACATGGCAGGGATGTCCACTATCACCACTGCTATTCACATAGTACCAGAAGTCTTAGCCACAGCAATCAGACAAAAAAAGAAATAAAAGGCATCCTAATCGGCAAAGAAGAAGTCAAACTCTCACTCTTTGCAGATGATATGATACTTTATGTGGAAAACCCAAAAGACTCCACCCAAAACTGCTAGAATTCACACAGGAATTCAGTAAAGTGGCAGGATATAAAATCAATGCCCAGAAATCAGTGGAATTTCTATATACCACCACCAAAACAGAAGAAAGAGAAATTGAGTTGATCCCATTTACAATTGCACCCAAAACCATCAGATACATAGGAATAAATCTAACCAAAGGGGCAAAGATCTGTACTCAGAAAACTATAAAATACTCATGAAAGAAATTGAGGAAGACACAAAGAAATGGAAAACGTTCCATGCTCATGGATTGGAAGAACAAATATTGTGAAGATGTCAATTCTACCCAGAGCAATCTACACATTCAATGCAATCCCTATCAAAATACCATCAAATTTTTTCAAAGAAATGGAACAAATAATCCTAAAATTTGTATGGGACCAGAAAAGACCCCGGATAGCCAGAGGAATGTTGAAAAAGAAAAGCAAAGCTGGTGGCATCACAATTCCGGACTTCAAGCTCTATTACAAAGCTGTCATCATCAAGACAGTATGGTACTGGCACAAAAACAGACACATAGATCAATGAAACAGACTAGAGAGCCCAGAAATGGACCCTCAACTCTATGGTCAACTAATCTTCGACAGAGCAGGAAAGAATGTCCAATGGAAAAAAGACAGTCTCTTCAACAAATGGTGTTGGGAAAATGGGACAGCCACATGCAGAAGAATGAAACTGGACCATTTCCTTACACCACACACAAAAATAGACTCAAAATGGTTGAAAGACCTAAATGTGAGACAGGAGTCCATCAAAATCCTAAAGGAGAGCACAGGCAGCAACATCTTCGACCTCCACCGGCATCAACTTCTTCCAAGAAACATCGCCAAAGGCAAGGGAAGCAAGGGCAAAAATGAACTATTGGGACTTCATCAAGATAAAAAGCTTTTGCATAGCCAAAGAAACAGTCAACAAAACCAAAAGACAACCAACAGAATGGGAGAAGATATTTGTAAATGACATATCAGATAAAGGGCTAGTATCCAAAATCTACAAAGAACTTATCAAACTCAACACCCAAAGAACAAATGATCCAATCAAGAAATGGGCAGAAGACATGAACAGACATTTCCAAAGAAGACATCCAAATGGCCAGCAGACACATGAAAAAGTGCTCAGCATCGCTCAGTATCAGGGAAACCCAAATCAAAACCTCAATGAGATACCGCCTCACACCAGTCAGAATGGCTAAATTTAACAAGTCAGGAAATGACAGATGTTGGAGGGTTTGCAGAGAAAGGGGAACCCCCCTACACTGTTGGTGGGAATGCAAGCTGGTGCAGCCACTCTGGAAAACAGTACGGAGGTCCTTCAAAAAGTTGAAAATAGAGCTACCATATGACCCAGCAATTGCACTACTGGGTATTTACCCCAAAGATACAAATGTAGTGATCCAAAGGGGTACGTGCACCCCGATGTTTATAGCAGCAATGTCCACAATAGCCAAACTATGGAAAGAGCCAAGATGTCCATCGACAGATGAATGGATAAAGAAGATGTGGTATATATATACAATGGAATATTATGCAGCCATCAAAAGGAATGAAATCTTGCCATTTGCAACAACATGGATGGAACTAGAGGGTATTATGCTGAGCGAAATAAGTCAATCAGAGAAAGACATTATCATATGATCTCACCAATATGAGGAATCTTAATCTCAGGAAACATACTGATTGTTGCTGGAGTGGTGGGGGGTGGGAGGGATGGGGTGGCTGGGTGATAGACATTGGGGAGGGTATGTGCTATGGTGAGCGCTGTGAATTGTGTCGGACTGTTGAATCACAGACCTGTACCTCTGAAACAAATAATACATTATATGTTAAAAAATAGAAGAAGATAGTAGGAAGGGAAAAATGAAGGGGGAGAATTGGAAGGGGAGACGAACCATGAGAGACTATGGACTCTGAGAAACAAACTGAGAGTTCTAGATGGGAGGGGGATGGGGGGATGGGTTAGCCTGGTGATGGGTATTAAAGAGGGCACGTATTGAATGGAGCACTGGGTGTTATACGCAAACAATGAATCATGGAACCCTACATCAAAAACTAATGATGTAACATATGGTGATTAACATAAGAAAATAAAATTAAAAAAAAGAATTAACTGAAAAGCTAAGTAAAATGTAGATTCCATACTCCACAGATTTTGATTCACCATTTAGGTGATTTTAACAAGCTCCAAGGTGATTCTAAGGCAAATAGTCCAAGGATAACACCACCACCACAACCATCATGTGTAACATATATTGGGAGCTTACTTCATGATTATTACTATACAAAGAGTATGCCATTCTTTAACTGATTTATCTTAAAACAGTTCTATGGTATATGCTCCATTATTATTGATATTTCATAAATGTAGACAGTGAGCACACAGAAGTTACATTAGCTGTGTAATAATTTGTCAGGCTGGAATTCAATCCAAGCAGATTACTTCCTCCAGAGCTGGTACCCTTAACCTTGCAGGAACCATTTTCCAGAATATGGATGCCATTTTGGGAAAGAAATATATGGTTAGATACTGGCCAGGGTTTATTACCAGAGCAGTGGTTTCCAAATTTTCATATTTATTCTCCTATGAAAAAAATGCTTAGGGTGAACTCCAATATTGTAATATGTATTTATATACTAATCATTTACTTCTACAACTTTTACCACCATAAAGATATGTAGGAAACAGAATGCCACAATGACCACTGGTGCATGTTCGCTCAGACTCCAAGATCTCTGAGAAAACTCGAGATTGCAGGGTTAAAAATAACCCAAAAGGATCAGAGTGAAATGCCCTTGGGACGTGTGTGGTCAGTTCTAAAGTACGCAGGAGAAGATGTTTTGTAGACAGGAAGCCAGCTGTAAACAGCACACTGTGCACTCCCCTCTTTGTTCCCTTGTCCTGTAAACAGCACACTGGGCACTCCCCTCTTTGTTCCCTTGTCCTGTAAACAGCACACTGGGCACTCCCCTCTTTGTTCCTTTAGTCTGTTTTAAAGATTCTTATGTGCTTGACTAATCCTGTATACATGGAGGAATGTGCGTTACTACGCCCCTGCTGTAAATCATTATAGATCTATATCGCTGTGGAAGGTATATAAGAGTATGGAAAATAAACCTCGGCACCTCGGGCTGTTTGCTCGGTGTCCCCTGTGCCTCGCTATACTGTCGTCTCTTTTTCTCAGTTCCTTCGCCGCCCCAGGTCCCCAACTCTCAGAGGTCGACAAAGATATTTCATAAAAACATACTCAAAATTGAAATACAAGAGTATGAGGTAAAACATCAATAAAAATATAATTTTTCATATTTTGCCACAGCTCAGCTGATGGTCTTGGGCACAGTCTGTGTTACCTACAGGAGACTACAAGGGAGTCACTTATCTGGAGAATGCTCTGCAACATGGAGGAGCACAACATGGTCATTTTGAATATTTCAAGTCTGTATCTCTCACCTTAACCTGCTTTTATCTATCTTTAAGAGTACAGTTTGCATGGGTTGTCAGATAGACTTTTACTTTATGTCCTGATCATGCAATAGTAACTTTCTGGTTGCCACATTATACCTACAGTAGATGGTTCTTATAAGTAATACAGATTGAGAATAGGAATTAAGTCAAATGAACTGTATAATTTCTATCTGGTTCTTTTTTGTAATTATATTACTGAGTTAAATCTTCATTTAATATTAATATTAAATTAATGCTGCCCATTAAGAAGAATCTGTATAAAATGTAAAGATTTGTGCCTCTATAATATTATAGCTGCAACACACTAGTCAAAGTACTTAAACACTCTCAGATTTTCTCCAACTGCAAAATGAGATAATATACCTAACTTCTAGGTATGCTATGATAAGTCACATAAAAATAACAAGCTGGACCTGAAGCATATCAAATATTCAATAAAGGTAGTTATCATTATATCATAAAGACATGGAATTTCTTTAAATATTTCTAATCCCAGATTTCTTTGGAAAATTCTAATTAATCTCTTCCTAAAGTACAGAAGAGAATCACTAGTAAGTCCCCGTTGCTACAAGAATAAAAATAAAAGGAGTAACTGTCAATATGCATACTGTTTAAATCATTCAGGAAAGAGCTCTTTCCAACTCAAGGCAATTGGGAATGGGAAATATTTCTTAAAGATTACAAATGATTTCAGGTTAAAACACCCAAGGCTAATGTGTACAGTTTCTATTATATGAAATGTCAGGATCTAGTAGGAGACAGGAGTAGAAATGTATATAAGTAGTCACAGGACCTAAGATACTTCAGAGATATCAGAAGGATAAAATCATTAATGTATAGGTCCATTGTCACATCTAAATATAGAAAAATTGGTTTTTATCAACTTGTAAGTTGAAGTCTCCCTCTCTCTCTCTCTCTCTCTCTTTCTCTACCTACCTGTCTACCTATCAACTTTCTTTAATAGGGAAATATATATCCTCAAGAGAAAAACTGTAATATTTCAGGATCTCTAAATCAATCACCTTTGTCATTGCTAGAAAAATATCTAATGAATTCTGACAGTATTCAGTCTCCATTCACCACTTATACAAAAAGATTTCCCAAACAATTTTTTTTTTTTTTTTTTTTTTTTTTTTATTTTTTTTATTTTTTTTAAAGATTTTATTTATTTATTTGACAGAGACATAGCGAGAGCAGGAACACAAGCAGGGGGAGTGGGAGAGGGAGAAGCAGGCCTCCCGCCGAGCAGGGAGCCCGATGTGGGACTCGATCCCAGGACCCTGGGATCATGACCTGAGCCGAAGGCAGACGCTTAACGACTGAGCCACCCAGGCGCCCCCCAAACAATTTTTATTTTCCTTATTCTTATATATACATGAGGTTCCTCTTGGGGAAAGATGCCAGTTGAAACAAAAAGTCCAAAACAAATACAAAGCATAAAAATATAACTTAAAAGAAGCAAAAACAAATGCCAGGAGTGGCAGAGAACAACAACAACAGAAGAAAGGAAGAAGACCAAAAGCTCCTTAAACAAATAAAAGAAGATACTTCCTCAATGAAAGAAGTATAGTAAGCTTTTAACAAGAGTACTTAGAGAATAGGAATTGTAATTCCTGGCTATTTTTTAAAGGTGTTTGTAGGAAGAAATTTTGAAAGATAAATTTGAAGAAAAATCTTTAAGAAAGTAGGAAAACAAGGCATGGGTATAGAAAATAGGATAAAAAAAGATTATTAGGGGATTAATTTGAAAGGCACAACATAAAAAAAAAAATAAATCTCAGAGAAATGGATTAAATGTCCATTCACTTTCTCCACATTTTTCTCATCCAATCTACAGAAAAATGCAATCTGGCTTTTCCCCCCAATACTACAATGCAACCAATCCATCCAGGTCAAGAGGGATACCCTTTATTTCTTTAACAAAATTCAATAAATTCTTTTTTTTCTTTTTTGAAATTAACTTTACAGTGGCATAGCGTATTGTTGCCTTCATCATAATTGCAATTCCCTTTTTAAAAATTCTCTCTTTTTGGCTTGCAAAGCTCTACATACTTTCAAGTTCCTCTTTCACCTCAAAATCTCTATTTCATTTTATTGTTCTCTTCCTTAAATACTAGAGTGCCATTCTTCAGAAATGCTTTGCTCATTCTATATGTGTGGTAATATCTGCAGATTTTATGGCTTCAATTAATGTCTATATACCAAAGCATCACAAAGGATTCTCAGCAGTCCATATTTATCTCTTTTTTTATCTATAGACCTACTTTCCAAGAGGCATTTCAAAGTCCATGTCCCACATAGAAACCATTATCTTTTATTCCTCATTCCTTTTCATTGTTCTTTCTCTTACTGAATGAAACCAGTACCCACTCAAAAACTGGCACTTGAATAAGGAATCCCCCTTCAATGTTTACTTTACCTTCCATACATATTCAAGCTTCATTTATGGTCAGGTCTACCTCTTAAGTCTCTCAAATATATACGCTTATTTCCTATAATCTCCAAGTTTTTAATCCATGACTTCTTGTCATGAACTGTTTCTCATACCAGCAAAATAAATTGAAATGATATTTTTAAATTAGAAAATATGTTTCAGGAGCATTAAAGATTTCACACCATTTTATCTACTGAACTCATGTCTGAAAGTCTATACTAAAGAAACAAATCAGAATTCAGAAAATTTGGTCCAAAACACTGTTTACCAATGTATTATTTATTGCATAAAAATATAAAACTAATTGTTGAAGCTAGTTAATTTTTGACATATATACTCAAATGTTTAAAGAGATTACACAGGATTATGACAATTAAAGTTGTATAGTAGAAAGATTTAGTAGTTGACAACACTCATGGTCTCAGGAAAGTAAAGTTCCATAGTGAATTGTATTTAATTAGAAAAATCAATGTTAACAAATGAACATGAAATCGATATCTTTCTTAACTTGCCACCAAAAGAGGCCACACCAATATCATCAGTAATTCACCTATCACCAAAATTAACATGCACCCTTAGTGCCCAGATTTGATTTCCTATACCATTTGTCAATTAAAAGGAAAACAAACAAAAAATGGTACATCTTGGTGAATAGCTAAAGAGAAGTTTTAGGAGTGATTGAAGCAGAAAAGAGTGGATTGAAGAGTGATTAGTCTAGAACTGATGAATTCCAAGAGTAGATGAGTCATTCAAAGTCGATGCTAATAGAGGAAAAGCAGAGATCTCTTCACTGGGGAGTTTGGATTTAAGGAAGAATGTCTTAAGATAGAAAATGCAGTTTTTGAGATTGTTTGTAGGACAATTAAATGGGCAATAACAGGCAAAGATGTTGCAAAGAAAAAAATAAACCAAGCACCAAAGTAACCACTCTGTAAATTCTGTTTATTATGAATAATACTAATAATAACTATAATTATATATAAGTAAAGAACAATAATATAATTATAATCATTTTCTTACCACTTCCCTATGACTTGAGAGTTAAAAAATAAATTCAGGAGATTCGAAATTTTAATCTCTCAGATTATTCCATGCGTTAAAATGATACTCAAATCAATTTCAAAACTGAAAAAAATGAATTGATAAGGAGTTTAATTTAATCTTTCAATAGTCATCCACAAAAATTTTAGAGTAAAGTTATAATAAATTTTGGATCCTAATACGGAATGTTTGTCTCAAAGGATAGGTTTTAAAAAAATAAATGAGAATATGTAATTATTTTGGTACAAAATATTTTTGCACAAACACCTCTGTGAAAAAAGAATGATTTTAGTTTCAAATTGTATAATAAAAAACTCAATGCTTTCTTAGTTTCTTTACATAAAACATATAAATCAAAAATTCTATATCATTTGTTTTATGTTTTTGTTTTCTGAATATAAGTTAAAATAACTTAGTGACTAGCCCACATTTTTTTTGACTAGTCCACATTTTTTTAAAGTTCATCCTGTTGAATTTGTTTAGAGTATGTGACCATGAAAATATATTTTGAAGACAAAATTTGAAACCAGATGCACTAGTTTAGCAGAGTGTTTAAAAACAACTATTTTACATTTTAGGGATATCATTTTATGATTGTATTCTATGAGCTATGTACAAAGAATGATCAAGTAATGTACTTTAGTAAACATAATATTGGAAACATCTCACAAGGGAGATTTTTTAAAATCCCTTTAACATGAATGGCATGATTACAGAGTAAATAAACTTCTACTCTAAAATTCCCAAAATAAGAGAGTTGAGTAAATCACTTTAATTCTAAATAAAACTTATATAGGAAAAATTAAAAGAGATACATTTGTAAATCTAGAAAATAGTAAAAGTGTACCTCCAAGAGATGGGATGGGTTAAAAATATATATAAATTTCAGGAAGGAAAACCATCATGAGTATAATTAATTCGAGGTACAAATGGATTTAAAAAGCAAGATGAGATAGATTCTTTAAGTTTTTGATTCCTTTGTAATTGATGCCAGAGAAGACAAACATGTTTCCTTTCAGTGCTTAAATGTAAAAGCATTCAGTATAATCTGATGAATGAATGAGTTGATTATTGACTGAAAAGATGTCTTTTTTTCCCCTTAGAACTTACATTATGTGGACTATGAGCCACTCCATTTATCAATGTGTAGAAGAGTTAATATGTTCTGTGAAGAGATGATGTTCTTATGTTAAATAATCCCTCATGTTATTTTTTTTAATCCAGCAAGCCTAAAATCATTTTGTTTCTTAATATGTAGAAAGCAGCTAATAATTTACTAAAATTTGGACACTTAACTTACATATATACAGTGTTAAAAGTGTATTGCTTGTTCCTGTTTTCCCTACAATGCAAGTGCTCAATTAGAATACAATGTCACATAATCTCATAAAAATTATACTTATGATTTAAGAGCTGTGTGTTTTAAACATTGGTTTAATACACACATACACTGAATAACATTGCTTCATATATTTAAAATAGTTTAAATATAAATTTCATATAAGTAACTTTATATATGTCATCCATTATATAAAATGGCATACAACACAAGAAACACCAGGTGTTGGCAAAGATGTGGAGTAAGGGGAACCCTCTTGCACTGTTGTGGGAATGCAAACTGGTACAGCCACTCTGGAGAACAGTGGAGGTTCCTCAAAAAATGAAAAATAGAACAACCCTACAATCCATCAATTGCCCTACTAGATATTTACCCAAAGAATACAAAAACACCAATTCAAAGGTATATATGCATCCCAATGTTTATAGCAGATTATCTACAATAACCAAACTATGGAAATAGCCCATGTCCATTTACTGGATGGATAAAGAAGATGTGATACACACACATGCACACTGAAATATTACTGAGCTTTAAAAAAAGAATGAAATTTTGCCATTTGCAATGATGTGGATGGAGCTAGAGAATATTATGCTAAGCAGAATAAGTCAGAAACAGACAAATAACATTTGATTTCACTCATATGTGGTTTTGTTAAGAAACAAAACAAACCAGCAAAGGGGAAAAAAAGAGAGGCAAACCAAGAAACAAATTCTTTTCTTTTTTTTTTTAACAAATTCTTAACTATAGAGAACAAACTGATGGTTACCAAAGGGGAGGTGGGTGTGGAGATGGGTTAAATAGGTGATGGGGATTAAGGAGTGCAGTTGTGATGAGCACAGGATGATGTATGGAAGTGTTAAATTACTGTATTATACACCTGAAACTAATATAACACTGTATGTTAACTAAGTGGAATTAAAATAGAAACTTTAAAAAATTAAAAAAAATAGAAGGGACAGAAAATAATAAAATGGCATAGAATTTTAACAAATAATTTATGTAGTCTTGAAATTATCAAACGAATATATATATATGTACATATATTTTGAAATCTGTCCATAGACAAATACAGACACACACATATGCGTGTGCATGCAAACACATATACCCATTTTTTATTTTTTTTTATTTTTTTTATTTTTTTAAAGATTTTATTTATTTATTTGAGAGAGAGAATGAGAGACAGAGAGCATGAGAGGGAAGAGGGCACAGGGAGAAGCAGACCCCCTGCTGAGCAGGGAGCCCGATGTGGGACTCGATCCCGGGACTCCAGGATCATGACCTGAGCCGAAGGCAGCTGCCCAACCAACTGAGCCACCCAGGCGCCCTATATACCCATTTTTAATAGTCTTTATGATAGTCATTTTTAATGGCTATATATTATTTTATTGTGATATAGAGCATATTATTTTACTCAATCATTTATCATCCTTTTGTTCTAGATACTCTTCTTCATCTACTTTTAGATTATTTAAGTATGATAAAGTCCCAGGAAAGAGGTTTACTGGGTCAAAAATTTGGCCCTAATTTTGTTTGTTTGTTTGTTTCAGGAGTAGGAGTAGAATTTAGTGATTCATCACTTACATATAACACCCAGTGCTCATCACAAGTGCCCTGCTTAATACCCATCACCCATTTATCCCATCCCAGGCCCACCTCCCTCCATCAACACTGTTTGTTCTCTATTACTGAAGGGTCTCTTATGGCTTGCCTCCCTCTCTTTTTCTTTTTCTTTTTCCCCTTCCTCTACATTCATCTCTTTTGTTTCTTAAATGCCACATGTGAGAGAAATCATATGGTATTTGTCTTTCTCTGATTGACTTGCTTCATTTAGCATAATATACTCTAGCTCCACCCACGTCATCTTAAATAGCAGGATTTCATTGTGTTTGATGGCTGAGTAATATTCCATTGTCACATATGTCCATTTATTATTAACCAATAATTTGGAGTCAAATCCTGATATGCCTTTAGAATTGGTATGTTTTACAGACACTGGATAAAAGAGAGAAAATAACTAAAGAAAAACCAATGTCTTATATGGACACAAAGACAAAAGCCTTATTATGAAGGAGGAGAAGGAGGAGAATTATATCCATCTGAAAAGTAATGTTATGGCCCCTTTATTTTTCATCCAATATTATAGGAAATGGTTATATTTTGCTTTACTAGTTCAAAAGCAATTTCAAGCATTGTCATGAAGTATTTCCTTAATAACAAACAACAATACCATTAAAAAGTTTATAGAAAGATGCATCTATACCCTTTTCTCTTTATCTTTTTAATGTTCTAGTTACATTTTATGTTTCTCTGATTTTCATAGTATTATCTCTTTAGCAAAAAAAATGTCATAGAACCTTCACTAGAGTCTCCACTAGAGATTAAAAAAATAAAATAGGTGGCAAACTCCTGGAAACAATTTAGCTATAATCCAATTTAGAGACAGAAAAAATGGTGGCATTTTCCTGTTCTATGATTTATGTATGTATAATTTGCTCAGTTCTACAGAAATAACATTTCTAAATTTTGCACTTAGAGAAAATTACCTGGGTTATTTTGAGCCATAATTGATGTGCCAAAATTATTCCCACTTTAATATACTACCCTACAAATTTACAAGTTCATTTATCATGTAAGTTCTTATAAAATGTAGATGTACTGATCCTGTATGTTGATAAGTCACTGTCCGATACTAACATTTCTAACTTGACTTGCTATGTCAAAGCAAAGTCTCAATTATATGTTTTGCTTTAATTTTAAAACATTCTTTGATGATTCTGAATGTCTTTTATTGAGTAATTAATGCAATGAATTTCTGACAAAAACATTTCTGTTTTACTAATTCTAAAGTGGTTTTTAAAGTGAGACACAAATGCTCTTACTGAATCATATCAGAATTTTCAAGAGGGCATGCATCATTTCCAAAAGAAATTGATTTGTTGTAAGTTGTAAAAAGGCAGGTTTTAGAGCATTTTAGGTGGATTCTTTCTAGTGAGTGGTGATGAAAGTTGAAAACTCTAACAGTATGGGTTTTTAAAAAGTGTCAAACATCTTTCTGGTCGTCTTTCTGGTTACTTTTGGCAAAAGTAACTCATTTCTCAAATCTGGGAGATGTCAAAAACAATGCTAGAAAGAAAGGATTCATGTCGGGTTATTAAGTTTCATGTTTGTTTATTTTTCATCCTCAATCTGTTATGCCAAAGTAAAGATACAGGTATTGGAACATCATAAATATTAGAGGGAATTGTCATGACAACAAAATATAAAAGTTCCATTTTCTCATATTTGTTATCATGGTTCTCAAACATTAGGTCAGTAGCAATAAATCCCAGTCTAAAAAAAGGTATATGAAAAGACCAATATATCCTTTTAAATCATGTGATACATTTATTTCTATTCTATTACTACTCAGTAACATGTTAAATACTACTCTGTAAAACTTTGAATATAACAATATTTAAAGGGTATATGTTAAGAGCATGAGTGTCAAAAAATTCAATATCAGTTTATATTTAGTTATAGATTAACATTTATCAAATTATATGTATCTCTATTAGGACAAATTCCTGAAAGATGGGTCAGATTTCTTAAGAATGCTTGGGAAACATTTATGCAAATCATTTTAAAGCATCTTAATTTATGATAATTTAATTAATTTTTTAAAAAAGTTCCCAGGGATAAGTACATTGGAAAGATTCTAAGGGGGAAAACAAAACAAAATATATGAATAGATAAAATATCATTTAAGACTTCTACAGTTTGTGTGTATGTATGTGTTTATGTGTGTTGTGTGTGTCTGTGTGTATGAGAGAGAGAGAGGTAGAGAGAGAGTGGGTTTAAGCATAAAAGTATAAATATTTCAATATTTTATTAGGGCACAAGTAAAGAATTACTAAAATTGCGAATGGAAAATGAAGATATAATTTACATAATGATGTGAAACATTTCAGTCATTGTTAAAAAGCCTTGGTAAAGCAGAAAACACATATAAAGAATGAAGGAATAAGTCATTTAGAGATGACTTCTAGATTTTATAAACTGGTTATTTGTAAAAATTGAATAATTTTAAACTTTTTAAATTTTATAATGTTTATTCCTTTTTGGGAATACGTTTATTGGTTACAAAATTTGGTGTACAGAAATGTCCACATTATATAAAAATTTAAATACTTCCAAACTAAAAATTATAAGTATATATATTTGCATATGTGTGCTACTTAAACATCTGAAATATTTAGAATTTGGAATAAAGGATATTATATAAATGTATATTATTTTATTACACTACTTGATATTGCAAATGTATCCAAAATATAAATATATACCACTAAATTTGTAAATATTTTACATAAATAATGTCTTCTCTATAGATATATTAGTTCAAAAAATGAATTCCTTGAGCTAAAATGTAAATTTATATGAAGAAAACATTTGCCATTCTATTTAGATATTTTTGTTGCTACCTCTTCATGTGTTTTTTATATGCTAGTTACAGATTTACTAAATCCCGTTGGCAAACTTACATTGAAATATTTTTTTTTAAATTAGTAACCCTATTAAAAATACTTGTAATTAAATTAAAACTGAAACAATATTCAATACCTTTCACAATTTGCATTTTTGTAATTTACACTTTTATGTCTTTCATATTTTTGTGTGTCTTTCATATTTGATGAATTAGCTTTTTATTACATGTGATGGATATAATTTATTGCAAATTAATATGTGCAGGTTTGAATATGTAGGTATCTGTATTGATAATTTATCCAATTGTTTACTTTCATTATTATTATTATCATAGTCTTAATTACTTAAGTTTTTTTGCTTTAAGGCTTTTCTAATGTCAACAAAAAGTTCGATAGCCAAAACAACTGACAAAGAGGAAGAAAATAAAATAACTATAGGTCAACTTTGAGAATCGACTGTCCTTCAAAGAAACATTGAATTTTATTCAGATATGCGGAAAGCTCCATATTGAATATCATTTCCTAAGAAGTAAATAATTAATTATATTAAAATATTTACTTTATATTTTTCTTGTTTCTTTAAGGTGACTTTATTGTTCATAGCATCCAATAGTACAGAGATAAATACATGATAAATTAAAAAACAAAATCCTAGAGGAAGAAAAAGAAACAGTAGGGATACATTCCTCCCAAGAAATTTAACGTTTTAAATGTTCTGGAATGAGCAACTTTTATTTTTCTCAGTCCGAACTGTAGAGATGGCCAATTGTTCTCAAAAATATTTGTTTTAGAGAAAGTCCAATATACACATTGTGATTTTAAATTTTTTAGAATTTTTTTTTTCCCTTATGAAACACAAACTAGCAAAGCACTTTTCAAGTCCTTTTTGGCCCTATATTATTCATTAAGAGACAATTTATATAATTCAAATATGCCTAATTATCACATCCTTACCTGTGTTATCTTCAAGTTCTAGGAGTTCTGCAAAAATTGAAATTCAAAATTCATGACAAACACATGAGGAAGGGAAGAGAGATGGTTCTTACTTTTCTTCACGGGCTTCTCCTCAGGCTGGACATGGGCTACACTGCTCTGAGCTGGAGACGCTTGTGCACTTAGTACAACACCACCCGTATGTCACTGCTCGCAGAATGCTATTTTGGGTTCTCTGAGTACAGCCATGAACACTGAGCCTTTTGTGCAAAATATCATAAGGGCACTCTGATGTCCGTTCATAGGCTTGGATTAAAATGCAGACAGCTCCAGCAAGTGGTATGAGCCATTTTTTTTTTCCTTTTTCCTAACAACAAGCAAAAGGAAAATACTTACTGGCCTGAGGTGATAAGGAGGGAATTCAACTTCTGTAAGAGAATCCTACAAATGGAAAGGACATGCCCTCTACTTGGGGATTAGCTGATGAAACAAATGATCAATTTAAAACAGGCACAAAAGTTACTAAAAAGAGAAGAGCTTTTCCACTCTGCGTCTATGCCTCCTGGCTGCTTCTTAATTCAGTTTTTCTGCTCAGGAATCAAGTAAAATACAGAAAGAGAGGGCAATGTCTAAATCAAAATCCTTTTCTTCTCCTTGGTTTATCTATTACCTAAATACACTTATTTTATTAAATTTATAATTAGATTCTGTTATAGTTATTGTTATTTATTATGAGGTACATAATATTAAGCTATATGCTGATTACTAAAGCTGTTTTTAGTTAAAATAAAATTATGATTGATGTCTAAAAAACTTAGTATTTTTAAGGTTTACATATGCAATTATTGTGAGGAGACAACCACGAATTTCAGAAAGATACAGTTTTGGGACCGTATGCATGTTCGTTGCTTTTTACCATAACAAGGGAAGGATAGTAGGAAAGAGATTACAAGTAATGCCAGTGATAACTAAATTGATTATGTGATGTCTAGTTTATGCTTACTTCATATTTAAATTCATAAAGAACAAACTTTATTAGTTGCCATTTGCTAAATAAATGTTAGATACCTCTGTAACATGAGTCAAAACCAAAAATAATTTTTTTTAAGCATTTTTTAAAAATTGTGTTAAGAACACTTAATATGAGATCTGCCCTCTTCAATTTTAAAGTACGTAACACAGTATTGTAAATGATAGGCAGAATGTTGTACAGCCGATCTCTAGAATTATTTAGCTTGCATAGTTGAGACTTTATACCCATTGAGCGATTCCCCATATCTCCGGGCCCAAGCCTTGTCAACAACCATCATTCTACTCTCTGCTTCTATGGGTTTGACGACTTTAGATACTTCATATAAGTGGGATCATGCAGTATTTATCCTTCTGTGAATGACTTATATCATTTACATAATGTCCTCTAGTTTCATCCGTGTTCTAGTGTGTACGTAAGAATCTAACTTTTTACGGGATATTGTCTCCTGTCTCGATACCACAACCACAAAGTTCCACTTTGGGTTGCAACTGTGCTTTTTCAACCTGCATGCAAATGTTCAACACCATGTTCCAGAGCTTGTGTTATGGCATAAGGGCGCAGGTGCGGGTCAGCATTTGCTATGCTGATTATTGTATCAGAAAAAGGATAATCACAAATGCAAAAGTTACATTGAGACAGGATTAAATTTTCTAAAGAATGTAGGGTTTGGAACTAATATATTTCAAGTAGAATACCATTAATAGAAATTGGCGATTTCATTAAATGGAAGATATGTTATAAAACACCTATGCAAAGTGAACAACTAGATTTGATTTTAATATAGACACAAAGTACTTTCTTTTCTTTTTTTTTTAATTTATTTTTTGAGAGAGAGAGAGAGAGAGAGAGAGAGAGAGAGAGAGAGAGAGCATGAGCTGAGAGGAGGGGCAGAGAGAGGATTAGACACAAAGTTCTTTAAATTACTTAAGAAATGTTTGTCCTCCCTGGAGGGTAAGAAGGGATTAACATCAGATTGGCTGGAATCGAGCAGTCTTTGTATCTATGCCACAACCAAAAATGTAGACTGGCCTGGACTGATGGAACTAGTCATCACATAAACTCAGGGATTACTAGAACTGCATTTTCCTCATATCAGAAAGAAAAGTACATGAAATCTTTCCCATTTTTGGAAAGAGCAAGAAATTGTGAATAGTGAATGGAACATGACTGTATAGGAATGGAGAGTCTCAGAATTAAGTACACCGCTACCCAGATGAGTGTCTAAGCCATTACGTTGGGATTACTGGTGGTCTCCACACCACAGAATAAGCATGAGGGAAGGTGGATAATTCCTGAGACACTCATGTGGTTTCATAGATAGAGAAACATTCTGGTTAACAATTGTCAGCTTTTCCATGCAATCTGGGTAGATTCTACAGTTGTCTTCTGCCAGCAGGCTTAGCAACAGAGCCTGGTGTTCCAGATGCTGTTGGCCAGGACTGTATTGAGTTAATCTAAATAAAGATTTGAATTAAAATATTATAATTCATCAGTGCTCTAAAGAGCCACTGATTTCTTTCTTTTCTTTTCTTTTTTCCTCCCTCCCTTCCTTCCTATTTATTTTTTTCTGATTTTTTTAAATTCTTTTTAAATATTTTACTTATTTATTTGACAGAGAGAGACACAGCGAGAGGGGGGAACACAAGCAGGGGGAGTGGGAGACGGAGAAGCAGGCTTCCCGCGGAGCAGGGAGCCCGATGCAGGTCTCCATCCCAGGACCCTGGGATCATGAGCTGAGCCGAAGGCAGACGCTTAATGACTGAGCCACCCAGGTGCCCCTTTTTCTGATTTTTTTTAAACCAAATAATTAAGGAATGTAAACCTATTGACTAACTGAAGACTGGACCAGCTAATGAAGTTCAGATCTAACAGTGGACAGAAGATGAAAACCACATGTTATTCAGGTTCTGACTTGTCCCTAGAAATCAACCTTTAATCAGAAACTTCAGATCTACTTACTTCACAACATAACCTACTCAGGCACCTCCAATTAGATATGTAGGCTTAGTCCAATCAGCTGTGGCCAGGATGATAGCATATAAGGTCTATGTCTTCATCACCACAATCTTGGAGCATACTACTTCTCAAATTAAATTTTATTCATGAACGGTTTTGGAAAAAAACTCATGATACGTGAAGATAGAAAAATTTGAAAATGTCCAAAAAAGGCTTACATAGTAAAGACATGTGACACATATATAGAAAGATAAAGTAGACTAAGGATTAGTTGATCTGATGGCTTCACACTATTAGTTATCCAGGTTCATTTGCTCTCTTTTTGTGCTTAAGAGTAAATAATATTTTCCCAAGAGCCCATAAGATGCTTTGCTTTTGTCTTATTGACTAAAATAATTATTTGTCCCCATTTTATCTGAACAAAGTATGCCAAAGAGAAATGCTGAGAACCATTAAGTCACTCCTGCACTTGGGAGTAAGAACTACCTGGTAGAGAAACAGATTAATTTCCCCAAATCAGGTTGGAGTAGTTGGCAACCAACGGTATTCACTATAGATATGTGTGTAAAAAGTTGAAAATAAAAATAATAATTTCTGCTATGTATGATTTATAGATGTTATTCTTTTCTAATAGTCTAATTTGCTGTATTGTCTTTCTTGTTTGAAAAGTGCACATATATCACAATGATAAATAGGAGAAACTAAAATAATGATTAAAACAACAATAAGAAAAAACACTAGCTAAATATACCTCAAACAATAACAGATTCTTTTTTGTCAAGCTCAGTAAAACTTGGATCCTGGTAAAGAAACGTTTTATTGAATATGGTAACATGTTGTCTTAAAAGATTTATCCTTTAAATTATAGTTGCAGCAGTCCTTAGTTTGATATAATTAAAATTTATCTGTTCATAAATAACCATATTTCCTTCTTTTCTTTTCTGTTTTGTTACTGTTTTCTTCTGGGAGCAGACCTTGTTTTGGAGCTCTGGAATAATTTTGTTTGATTAAACTATAACATAAACTGCATCATAGAGGAAATTAATAAATACATAAATAATGAAAGTTCCTATTCCATAAAAAACATATTTAATTGGCAATACATAAACAACTTAAAATACTGGAAATCAGAAGTATAAGCCCAGAAATGTAGAATCATCACCCTTGACCCCTAGCTCTAGATCTCTCTATTAGACAATCATTTATCATCTTTACTTTTGCAAGACATTGTGTTAAGGTTATAGCTATACAAAGGCAAATAAGACTCTGACCAAACCATTTCCTGAAAATGAAAAGCACAAATAATTTTTAAAGCATCCAACAGGAGTAAACCAAAATGAAAACCCGACAGAATCACATGGGAACATAGGAACGTCAACCTTCACTGAATATGTGATGAAATGTGAAATATGTGTTATTTTGTCAAGAGCTGATCATGGAGAATTTTAGAACATAACAGCTTGTTTGCAGACTGGGTTTTACTGTACAACTAGATGTCGTTGTATTGCTTAAGTTCCCTGAAATATAATAGTATCTCTAAGACATTTCTGCATTTTATGAAAGATTTTGCATATATCTATGAAAATAAAAATCCTGCTTAAATGATATATATTTAAATTAGAGGTGCATGGTTAGCTCAGTTGGTTAAGTGGCCAACTCTTGATTTTGGCTCAGGTCATGATCTCAGGGTCCTGGGATCCAGCGCAGGCTCTGGATCTGCGGGAATCTGCTTGAGGATTCTCTCTCCCTTTCCCTCTGCCCCTTCGCCTGCTTGCCCTTGCATAAGCGTCCACTGTCCCTGCTCTCTCTCTCTAAATAAATAAATCTTTAAATAATTAATTAATGTAAAATACTCATTGGAAATTAATAATGTTTTAATATTAATTAAACAACAAACTTTCTTCACATCAGAATCTGAAAACTAAGAAGCCCATGTGCCAAGTCTACCCAGCCTTCTGTTTTCATTAAAACAAACACAAAAATCATTTTATTGGAACAGAGCCATTCCCATTTGTTTACAAATTGTTCAAACTGTCTGTGGCTTCTTTCATTCTATAATGGCAGAGTTGAGTATTTGCAACAGAGACTCTTGACCTACAAAACCTAAAATATTTACTATGTAGTCATTTACAGGAAAAGTTTACCAACTCCTGCTTTATATTCATGTGATACATTGACTTCAAATATTTATACTGTAGTTTACTTGAAAATTAAATTATATATACTTCATCAATAAATAAATGTATGTATAAACACACATAAATATATAAAAATCTATACAGAAGAAATCATCTTATTCTATATTATCTTGTCTGTCACTGAGTTAATGAATTAATACAGTGAAATAAAACAGCATTTTTTCATACCTTAACTATATTCTATATAGTTAAAATATATGTATATGTATGTATGTGTGTATATATATATATATATTGCAGTGTAGGGTGTCAAGGCATTTTCTTTGAGATATTATCCTCAGAAGGGGTCTCTGCATATTTTTCCATAAAACACACTCATCATGTATCTGTTTTCCAGTTTGTATCTTAAGAATGAAGAGAGAATTTAAAGAAAATGTGGAGGCATATAGGTGCAAAATCCTTTTTACAGTAGACTTATTTTTTTAGAGCTGTTTTTGGTTCAAAGCAAAATTGAACATAAAGTAGAGAGAGTTCCCATATTCCTCTGACCCCCACACATGCACAGTCTTTCCCATTATTCATCACCCGCCAGAGTGGTACATGTGTTATAATCAATGAAATTACACGGACACATCATAATCATCCAGAGTCCATAGTTTATATTAGGTTTCACTCTCGGTGTTGTACATTCTGTGGGTTTGGACAAATACACATTGACATGTATCCACCATTACAGTATCATATGGAGTAGTTTCACTGCCCCCCAAATCCGCTATGGTCTCCTTTTCATCCCTCCCTCCCTCTTGACCCCTGGCAACCACTGATCTTTTTATGTCTCCATATTTTTCCCTTTTCTCGAATGTCATATAGTTGGAATCATATGGTATGAAGCCTTTTCAATTGGCTTCTTTTACTTACGAATATGGATTTAAGATTCTTCTATGTCTTTTCATGGTTTGATAGCTCATTTCATTTTATCCTTAAATAATATTCCATTGTCTGGATGCACCCCAATTTATCCTTTCACCTTCTAAGGGACCTCTGGGTTGTTTTCAAGTTTTGGCAATTGTGAATATAGCTGCTATAAACATACTTGTACAGGTTTTTGTATGGACAGAAATTTTTCCTATTTGGTTTTAATTTTTTAAATATCTATTTTAAAGTGCTTTCATTCATACCCTCAACAGCATTTTAACACTTTGCTTTTAATAAACATTTCTGCAAAATTTTCTTAGATTTAATAGAAAAAATAATGGCTTGTACTTTTCAGACATATTTCATTTGTTATATTTTGTAGATCTATATTTTTGATAATAAGAAACCCCAGAACAATAGTTTTGCAAATAAATGTAGCTGGCCCTTTGTGTGGTTAAGAGCAAAAATATGCTCATGAACTAGAGGGTGTTGTGTCAGGTTCAGAGTGTTCCATTTTGCAAAAGAAATGGAAAGCTCCAGTTATTCCATTTTTAGTACATTTGGGATAGTTGTACTGTGGTAGAAATACATATATAATCTTACTTAATTCTTACAACATTTCTGCTAGGTAGTTGTAGGCCCTTCTTTACATTTGAGAAACCATGAGCCAGGTCTTGAAAAGTCAGAGATTTTTTATAACAAAGTCTATGTCGTCCTTACTATAACACAATCTCTCTTTACTGAAGAAAACATAATATTTGAATTCTAAAATTTTTATGGGGATAAAGTATTCTATGTACATCATCACAGATCCTATAGTCACTTATCTTTGGACTCATATCTCTTGTCCGATTTTCTGTGGTAAAATCAACAGATGGTGTTTTATGAAATGAATAGTAAATCTCAGAGCATCCCCTTCCAGCAGCAGTAGGTTAAAGGATGCTATGACACTTTCAGGTGACATGGAACTGTCAGGCATCATGATATATGCTGGCTGTTCTTCTTTTTATCCTCATATAAGGCACGAGGAAATTAAAACTCAGAGAATGCCATGCAGTTAGAATGATTTGCAACCAGATTTCAAACTTCTGTCTATCTGATGCCAGAAATGATAGTTGCTACTCTATCACACTGTCTTATATTTATGAGTGAAAGTGAATAGACAAAATTTATTCATTGAAAGAATGTTTATTGAGTGTTACTATGTATGATGCACTGTGCTCTAAGTAGGTACAAACAAACAAACCAAAATAGATTATTTAATGTTATTTTTCTTTCTTTCTTTTTTTTTTTATTTGAGTGGGAGAGAGAGGAAGGAGAGAGGGAATCTTAAGCAGGCTCCATGCCCAGTGGGGAGCCTGAGGCAGGTCTCAATCTCACAACCCTGAGATCATGACCTGAGCTGAAATCAGGAGTTGGAAGTTTAACTGACTCAGAAACCCAGGAGCCCCTTGAGAGGTTTCATAAATAGGTCACTTACACCATTAATTTTAGACCTTCATTCTTTTTCAATATGAACATTTAATGCTATATTATACTTTTATATTTTATAGTCACTTATTTTTGGATTCACATCTCTTATTCGATTTTCTATATACTTATTCTAATTTTAGAATTAATAGTTGTTATTTGCAGGAGATTTTGCCCAACCATTTAATCTTGGATTAAATTACTAGAAGCCTGGCACTTGAGATTTGCCTGTATTTATATACTAACACTAAATGGTATGAGCTTATAGACAGGGAGGATATAAATTAATATTTATTTTACCTCAACTGCTCTTATGTGTTTCTTCCATGTAATTATTTTAATTAATCATCATAACATCCCCATTAGGTAGACATTTTTCCCACGTTAGGGTTGAGTAGACTGCAGGTCAAGTCACTTCTTCAAAGTTAAACAGAGAATAAATGACAGAATCAGAATTCAAGCAGCATGATACCAGAACTGGTAATCAAAATCTTTGGAGATTCTGTAAGGGTGACTAAGGAGTTAGAAATGCACATGTGTAGGCAAGAGTGAATAGGACAGACATAGCTGGTTTGCTTTCAAATGACTCCTAAGGAAATTATCAGATAGAAGACAAATCTGTATATAGATACTAGTAACATATGTAAATTGTGGAATAATCAAAACAATGATAATAAACACTTTTTAAGTATCATTTACATACATCTAAAATTAATTTTGTTGCTTTAAACACAGACTCCCTCTTATGTATCTATGATTTGAGCTAAGCTACTGCATACAGTTTTTCAGATTGTTTAAAAAACATTTTGGGGGCATTCTTACACTAACATTCTCTGGGGGTGTGTATTGTGAGGACTCTCTCTGTACAGTGATGTCCTGTCAAATCCCAATGCCAGCCCTTATTATAAATATCAAAACATGATTTGGATTGTGTTTTTTAGCACTTTCCTCTAAAAAACACATCAAATGTGCTTATTTTGAAAGATTGGATTATGTACCAAGCCAAAATCAGAAAAGAAAGAAGAGTAGATGAAGACATCACAGTATAGTATGTAAAATATTTCCAAGGAGACTCAAAACCACAGTCCCCCTTTTTTTAGGCCTACAGATTAAAAGACCTGGACAGATGGCTCAGGGTGGACACCGTGTGACAGTGTCCAAGCAGGGATAGCTCTTCAACTCATAAAATTTTCTTTTCCCTTCCTCAAAAACAATGATTTTATTAAAATAATAAAATACCATTCACCAAATGTTCACAATTGCTCATTTATTGCTCTCTACTTTGCCCTGACCAAACTTCAGTTGGACTTCTCTCCTACCTAGGTATCCCTGACCCTCCTTGCCTAAAAAGTGGATCATACAACCTTATCAGTTGTTCCTTATAATCGAATGACCACAGCAAGATGTCACACCCCACAGGTCACTACCCCTTTGCTGGCAAACTTTCCCAGAAAAATATCTGTGAATCTTTGCTTATCCCTTCTTACTTTTTTTTTTTTTTTTTTCTCTTTTAAAGGCCTTTTTCTTTTTGATTTTGAGACACTGGCAAATTTCTGAAATCAGAGCATGCTCTCTACTACTATAAACCTACTTCTTAATAAAGTCTCCCCTAATCTAAGTCTGGATTTGTTTTAAAATTTGACAATATAAATCCTACTTCTATCCTATCTGGCATAAGAGTATGGACATACCATCTGGTCCAAGCCCTGTCTAATTATCAGATGCCACTGGTTCTCTTTCTAATTTCCTTTTTGAGCAGTTCCTTAGATTTTAATATAATCTCCCTCATCTAAAAAAAAAAATTCTTTTTTTTTTTTTTTTTTTTTTAAATAAACTCATTCACTTTTGTATTAGTCCTCCCTGGAGCATTTGTGTTTTTAAATTTTACTACAAAAGTAGGACTCTAGAAATGGAGAGGATACACTGACATAAGAAAGTATTCTGTTATTCCAAATATTGCAAAGGATAACATACTACCATGATTAATTGTAAATACTGGTAAAAAGAATGAAAACAAAACAAAACAAAACAACGTCCTAAAAGTTTAACTAAATAAAACTGAGTGGAGGAGGGACAGAAAGCAATGTTCTTTCCTAATTAACATGGAAAGTAAAAAAGACACTATTCTTATAAATAGAAAAAGAGTAAAACCCTAAATAAGGAAGAAACAGTCCTCTGTTTCAGAATTTCTTCTAACTCACATTAAGAAAGCAAACAAAATTTTAGGGCAGTGAAAAAACTGTATGATACTCTAATGAGAGATATACGTCATTATACATTTGTCTTAACTCGTAGAATATACAACACCAAAAGTGAGCTCTACTAGAAGCTGTGGATATTGGGTAATCACGATGTTATCAGTGCAGGTTCATCTATTGTAACAAACCTAACACTCTGGCGGGGGATGCTGATAAGAGAGGAGGCTTGCATGTATAAAGACAAAGGTTATATGGGAAATCTCTGTACCCTCCTCCCAATTTTGCTGTGAAACTAAAACTGCTCTAAAAAACAGTCTTTAAAAAACAGAGAGAGCAAAAAAATACTCAATATCACCGACCAAACCAAAACACTCTGCAATTTTATCAAGTCATATACAGAAATGTTGATAGATGTTAAGAAAAATGTCACTATTATTGTTCCACTGGCTCTGTCCTAATGAAAGGCAAGGCTTCTGGAACTTTTATCTTTACATTTCATGAAGTTTTGTGTTGGGGGAAAAATAGAAATCATTCAGCCCTTTGGCTTCTGTATTTTTCATATGCTATAATACTATCAAAGAATGATAGTGTATTAGTGATTGAGACAGAAATGAAAGATGTCATGACAACAACAACAAAAGTATTCTAAGTATATTTTGAATTAAAATGTAAAAATAAGGGACCTTATGCCAACGTAAGACTTTTCAATATGGCAATAGAAAATGTTAATATTTATAATGTTTTTCTCTGCCCAAAGCATGCTTCCTCTGAATTGATTTGTTCATTTAACAATTTATATGATCAACCTTATATTTGTTTTTATGATGGATTGAGGACATATGGAGAAATTATGTTTATTTACCTCAAGTTATATTTTTAAGTTCTTGCATTATTCACACCCAATACAATTTTGCAAGACTAATATAGAAAGAAACAATAATCAACAGAAAAACCAGAATTAAATATTCTCTTGTAAAGCATAAAGGAAACTCTTATGGATATGTATGTTAACCTCTCAATACTTTTTTTTCATAGTGGAGCTAAATTTTATATGTTGGAATGACTAGCCCCACAAATTCATCTGGGATAATAATAATAGAAGGGATAATGATAGAAGCTTTCCTTCAAGGTATCAGAGGGTTCTCTTTAGGACATCCCATAGTATCCAAGTAACTCTCACCAATTCTGACTAGCTTATAAATGTTATAGAATTTCCTATTTACTAGAACACAGTTGAGACAATCATGGGAAACAGGAGTGAAATGGATTTCAGTAGTTAGTTAATCAACTAAGTAATTTAATGTAAACATCCAAATATACCAAAACTAGAGGTTCTATTTTTTTCTTTTTTTATTGTTATGTTAATCACCATGCATTACATCATTAGTTTTTGATGTAGTGTTCCATGATTCATTGTTTGCATATAACACCCAGTGCTCCATTCAGTACGTGCCCTCTTTAATACCCATCACCAGGCTAACCCATCCCCCCACCCAGAGGTTCTATTTTATAACAGCAGCAGACAGTTAGTTCCATATGAAAGCCATGGATTTTATTTCCACTGTAGGGAGAACATATATGTATGGATCAGAAACATTTTTTTTTGCACTGGTAATAAACATTCATATTTAGGCATTGGCTTTCATATTATTTGCCACCTCTTCCATGCCTAGTGGCTTGTCAAATAATTTTTACTAATAAATACTGTTCTTTCACTGAGACTTGTGAAAAGTTTCTACGTATATACTTTGGCGTTAGCTGCAGTTCCATCTAAGTACATCATATTCTCCTTCCCCCATAGCTAGTAACTAAGGTATGCAGACATGGCTTCATGAGCATGTGATCTGTGCAGTCCCATAAGGGCCTTTTCTTAGAAAGACCCCAAATTCAGTGCAATGTTCTGCTGTAGCCATCTTTAAATTATCAATAACCTTTGAATAAGAAGATCTATATTTTCATTTTTCACTAGGTCCCACAAATTGTGTAATTCATCCTGAGAGTATAAGATTATTTTTACCAACCATAATTCTGATATCTTCACTCTCTTGCTCAAACATTCTCAATACCATCCTAATCGTGTTTAGAAACCCCAAAGCATACTCTGGGATTCAATACTACACTTGCAACTTCTACACATATCTGCTTACAATTGCCCAATTGAATCCTGGAAGCTTCAATACAAGATTCATGTTTTCCAATGTACTGTTTTTATTTATACTGTTACCTGTCTACATTGCTTTTTACCCCATTTCTATTGTCCAAATCTGTCAAACACACTCCTAAATGACATGTTCTCCATCTATTCTTAACTGAGTCCTATCTTCAAGAGCAATCTCCCTGCTCTCAATTTGCCAACATTGTTTCTACACAGAATTGTTGCACTTCAATTTCTTCACTGCATTAGAGTATCTATTGGTAATTGTATTTAATACTAGGCTCTTTTCAATGTAGGGGGATTTATTTTGTGATCTCACACAGCTCTCCTAAGCAGCTCTTCTCCAAGCACTGACTCAAGAATCCAAGTTGCTTCCATCTTGCATCTCTGCCTTCTGGAAATTTTTAAATAACTTAAGTGTATAGCAGAAGAGGAACAGAAAATCTATGGTTTTGCAGCATATTTTTGAAGGTCAAGGCCTGGAAGTGGCATGGCTCATATCACTTTCACACATGAATTCATCATTTTTTTTTTTTTTTAAAGATTTTATTTATTTATTTGACAGAGAGAGACACAGTGAGAGAGGGAACACAAGCAAGGGGGAGTGGGAGAGGGAGAAGCAGGCCTCCCGCAGAGCAGAGAGCCTGATGTGGGACTCGATCCCAGGACCCCGGGACCATGACCTGAGCTGAAGGCAGTTGCTCAACAACTGAGCCACCCAGGCGCCCACATGAATTCATCATTAAGTACTTGGTCTCTTGGTCCCAGCATAACTGGAGAGGTTGAGAAACATAGCCACACTGTATTCCTAGGAAGAGGAAATGATGTGGTTGACTCACAGCACATTAACCTCTGCCAAACTTGAACATAAAGAATATATCCAATTTACTTTCTTTCCATCTCATATTATCTAAGCCACATTTTTGGATTGTAGGACTTAAGCCAATATTTGTTGACTGGATGATTCAATGAATTTAGAGAGCTAACTTCCCTGAAGAGTCCTGAAAATCTTATCATTTATGTTCACTTAGCCAAACTCATAGCCTGAAACATTTATTCTTAAGAATGATTACTTCCAGTTTAGAAAGTTTTATAAAAGAAATAGAAGAGGGGCGCCTGGGTGGCTTTAGTCGTTAAGCGTCTGCCTTCGGCTCAGGTCATGATCCCAGGGCCCTGGGATTGAGACCCACATCAGGCTCCTTGCTCCGCGGGAAGCCTGCTTCTCCTTCTCTCACTCCCCCTGCCTGTGTTCCCTCTCTAAATAAAATCTTAAAAAAAAAAAAAAAAAAAAGAGAGAGAGAATATTGTTTTGAAATTGTATTTTGTTTGTATCTGAAAAACTATGTAGTAAAGATTTAATATATAATTACTGCCTTATGTGAAAATATCCATTTCTTTAGAAAACAAGAAAATGGGGCAGGCATGAAAGTAAATACAGCAAGTTGCTTATGAGTTATTGGAATAATTTGTAGAGGATTTAAGATATGATAAAATAGTAACTTTTGAGACCTAGCAGGTGATATAAAGATGAGTATGTGCTGACCATTGATATAAAGAGATGCAAAGGCCAATAAGCACCTAGTATTGATAATATCCTAAGGGTCTGGAGACACCAGAGACCTCAATATTCACGATGTACTCATTATATATGAGGTATATGAGGCTCTCCAAATGCTTGACGCTTGCAATCTGCCATCCATTAGGGGAATCTATTTTTTTTTTTTTTTTTTCTGGAACTGTCTTCTACTCAAGAAACACAAAAATACAAGCTAATTGGCACCTTCCATTAAGGCCAGGTTTGCATGTCCCTGAAGCTCTCTGATAAAGAGTGTATGTGTTAGCCCCAGGCACCATCCACTATTTGAGTCCCCTTGCTCAGTCCGCAAATCCAGTTCACATAACCACATTGCCAGGAAGACAGCTGACACGGGAGAGAAAAAGAACATGATTTATGAATATCGTAAACCATGATTCAAACAGCACGATCCTTCTATCTCACTTGCAACCTATTCTGACTTGATCTATTTCTTTAGCTTTAGATATATCTTTAAATTAAGGTAGAGAAGAAAAGAGATCCAGGGGATTTGGGGCTCTTCAACAATATAGTTTGTGATACTTAGGAGAACTAGCAAAGAATACTGAGGGGAAGTGTCCAGTGGGTTTTTAAGAAGTTATAAAAAGAGTGGGGTCTTGAGTATAAAATGAATAACAAAACAGTGTGTCACATGCTATTTACAGACTACGTGTATCAGAAGCATTCTTGATGATGTTGAGAGAGAGTTCCATGGAATAGTGGGGCTGACAGCCCAACCGAATTGAATAAAAAAAGAGTAAATACAAATCCATTTCTGAGGAATTTTGCTTACAGAGTAAAGAAATGTGTTGGAGCCTGAAGGGAATGGGAAGCAAAAGGAGTGTGCCCATCAACTGAGATGAGTGAAAGAACAGAATGGACTGGACTGAGGGTGAGGCTGCTCTTAGTTTTTGGCATCAGTAAAATATACTTAAAATGGAAATGTTGGACATTCACTATATGTTAAGTCACTGAGTGCCACTTACTGACAGATTAAGAAGGATATCCACTATATTGTAGGGCCTTCTTTTAAAAATATGCTCTACATCCAGGAATGTGGCTTCTGAGTTGAAGAGAAACATATATACCAAGGTTCAGTATCTTCTTCATTGTTGTCATTTAACCTGGTTCTGACTTAGCGTGTCTGAGTTATATTGCTGAAGGGTAGGCAGATACCAGCCCCTTGGAGCTTGAGATCTCTCTAACAAGATCACACCCTCAGTCCTGAACTTCCTGTATTGTGTAGTCACATGAAAGTTCCCTATTAACATGGAGTGCATTATAGAAGTGAAATCTCTCCATAACAGGGCCATGATGTGTGCAGTCCACCTGTGTCTAGCCTACACCCACCCTCTGTTCTTCTTTTCTTGTAAGTTCATAATGTCATTAATAGTGAGAAACCATGTAAGTTATTTTACCCATCTTCAATATTTTCAGGACTCTGAAAAATGAGATGTTGTTCTTGAGCAAAAAGTGTTCTTCCATGTTGCCTGATTCCTGCCACTCTTCTATACATCAGTTTGTGTGTCATGCCTCAAATGGCAGAGTTCATATAAAATCAGCCACGACATGATGCCTTGTCACTCAATGCCCGAATCAACTATGTTGACTATATTAACAACGCCCAAATTAGCAGTGATGGAGAATAACATGCATTGGCCAGATGAGGCCTTCCCTTTTTCAGACTGTGTTTTATAGGGTTCTGTGAATTTCTCAAAGGACAAAAGTGTCCTTGTTTTTCCATTTCTATTTACCACTGCAAACAACACCCACCAGGGACAGTACGAGAAAATAACTCTTTTAACTACTAACTTCTATTCATTCTCTTCTGGTACACTGAACACAGGAAGTGGGATAAATGAAATATTACCCTTGTCTTCCAGTGATTTTGCTGCATAAAAAAACCACCCAAACTCAGTTAAAGAAAACTACAATTTTTTTAAAGAGTAAAAGACAAAATCTGCATAGTCTCTACTACCCTAGCAAGTTTCCAAATTTCTTTGTTTACTTCTAGTTTCTGACCCTATGAATTGTATCTTTACCTAGTTGCAATCCAAGTTTAAATAGCATTTTCTAACCTGATAACATATCCTAAATATTTCCCTATGCTACTACACAGGCTTCTCAGTGATAACTTTGAAAGCCTCTAGAGCATTGTATGAAGTGCATGCCCCTTAAGTTCCCAAGCTTTCCTCTTTGGTCGGGTCTTTGTATTATTTTCAACTGTCCGTAGTCATAATTATTCTATTCATGCACTTAACAAATATTTACCAAACCACTGTCATAGTACAGATTTAAGGCTGCAGCACCGTTCTGGTAAAGCTTTGGTGGAACTCGTGGGAGGTCTCTGACACAGAACAGCCTGCAAACAGAGCCGCAGAAACGGGTCTGTGCTGGGAACTTTGTCTTGGTCAGTCACTGGCTGGGAGCAGCCTCACAGAATCATGAACTTGACACCAATATGGTGGTGGATCCACAGTCCAGAGGGTGTTAGTGGGGGCTGTCAGTCAACACTGTTCTGCACAGCAGAAAATCATATGGGGGATTTTCGTGGCCACCACAATGACCATACTTATAGTTTGCAGAAAGCCCTTTATTCCCCCCCCATCAAAAATATGTAGACTCATAGATTAAATATTAAATATCAAATACTATTTATGGTAGATATTTGTAAAATCAAGTCATTTATTCGATCACTATATGACTTATGATTTGAGTAGCATGGCCTAAAAAAGGGAAACCAGAATATATTCTCATCATTGTCTGTCTTACACATTATCTTCACCCGAAAGCTCCATCAGGAGAGTGGGACTTCCCACCATCATTGTCTCTGCTCTCGGCTACTACAGATCATCACGTCCCATTCAAAACTCTAGTGCATCAACTGGGTTGACATACTTTTTCTGCTGAAGCATGAGGGGGATGAGCAGTAAAGACTGTTTGCTGTTAAGCCTGATTTAAGACTAAAATAAAAGATGCATAAGGTATTAAAATGTCTTTACCTAAAGGGAAATTTTACTATGTAATTAAAATTTTGGGAATGATAAAAAATCTAAAAATCTTAGAATTTTCTTTGAATCTCAGGAAGATGAGCACATAGATTTTCCTAAATAGGCCATCTTATGCTTCTTCCACTTCTGATCCAGCTCTTTTATTTTCAAGATTTTTTGCCTGCACTGCAATTGTGTATTTATTGTAATTTTGTTTGATAGTAAGTATTGTCAAAAGCACTCACTCTAAAGTCAATGGTACTTTTAACAACTTACTTTTAACAACTTAACTTGCACTTCATATTAAAATGATTACAGTGCACTTCACAAAGGTACACAAACCAAAGTTTCTGCATATGAGAACGAATGTCTTAATTCATTAGTTTTGATGTTTACACTTAAACTGTACACTAAATAAGAGGCACTTGACTTAGTTGAATATTGTATATTCAATAAAGTATCCAAAATATGAAAGCCTATAAGACGTGATAAAGGCAGTTCCATGTAACAAGCAATAACACTACTTTTTATAAGACTGGCAGTGGGCCATGGGAGCCTTCATACAGGGAAACATCACAGGGTAATCCAACATAATGCACTCTGAGGCTCTTTAACATTCTGGGTTTCCTTTTAAGTATGCCTACATTGACATTATATTTAATGTCAATATTCAAGATCAAAATAAAAATTATTCTCCACGAAATTATTTCAAAGGTGTGGAGGAAAAAATACACACTGTAGCACATTTCTCTTCATGTTCAAATAAAATTGATGTTTAGTCTATGCCAAAAAATGAAATCTGGGATATAATTACATTCATGGGAGTGAATTTATGTAATGCTACTGAATCGTAACCTCATTCACATGTTACCGTAATATACTAAATCAAAGGGCAGTTGAAGAGTTTTTAATGTTAAATATCTGGTCAATTTAAATATTACTTGGTATATGCTTTTATTGGAGAAATATATAAAATTATTTTAATTAAAAAGCTGATCATCTCTTGATAAAGTAAATTTAGCTTCACTGCTCGTAACTGTTTTGATCTGTCTTACTAAATTTTTGTTTTCACTATATATTATAAATAATAGATTCAGTTCCTAGGAAGCAACCTAACTTGTAGAGATTGATTTATGTCCAAGCACTTACTTTTTTCCATTTCAATACATCTAGAAAATCCCAAGAAGAACATTTTCATGTTAAGAAAATCTGTAGCAAAAGTATTTCTAACCTAAACCAATGAATAGTAGTTGTTCTCTTCACCAATAAAATTGATAGCTACGATGCAAGCTATATTTTTTGCACTGTACTCTCTTGGTAGGTATTTTTGCAACAAGGTAACAATTCCTTCACTGATTGCTTCTCACTGGGAAACACACTTAAATGGGAAATGCTCTATCTATGTAGTTTCTGTGTCTAAAAACAACATTGTCACTGGGGGAAAATATGCAAAATGTATTATTTCAATATTTTTGTGAAATTGTGCTGGTGTACAGAAGATCAGGGACGCTTGTTTGTACTCGAGTCCACAGTGCTCTATGCTGTGCCTCTTCTGGTGAAATTTTCCCTTTACTACGACTGTATTTTCCTTAATATGAACCACAAAAAATAATGGGTCCTATGTTAAGAGTTTCTTCTGCATGTGATAATAATTAAAGAGGTATATTCTGGATTAAAAAAGTCATACTGTACTATGACTCATGCCTGAATTAATTAACATAGAAAATAGCGTTGAATAAAACTATGTACTTTCCCCCCCCGCCCTGGGCTAAGTGAGTAATTTTCAGTAAACAGTTGTATCTATTGAGATAGATTAAATCAGGCTGTGGTTTAAAAAAAAATAAAACTGTTAAATGTTAGTGGCTTAAAACAAATGATTCTTTTTCTGAAACTTACATTTTATAAAGGGTAGCTGGGACTCTGCTTTGTTTATATTTACTCCAGAACTCAAGTTATCAAGGCAGACACTATACTGAATGGATGACTGTTGTCAGGGCTGGGTAAAGAAAGACTGATAGGTTGTCCACTGGTTCTTTAAATTTCCACCTGGACCTGACAAATGTCACTTCTGCTTACACTTTATGGGCCTTCAGTGGAGCAGGGCAGTGAAATCATATTAGATTCCTAGAAGGAGAGCCAGTGATATCAGATAGTCTTAATGACTACCACAGGCTGTCTATCCTGTCTACCTGTACTTACGAAATTGGGTTCCTCTCCCTATTATATGCAGACACATTCACTCATTCCTCTAGGACACAATGCAAAATTCTTATCCAGTTACAGTGTTTCAGTTCAAATTCTAGGAAGGCTAAGTGATATCTATTTTTTTTTTTTTTATCATGTTCAAATGTGACTCCTCTTGGTGAAGAGACCTACATACTAGAAAGACAAGTTTCTTCAAAACTCAAAGAAACAATATTCAATGATAGGATAGATACGGAGCCCACAGTACACTCTTGAATTTGGAAAGAATAATAGGTGCACAAAGCAGTCACTTATATGTAGTGATTCTGAACCCTCCCATGCAGGCATGACAAGAGCCTTACTCTGGAGATGGGAAATGCTCCAGGGTTAGATCTTAATTCTGTCCCCGAGGTAAGAGATCACCAATGAGGTTTTCTCTGTAGATATTGGCATCATATCTAGCAGTTCTTCTTATCCATTATTCTCCTGGACTGTGTCTAAATTGGATTGAAGAACATACCTTCCCAGAGCTGAGCAGCTTTCTCAGCCCATTTCCTGCCTCTAGTCACCTGGAGATCAAAGGGACATTTTAAGTGTTAAAGAGTCACAGTTTATGCTGGCTTGAGAGTGGTTGTGGTAGATGTTTTAACATTTTAACATTAACATTTAACATTAACACTCTTTCAAAACCCAAGTTGGCCTGTGCTCTATTTGATTCTAGTTAGGTCCACATGCCAATAAGTACACCCACAATTCTTTCTTAAATCTAATTCCTAAATTTGCTGTGTATTTTATCTTTCTCACCCCAACCATGATAGGTGCATGTGGTACGCAGAATTCTAAAAATATTTTTTTCAGAGCAAGATTAAAATTGAATGCCTATTAAAAACAGTTGCACTGGGTGATATCAAATGATTTTACATAAATGGGCAATTAAAGAGTTGAATGCCTCTTACTAAAAACTAATATAACAGTTGGAATATTACTTAGATTTCTCCAAATGTAGTGATGAAAATGTAAATTTTCACAAACCAAGAAGAATGAATTGCTGATCTTGTTTGTGTTTGTATTAATATTGTCATCATTGTTGTGTGAGGTTGTATAAGGAAATAAATTTCTAATACAGGATTTTCTTTAGTTATATATTTGATCTTCAACCAGGGATGTAGTTTTGGATTTCCATATTTTATCTTTAACATTATTGTTGCCAATTAAAATAAAAATTGGAAAGGTAGATAATTTTTGACCATGTTTTTTACACAAGAACTGTAACATAATTGTAAATTAAGCCAGATACTGAGGGCTATGACATAATATATATAAACAGATGAGAATAAACATGGTGAAAATATTGATCATACAAAACATTAATTTATTTCATTAATATGTTTCATCACTTGTTTAATTTCCTTGTTTTAAGTATGATCAGGTTGTAAGCTTAAGCTAGCAGTTAATATTCTTGACTCACTAAAACCTTGTATATAGATGCTTTCCAATGATTAAATAGGAACACAAATTTATTTAAAAGACTAAGACTGCTCTCTATTTTATTTATTTTTTAAAGATTTTATATACGTATGTATGTATGTATTTATTTAGACAGTGCACACACATGTGCAAGCAGGGGGAGGGGCCGAGGGAAAGGGAGAGAAAAACCTCACCCAGATTCTGTGCCAGCAGTGAGCACTATGTGGGCTCAATCCCAGGATCCTGAGATCACGACCTGAGCTGAAGTCAAGAGTCAGAAGCTTAACCAACTGAGCCACCCAGGCGCCCCAAGGTTGCTCTCTATTTTAAAAAGAAGTTCACAGAGAAATTTTTTTAAATGTTGAGAAAATGTCCAAAATAATGCAATTGAATTACAGTATTGGTATAACGATCAGATAAAATGAATAGAGAAGTGTTCTCTCCTTGTCAGGATTCAGAAAAAGATCATGTAGAATTAACTTATTTCTACATTAACTGATTATAAGAATTTGCCTGTGAAATTACACAGTAATAGAATTTTCATTCTTGGGAGTGATTTAACTAAGTTAAATCTCTCATAGATCTAGAACCATTCTAATTTTGCATTTTTCTTTCACTTGATTTTTGTGGGTTATGTTATTCAAAAATTTGTTCCCTTTCAACTAAGTCTGGATTACAGTTCCTTGTACAGTTTTAAGGAACAAGATAGTACTTACTTTAGAAGGCTAAGTAAATTCATAAACTAAGGATATTAAATGCATTTTTAAACTGTAAATTCCATGTAAGCACTAGTTATCTTAATCACTTCCTTCCTTCCTTCCTTCCTTCCTTCCTTCCTTCCTTCCTTCCCTTCTGCCTGCCTGCCTTCCTTCCTTCCTTCCTTCCTTCCTTCCCTTCTGCCTGCCTGCCTGCCTTCCTTCCTTCCTTCCTTCCTTCCTTCCCTTCTGCCTGCCTGCCTGCCTGCCTTCCTTCCTTCCTTCCTTCCTTCCTTCCTTCCTTCCTTCCTTCCTTTCTTCCATAAAGACTAGGGGTTAAATATTTGAACAATTAAAGTACTATTCTCTCTGTCCTTAGGTTGAACTTTGAAAATACATGTACATATAATATTTTAATAGACTATCTTCAAGGATAAGATAGGTGTTTAATGAAACATATAATACTATAGAGGAATATAATCAGGGAAGAAAATGTAGGATACTAAAGATAATACAGAAAAATAAACTCTAAATTTATGCTACTAAAACAAAGACATAGGTTTCCCACGTGTTTTATTCATAATCTAAAATTAGGATTCATATAAACAACATATAATATAAAATATTGGAAACCATTTGGTGATAATCCATGTTATAGATAGCTAAGAGGATTAGAAATGTGCAGTTCTGGACTACCTCTTGTTCTTTTATTTACCAATTTAATTAAGTACATGAATTATTTATATTGAAAATTTAAATGTATATGTGTGTACAAAACTAAGAAGGAAATAAGTCAAAAATTAAATGTTTAAAATTAAATGTATGTATTCATATATTTCAGAAAGCAAATGATAATGAATTAACCTAAAATGAACATGAAGGAATTGAAAATAAATACATGCTGAAAAGCAGGTATTAGCAATAGATTATTTTTTGGATAGTATGTTCCATTTATTTTCCAAAGGCATGATATATCTTCCTCTTAAAAATATTTATAACATAGATTATTAAACTTAGGAAGAATTCAAGGTTTGAATGTTTTAAGGCCAAAATAGCAATATGTTAAACTCTGTTCTAGGACATTTTTCAAAGTAAAGTAACAGAAGCTGGGTTGACAACACATGAAACAACTAAAAGTAAAGGACAAATCTATAAAACAAAGGTTTTCAGATGTCAGACATCAGGCAACCAAGACAGTGATATCTGAGAGAGGGGGAAAACTGAGGTAAGCCCTAACACTGCCCAGTTTTATGACTGGGGGTTCTCATGCATCTTTAGCTGAGGATTTTAAGAATATATGTGAGCAGAAACTTCCTAATGCCAGAAAAACAGTCACCCACAAGGAGCACAGGACTCACACAGGGCCAGGAATATATCATGTCTCCAGCAGTCAGGGTGGAAAACTTATAGACTTTGGGTAGAGTACCCAAAAGGATATTGCCTCCTTATTAGTATTTAGTCCTTTACTAAAAGCTTCTTTGGTCCTATCTAAAAAATATAAAAGCAAGTACTGATCTGCTTTAACCATGCTCTCCAGAGCCTGAGCCTCCATATCTGACCACAGATTCAAAACTAGGACTGGGGGGATAAATACCTTACCACCTAGAGTCTTCTGAGATAAACTGTATTTCTACCTGAGTCGTTCTATTTTCTTCCAAACACCAGGCACCATTTCAATCATATCTTTGTCTCCACCTGGTCTCTGTTGGCTTTGTAGTTCAACTGATACTTTCCCTTACCTCTGAGTCATACTTGAGCTCTCCTTGGTACTCACGGAGATAGCAGCACAGGCGTATCTGCAAATTGTAGGCTTTCCCTGGTTGAGCACCAAAAGACATGCAGATGCTGAGACAGGGCAACCTGAGTGTAAAACTAAACTTGACTATCATAAAATAGGAGCCCAAGGATTGTTTATGTCCACAGTACCCATGACCGAGCAAAAGCCTTATCATCCTTCAAAACAGTTATCCCTGGTGACACAGCAGAATAGTGCTGAGTTGGTCTAATTACCTCCTTTCCCATATTAAGGAAGACCAGAACAAATAATGAAAAGTAAAGACCCACAACAGCAACAGGAATATTAGGGGTCACTACTACCACACGGACCCCGCCTGTATCACGCTACAGTCACGAAGAAGTACAGCTTGAAGCCACATCATTCACACCTAAAATGAGTCTCCTATTATATCCTCATTTGCTGGTGTCTGATAACCTCCAATTTTCTCAAAAACTGGGGACGGAATTATTATTTTTGGAAAATCCTTGAGGTCTGAAGTTGAGTGAGGGAGGAGTAAGGTGGAGGCCAAGAAGACTGAAACTTCTGATGTGAGAAACAGTGTAATCCCAATGTCACACACTTCAATCTTTAAGAAGTCTGAACAAGAATTTTACTACTTAATCTCTAGGGGAAACAGGGGTGCATTTAGGACCCATATAGTAAGAATTGCAGTAACTCATGTTCTTGGGGCACCTTGATGTGAATATTCCATTACAAACTCTCTTTATTGAACTTAGATCAGATCTATGTTTAAGCCAACAAGGATCTCCTAAATCCCTGAGTTGCATTACATTATATATATCTAATGCATAAGCTACTTAGATTCTGACCCGTAGAGAATCTCAGCCATCCTGTGGACATAGCTGAAAACTTGCTATTGTTGGGATTGAAAGCCCAAGTGACAAATAGTCACTCTGTCTTTTTCTTACCAAAGTATAGAGATTTTAATATAGTGAGAACACTTTATTAGTCAATGTTCCTGTTCTTTCTCCTACTTTTTTAATTATCAAAATTTAATACAACGACATTTTATGAATTTATCCTCTAATTGCAAACTAATTGTGATAAGTTATGGAAGACATAAATATAATCCTCATGAGAGTATGCTCACAGTTTTGCTCTGTATCCTTCCTCTATTATGGCAGCTTAGTGGTGATAGCATATTTTTAGTAGTGCAAAATGGATGAATTCAATGTGACCTTCCCTACACCATGTGTTCAGAAAATATGATACGCTCTGGGGAATTAATGACATATCATCATCATTACCCTAGCAAATACATCAATGCTGTAATTTGTACAAACCCATAAACTGGGTGTGGGAAGGAATCTGAAATTAAATTGACATTGAATGAAAGTTAAAATTGCAGACCCCCTCACATAAGCAGATCTGGCTTCCTTCATTTTAGTAAGGCATTGCAAAGGACTTCCCTGATTGATAGGTGTTTGGTATTTACGGACCATCTAAAACAGACAAAAGTTGGGGAAAACTTATTGAAAGTGGTCTTACTAACTTTTCATAACATATTCACTGATTCACATGTAGGACTTTCTGTACTGGTGGAAACTAAACTGGCAGTGTGTCAACTCATGGCATAACATTGCTGAATTTTAGATATTTAATATTAAGTTGAAAAAGCAAGATGCAGTATGATAGCATATCCCACAAGTTCAATAGAAGTATTAATAAAAATCATATTTATCATAGATAAAATATTTGTTGTAAAACTAATAGGAAAATATGAAATGATAAAAAATTGTAGTGAGCAAGAGAATTAGAAGGAACTCCCAGTGAGTATCAGTAATATACTTTCTTAATTTATGTGGTAAATTAATGATGTTCATTATATTTTTGTTTCTCAAATATTACAAAAATAATATGCATTCTGTTGCATGTATCAAATATTCTATTTTTTAAAGTAAATAAAATATTCATAATGGTTTGCATAGTTTTATGTTAACTCTGTGCAAACTAAACAAACTGCATTGTTATATACATGTCTAGGGGAAAAAAAAAAGAAAAAAGATCCAAAAATATATCTTTTTATATTATCAAGAGTCTTTACAGTTTCTGGGTGAATTGTTGGTTACCTGGACTTGACAAAAATATTGTCAAGATATATTTGCTTTTAATAATAAAATCAAGAGATTTTGTAAGTGTAAATAATATTAATTTGAAAAGAAAGACCTATAACTTCATAATCAGAAGCAAAATTCTTAAGACTCTTGATGACTTTAGAAAAAAATAGTAAGAGTGATGGTTGTTGTTCTTAGACCAATGATGAAGTCCAAAGTGATTAGGTTCCCAATGCATGCAGAATAAAGCCCACAGTCCTTTTCAAACCCTACAAAGACCTTAGAGACCTGGCTCTGCCTAATTTACAACCTCCACTCGGGCCATGCCCCCTCCTCCTTCACTCAGCCTACCCCTCGCCTTTTCGCTGTTACTCAAGCACACCAAGCATGTTTCCACCTCAGAGGCTTTGCACTTGTTGTTTTAACCTGTTGGAATGTCCTTTCTCTGGATATTCACATGGCTCAGTATCCCAATTGTCCCGAGTCCTTTCTCAGCATCAATTTACCTGATTGGCATGGTTGCTCCAGGAGCAGGAAACACATAAAAGAAAACACTATAAAGGCTGTCCTCTAAATATAAAGTGTTTGATAATGGAAGCGTAAATTGGTACTACTTTGCAGGAATAATTTGGCAATATCTGTCACATTCACAGAGCAATTTTTGCTACAAGCAAATACATACATGCTCACAATTTTCCTTGCAATTTGTTTGTATTAGCAAACAAAAACAAAAACAAAACAAAACCTGGAAACAAAGTCTCCACAAATAAGGCCAGGAATGGAATGCAGAATAATACAATATTTGAACAGGGCCATGGATATTCCATGTCTAGAGTGCAAAGAATGAAGACTTTTCTTCTGCCCTGCACAGTATATAGAACGTTCCACACCTATCATATATGTTTATAAAGTTTGAGTCTTGAAACTTTGCATATAAACATAAAGTTTTGCATGATTTTAAACACATGGGATGTGTATATACTTTAGAAATACAAATCCTGTGTAAACTGAGAGAAGATGATAATGTTATTTAGAACATTTTCAAAATTTTTTAACATTTTGCAAACATAGGTCAATAACGGCAACACAGGAGCTTTTATTTATTATAAAAACAGCATGCTTGTTTCTGTCTGTATTTGTGGCTGACAATAACACTGACTTTAAATACTGGTGCAAAATGATTATATGTCTTCTAGTTTGGTCATATCCAAATACTTTCATACTGAAACTAATATTTTATTACAATTAGCTTTCTCTTTATTTCTCCATTTTGTGGTTATTATAAGGGCACTTTTTCATCTCACTTAAAATTTTGTGCATGTTTTGATAGATTATTTTATCAGTGAATTTTGTTTCAGAATCCTCTGCTGCTCAAATACCAGTGTTTAGTTTTTGGATCAACAGTATCAGAAGTGCATCATGTGAGGATCCTCTGCCAGACCTGTCCAAACAGAATCTGCATTTTAACATCCATAGTGCATTTATGTTCACATTGGTATTTGAGAAGCACTATTTTAAGCTACCTAACCCTCTTCTTTTCCACTACTAATGGTTTAGTCCCTTATATTTTATCGAAGGTTCTGCAAGAGTTTAAATGCTCTCAATTCATGTTCCTCCTCAATCTACTCTTCAAAGACTAGAAAAAAATTCTCCTTTTAAGAAAAGAAATTTAATTTGTCCAGTCACTTCAGTGGCATCTCAGTACTCTTAGGCAAATGATGGTGGCAGACGTCCTTGCAGCAAGCTCTGAATGAATAGCCTTTTTTTTTTTCTAATTTGGATCATCTTTGTTTATTTCCACATTACAAATTTAATGATTTGAAAAGAATTTCTTTATCTTGGATGAAATTCATACAGTACAGTAGAAATAACAATAAAAGGAATACAAGGAGACTCTATTATTCTCTGTGTCTTCTCTCAAAACTAAGTACTCTTAGTCCAGAATTAGAAGATCTATCTTTGAGAACCAAATGATTATCTGGTGTATGTGGCCAGAACACAGACCCATCAACATAATACTATATTGAGAGCATTTACGGATTAAGCAATGTGTCTTTTGTTTTCACCTTTCCAGTGTTTTAAAAAATTTATCTTTTAAAATATTTTGTGTTGCATTAGGCTGGTTTGCTGAATACTAATAAACACAAGATTATTTCTAACTCTGGGACAGTCATTTCTAGGAAATTAATTTCAAAATAGTATGCTACTGCATTGTATTTGTGTGCAAGCCATTTTCATAGAAATCTATATCCCAGTACATTTGACAGAGTTAAATAATGCAATTATGGGATGCAATAATAGAAGTAGAAAGAAAAAGATATGGTTTTAGATGGGATTTGAAATGGCAGTTCCAATAATGCAGAAAGATAGAGAAAGCCTGTTCCAGATGTTAGTCACTGCTGCAGAGAGGGCTGGGAGTCATAATTTTGCGTGAAGTAACATAGAAGAAATAAATGGATTCTACGTATTTTGGACATATCAATTTTGATTATGCAATTTCAAGCTATGAACCTAAAGTTAAGAAAAAAGCAACTTGTTATATCTAAAAATACAGTTTGATTTGGAAAGAGATTGAATTGATATTTATCAAGAACCTACTAAGTGCTAGATAACATACTGGAATTTTATATATAGAGTGTTATTGTGAGATGCTGGAGAATCCCTACTCTAAAGTTACTGGAAGACATAGGTATGAATGAATGCAAACTCAAGACGTCAGTCTCATACCATTAATTATAGTTCTGTTTATCAAAAGATTAATTTTATTGCCAGATTTGGAAAAATATATTTTCTGACTATAAACATAATATATATTTACTGTAAACATTTTTCTTATACAGAAAACTATGAAGAATACAGTGCTAATAACCCATAATTCCAACTCTTGTAGATCACTACTATTACTATATACATGTATACATCATGTTGGTAATTATATGTGGGCATATTCACAAATGGGAATATACTATGAGAAAGTTTAATACTTATAAATATTACAAGTATACCTCTTTGAGATAACACAAAGTTCAGAATCTCCCATTTGAAATGAGAGACATGAGTTATAACTGACTTGTTGGCACTCAGTAATTCAGTGGCATAACCCTGGTTAGTACAGTTGGACTAATCAAAAGGGCTAATCTCATTCTGGAGTCCCCCTCCTCCATTTGGACCTGCTGTACCTGGTCCCATGTGGGTCCCTCTGCCCTGATTGGCCTATTCTAACCAATGTATATTACCTTCTGCACGCACCTGGCTTTGAACCATGATGATCCTGAACGCCCTTCATTAAAGCAAACTCAGGCTACATATTCATATTCAAAGAGAGTCAAGATTGTCCAAGTGGCTTGGACAGTACCTTGATCAGTACCTTTCCAGGAGATGGTCCCTGTTCCCATTTCTTTCACGATTAAGGTAAATATCCATGGCTCCCTGGCTATGCAGAGATCCTTAAGACTCCACAGAGGCCCATCTTTTCTGAGGAGAAGTCCGGTGACCTCAACTCATGTTCCTCCTCAATCCACTCTTCAAAGACTGTTCTTTCCCTCAGGCTTTCCTTACAGCACAGGCCATGGTTGCCATGGAATCCTTGTGAAGTGTCCCTAATCCTACACTATTATTAGACTGCACTCCTAAGTGTCCTGACTTCAAGAATAAGATAAATCTTTTTTATCCAATCTTAATATTTCACATCATTTCAGCTTAAATAAAATCCTACATCTTCCATGGAAGCTCCTGACTGACTCAGGGCTTTCTCTAATTCCTGTGAACCACCAAAGTTGTTCCCCTTATCTCTTACCCAAGAACGTATATACTGACAATTAATCTGTAAATAATCTCTCTAATGAGCACAATACTTAGAAGTCGGGCCTGTTTATATTTGTTTATCCAGGCATGCAGTAGAGTTTCTTGTCTAGAAATGAACAGTTCAGGATTTCCTTTGCTAGTGACTGAAAGCCAAGTAGGACAGGTTAAGTAACTTACTAATCATGAGGGAGAGAAAGAGGTGAAGTTGACCTTATCTTGGGAATCCAAATTAGAAGTCTCTTTATTTTATCTCTGTTTCTGCAGACATTGTGCCCATTTTCTTTCTTTTTTTGGGAGGTGGAGGGGCACAGGGAAAGGGAGAGAGAGAATCTTAAGCAGGCTCAATGCCCAGCGCAGAGCCTGATGCGGGCTCCATCTCACGACCCTGAGATCATGATCTAAGTGGAAATCAAGAGTCGGACGCTTAACTGACTGAGCCACCCAGGCACCCCTGTACCCATTTTCTTTTACTGCAGGTAGGAATATGTGTCTTTTTTTGTGTATATGAGTGTATGAGAAGGTGAACAAAGATTGCCACAAATTACATCCATGTTAACCTTATAATATCATTGCAAGAAAATTAAAATGACTTTTAAAAATTTTAAATTTTAAAAATTTTTAAAAAATTTAAAATAACTTGTAAAAATACAAGGAACTCAAACCAGAAAATTCTGGAAAAGGAATGCAACTCTTACATATCCATTCCTGGGTTTATTTCCATGGTGATAGGTGGGGAGAGGCATTATTATTATTCCCCCTATATCATGTGTCTATTTTAAAATCATAAGGTATAGGTCATCTTTCACATCTTCCAACAAAACCATGCATTTGTCTTAGAGTCAAAATGATTGCCAAAATGCAATATTGGATTACTTCCTGGTTGTATGTAAATGCCTTATCTGAGTTGATTATAAAACCATTATCAGTAAACATTAATAGATTATTATAACTCTTCATAATGATAAAAGTGCATTATAAATAAGCCCTCTGAGAGGGGAAAAAAATCTTTACCCAATGGTAGTTAATTTCCTCCATCATTATTCTGCAGTGGGAGAGATTTCTGTATGTGTTTGTTTAGAGAAAGTCCTCAAATCATAAGAATATTTCTGCCTACAGAAAAGAGAATGAAAGAAGTAGAGCATTTAATACAATGAGAAATAGGGTTTGAAAAAAGAAGTATTATGTAAAAGAAAAGATGGTAATTGTTAAGTACAGGTTAACTGGGGAACATTTTCCTACTGAAAAAAGAGAAATTGATTTTTTTTAATCTACTGACTATCTGACAAAAGTTCTCCCTATGACAGCTTTAAATAATAAATAAGTTTTTAATTAAGTGCATTATCTCAAACTTATCCACAAATAAAATATCCCCCTATAAAAAACTAGTATTGCTATGGAAACCAAACAAATTATTTTTAAAAAACTTAGAAAGTCAAAGCATCAATTATGTAAATTGAATCCTAACAAATTCTGTGAGAAGGGTAGGATGACTGTTAACATTCTCATTTTTCCTATGAAGCAACTTCCACCAGAGATTTCGAGTAATGTGTTCAAGAGCATATGCTTAGTGGTTTTTATAGCTGAATCCAGAATCCAAAATCACTGTTGATTCCACTACCCAGGCTTAATGGCAGTTAATTTCCATCACTTTGCTCATCTGTACCAATGCCTTCTGCTACGTACATTATTTATAAGAGAAAATTCCTGAATCAGATTGCTCCTACACACACAAATAATATGGTGGGTTTTTCAATTTCAATGAGCAATTATATTTTTAGAAGTAGTTTCATTTTTTTTATTTTTATTTTTTTTTAAGAATTCAGGAATCAATGCTAATGGTTGATCTTTCTGTGCTTAAGCAGAGGAAGCTGAAACAGAAGAAACTGCTGTGTTTTTGTCAGTGTTATACAGATGCAATTTCACATATCAGTTGTTTACTGCTCTTCCGTGTTTGCTTTTTTTTTTCAATTAACTAAGAGGTAAAGGACTATAATGAGCCAGGGTGGAGAAACAATGGTTAATATTTTTTAGACAAAATTTTCATTTCATGATTGCTATTGAACTAAGTGGCACTAGGGGAGAAAAGCAGGTGATAAATAAGAGCACTCTCTCTAAATGAAAGACCTTCTGCCACCTCCCAAATACTTCCTTACCATAATGACCTTGTTATTTTAAAACTTTCCCAAGATACTACCAAGTGAAATTAGCATCTTTGTATGGGTGTAAATCTATGCATTATATTCCATTGTTTCTATGTCAGCCTTAAAGATCCATGGCTTCTCTCTAAATAGATCTATTTAGTTGCAATACATTTACTATATGAGTTAGGTTTTTTCTTCTGGTTCTCTTCTTCCCAACAGAAGTGATTGTTAATGGGAGAGAAAAATGAGGAAAATCGTAAAAGCATATTCAATATATGGATATTCTCTTCACAAAAGCAAGCAGGGCTCCTTGCATTTGGTGTGTTTGTTGCAGTGAGAGAAACCTGGGACAGCAAGGCCTTTCAAAATAATCATTATCTGAGAGTAAAGTAAAAAAGTGAGCCTAAAATACAGGGTGATGAGTACCAGTTGCCCAATCAACATCCAGTACTGGCAAGACCTGAAAAGCATGGACCAGGAACAGTCAGTTCCAGGAGTGCTGTGTTGTCTCAAAGGCAGACTTGGTACAGATGAATCAGAGGAAGTAGAAGAGTCCAAATGTGAGCCTAGAAAGAAATACCACAGGTTCACTTTATTCCAGTGGATTTTCCCTTATGGCTAAAATGATGAAAAATATTTGGATCCAGGAAGCTCTGTCTGCTATTAAAACTGAAGGGATATCATATTGTTTTTTTTCCATTTTCTCTTTGCAATTCCAAAGAGGCAATGTGACCTCTAGGTGTGGACACTTAAATTCAGTCCATTAAATGTGCTTTAAGAGGTGTCAAGAAAGGGTGTAACATTGTGTCATTGTTAATAAGTAATTGTATACATAACATTTACAGCCATTAAATCTTTTATCAAGTTTGCAAAATTAATGGTACAAATCCAGTCAATAGGCTGAGAGCACGAATCTAATGCACTAAAATACAATATGTTTTCCAATAAAATTTATTAGGGTGTCTACTATGTTCCAAGTGCTTTCTCAAATACATAATGTGAATATTTACAAATAAGAAATATCAGTCTTGTGTTAAAGATCAGAAGATTTTAGTGTCAAAGAGGTCAAGGAAGCTACACGGGCATAGGGAAGGAGGCTTTGAGAACTGTGCTTCTGTCCCTATCCTGCCAGGGCCCTGACACTTCATCGTGTTTCCCTGCACCCACAGGGTTGGTCTTTTTACGGGGCCAGTGCTGAGCAAACTCGTGAAGGTGCTGCTGGATGTCGTGGGGGTACACTGAATGAGTAACTTAACATTCACAATTTTACAACATTTACATTATCAATGAGTAGAATCAGGGATACCAACAGGGATAACTGTGTTTTCCAGAGGCTTTTAGTATCTGTATTTAGAGAAGCTTTGTTATTCTCAGAGACATTTTAAATAGAACAAATTACTGCAAGAAAAAAAAAAATCACATTATAAAATTATTAAAAACCTCAGGAGAAACTAAAATATACTTGAATCTTCTGACATTTTGGGAAAAAAATTAAAGAGGAAAACTGCAACTGTGACAAGCCTAATTAAAAGCAAGTGTACAGTATTTTATTTGGACAGCAACCTTTGCATAAGCCTCAAATTTCCTACTAACTTAAATTCTTTCATTGCTATCATTGTTAAGAAAATAATGGATAATTATAATTTCTAAATAATTTTAGATCTTTATTTGAAATTTCAAACTTTATTAGATGCTGCTTGGATGAAAAAGGGTCGATAAACAGAGTAAACAGCAGTTCCCTTTTTCTATTATTACCTGTTTTTCCTGAGAATAGCAAAATGCCTTTTTTCCCCTCCAGTAAAGGATGGCATTTCTTTCCTCCAACTATACCTCTATAAAAGAAAACAAAAATGTCTGCTGTAATTTCCCTTTTATACCAAAAAAACAACCACTTGAAAATTTTAGAATAGGAAGTTCATTACAAATAGGAAACGAATAGCATGGAACCCTGGGAACCTGTAGAAAATCAGCTGACAAAAATGCGATTTAAATGCTCAGACAGGTAAACCGCATACTAGCTGATGGACCTTATCACCACTCTGTATTCTTCCCCGCAGCAGTCGGCATCGACTATATTCACTTTGATTTATTCTGTGGAGACTTTTCCAGATTTAAACCGTTTTACCAAGACAAATGGAGTGACAAATGCAATAAATTACATATGCATTATAGGAGCAAAAAAAAAAAAATTAGCCCTCTAGTTATTGAAAAATAAAAGGCAGAAGGAAAACAAAACCTCAGACCCATTCCTCATCTTTACTAAAAAGAAGATGCCAAAGACCCAGTTGAGTGAATGCAATTTTGAAGAAGTAGCAGTCATTACATAGGGGAAGTCTCTGTGGATGTGGGGGTTACAGGTTTTCTTCCCTCCTTTCTCTTTTTTGCTGCCTCCCCCCTCCCGGCCCCCAAAAGAAAGATGGCTTAGAGAACTGTGGCAGATGTCGCCCTTCCAGGGTAGTGCCAAGCAGCCATGTCTCTTCTGCTGTGGCGGCTTCCGCAGGAGGGAGGCTGCTTGTCCCACTTTGTCCAGTATGTTTGTGAATATTTGCTTTTCACAGAAGACAAAAAAGGGCAAGAGCTCTGGAATTCAATAGAAGGTCAGAACGGCAATCTCTTTGCCTGGTCCAGCTTGCTTTTATACTCTGACATCTGGTGCCCATTACCAGAACAAATTAGAGCAATTCCAAGCAGCAGAGGAGGAGGACTTCCTGTTCTCAGACAGCACGGTTATCAATGGGAACACAGGAACTAAGGCTCAAAACAATGCAGCCATAGAAATAGATTTGTGACACTTGCTTTGCAGACTCAAAGTACAGCCCGTGGTAAGTGTAACTAAGGAGAGGACGTATTCTATCAGAGACCTGCACTTTATACTGATGACTTGCCACGAAATTTTTACCTTATTATAAAATGAAACCCGATACACTGAGTGGAATCCCACTACCAAAATCTAAACATAAATACATAATTAAGTTTTTGTTTTATCAAGAGAGAAGACAATCAATCATCAGAAATATTATAAAAACCAACAATTTAACTCACGCTCCTAGAATGCCAGAGTATGTGCTACGGTGAGCACTGTGAATTGTGTAAGACTGTTGAATCACAGACCTGTACCTCTGAAACAAATAATACATTATATGTTAATAAAAAAAAAAAAGAAGAAGATAGCAGGAAGGGAAAAATGAAGGCGGGGGAAGTCAGAGGGGGAGACGAACCATGAGAGACTATGGACTCAGAAACAAACTGAGGGTTCTAGAGGGGAGGGGGGTGGGGGATGGGTTAGCCTGGTGATGGGTATTAAAGAGGGCACGTACTGCATGGAGCACTGGGTGTTATACGCAAACAGTGAATCATGGAACACTACATCAAAAACTAATGATGTAATGTATGGTGATTAACATAACATAATAAAAAAAAAAAGAAAAAAGAAAAAGAATGCCACAGAGTATTTCGGCAGGCCACTCACAAATCATCATTTCATACGCCTGTCTCCTATTTAATTATTCCCATTTTCTTTATCATGCTGTCTTTTCAAAATACCTCTTGGCTTTTTCATGCCTAAAAATCTCACTGGCAGTAGCTATACTCCTTTAATATTTGTTTTTTCCTCTTCAGAACTAATATTCACCATTCTTTATAGTATTCTTATTTGTTAAGGGAAAAAAAAAAACCCTAACTCTTCCAGAGAGTTGCACACAGAAAAGGAGCAAGCAATATTGCTCATATAAAACACAGAAGTTAAATTTTTGAGTAATTCACTCACATGCTAGGTTTTTATCTGGAATTTTGTAATATTGAGTATTCAAAACACAGGTCTGAATCACTAAATGGTGAGTTAGAATGGGATATTGTTGTATAAAAGGATTTTGTGATTAATTTTAAAAATGTTTAAAGCAAAATATATTTATAGTCATTGAGAGTGTATCTGAATATTTTAAACCATATGAGTAGGTTTTTCTCTAGTTAGTGAACAGAAGGAACATATGCTGAGAATTTGAATTTTTCAATATTGATTTTATGTATATAACTTAAATTGATATATGTTAATATACATCTATATGCATACATAAACCCATATATGTATAGTCATCATTTATGATCACAATTTCTCCTTCTTTCCTATATATATTCTATATAACAGATGTGAATTAATTTAATATTAAATAGCAAATGAGCTATTTCCTCTACTCAAACACTATGAGCATCTATGCTTAATTAGTACAAATTCCATGGTCCATCCAGGGGCTATTTAAATGCTGTTTCTAGATTTACATGTAGGAGTCTAAAAACTGATACTATACCTATACTTAAGCAGAAGCCTCATGATACAAGAGGCAGAAAAAAAAAAAAAAGAAAGATGAGGGTTGAATGCCTTACCAACAATTTTTGTCTTTAATTTTTTATTTGTTTACTGATTTATTTATTTACTGACTCATTCATTCATTCATTTAAATGTAGCATGGCCAATTTGTTGACTTAATGGACAGTGATTTCTGTACTGTAGAAGAATGATACTTCTGGCTAACTACATTTATCATGGATCTCATGAGTATCAGACAGTGCTGAGATGTGTGCACAGTGATTGAGTAGCTGAGGCTTTGACTGCTCTGCATTGTCTTCCCAGAGTCTGTTTGTAGTTTTAAAGGATAATTTTGTCTCCTTCTGTTGTTGTTTGTATCTGTTAAATGCCTGATGAGTTGGGTCTAGACAGCGAGAAGAGGGAGAATTCCTCTTGTAACCTTTTATACGTTCTTTACATAATTCACAAATAAAAGAAAAAAAAAAGTTCTCCCAGAATAGGAATAAATTCTCCCAGAATAACATCCAGTTATTTAGAGGAAAAAAAAATCATACTTTTGGGGCACCTGGGTGGCTCAGTGGTTAAGTGTCTGCCTTCGGCTCAGGTCATGATCTCAGGATCCTGGGATCGAGCCCCGGGTCAGGCTCTCTGCTGAGTGTGGAGTCTGCTTCTCTCTCTCTCTCTTCTTCTGTGTGCTCACTCTCTCAAATAAATAAAATCTTTAAAAAATCATATTTTAAGGTGGAAAAAATCATTAGATATTTCCATTAACTTTTCAAATATTCCATATAATGTTTTCTCATTACCTGAAGTTTATTTTGTCCAGTTAAAACAATTTAATTAGATTTTATCTAAATCAACTGCAGAATTTATTGATTTATAGTAGATAAATGTTAAAATTTATATATTGAAATCTGTATCTGACAATGAAATGTAATGTGACTAATTTTTATTTTATTTTACTGCATAACTATATGTATAACATTAATTGCACATATACTTGTATCATTAATTCACACATTCTACAAGTGTAAATTTTGAAGGCTTTTAAGGAAAGCATGATATAATTTTAATTCTTAAAGTTACCAAGAAATTTAAACCTATAACTAACTAGGAAGATCTGACTGGTATTTAATTTTACAGGAACAATTTAATAAAAAATTCATAAGACATTACTAAATCATCTTATTGAAATAAGCAATTACCTCACTTAGAGTGTATGGGAAATACAATTGAAATACTCTTGAGTTAAGAGCTAATTTGTGAGAATTCCCCCATTACACTTTCAAAATCTCATGCTGTTCTATATTATCAGTACAATGGTAATAACTACAAGCTCAGAGAAGGTAACAATTTTCTGCAGCCAGTAGTTATGTAATTAAATATTTCTTCCTGTTTAGCTCAATTTTCCAAATATGGAACACTGATTCTGAATACATTATTTTTATATAAAATTCTACTGAATGCCAAATAATTGTGTTACAGCCACAGTCTTGCTATGCTTTTTTGAGGAGTTTAAGGTGAGCATGTGGCCCCTGCACGCAGGATTCCTGGTACCTAAGCAAAGCCTTCCCAAGACCTTGATGCCTCCCCATGGATTACCATCAAGCAAAAGAGGAAGGAAGGCTGGGTCTCTGATAGCCATGTTCCACTTCATAAAACCAGTCAAAGTTTTTCATCAAATGCTTGTCCTTCAGGGGGCAGTGATTTTTTTTTTTTTCAAGTAACATCTAGGGCTGTGCCTCAGTCTATAGATTTCTACTTGGCAGGGCCATCTATAACTTCCAAAGTCTGATGGATCAGGTCAAGGCCCAGAAAATTAAAGAGAATTTTCAGAAGATTTCAGAATGTGGAATGGTTCAACTCGATCATCTGTCCTTCAGGAGTCTTGGTCAGACCCATCAATGAAGCATTCATTTACCCTCTGGACACAGTATTGATAACTCCAACTATCCCTTCATTTGTTCTTCACCACTTTTTTTCAGGGCACTTTTTGACTTCAAACCCCTCCTATTTCCCAACGTAACTCAACACCATCAATTCCTTTTCATTGATGGAAACAAAGCACAACTCTTGTTCATAGAAGGGCATGGTGGCTGGCAGCTGACATCGTCAATGACAGAACAAAACTGATGGCAGTCCTTCTCTCGGTACCCTCATGTGTGAACTGGGACCTGTGTCCCAGGACAGGAAGTGTGGTATACTAACAATTCTTTCTAAGTACTTCTGTGATACTGATTAAAATAATGAGCTTGTCCAAGTTACAGCTTTCTCATATGCAGGAACAGGGGTGGAAGAAGAAAAATGCCAAAGGCTCATTCCCACCTTTTTGATTTCTCTGATTTGAGAACCAATGCTCAGTTTGCAGTGATGAGACTTTCCTAAGTTCCTGTCATTTTCTAACCTTCATCTGTGTCATCTGGCTGGCCTATGCAAAATCAAGAGAACTCTAGGGCCCCACACTCTGCAGAATATAGCAAATTTATTTCAAAACCATGGAAACCAGAGGATAGTTCGACTTCTGTTTAGGGAGCCAAAAAAAGAGACATTTGGTTAATTCCATTGCTTCTCTCTAGGCAAAGAGGGAGCTCAGAATCTAGGAGAACATTAATGAAATATCCCATGTCTCTCTGCTTTTTTGTTGTTGTTCTATTTTTAAACAAGGTACAACTGACATGCAATAAACAGTATTATTTAAAGTATATATTATATTCATGTATATAGCTATATGCATATTTACACACACACACACACACACACACACACACACACAATGAAGCCATTCCATAATCGAGATGAGCATATCATTCATGCCCAAGCTCCCCCATGCCCTGAATGTAATCACTCTCAGTACCTCCTCAGCTCCCAGGCCCAATCACTAATATGCTTCCTTTCACTGAAGGTTACTCTACATTTGTTAGAATTTTATATAAATGAAATCATGTTTGATTTATTTTTGGGGGAAGTGGGGGACAATTGGCTTCTTTCACTCAGAATAATTATTTGAGATACATACATGTGGTTGCATATATCAGTAGTTCATATTGCTCCCGTAGTACTCCATTTTATGGATTGTTTAGCCATTCACCTATTGACAGGTATTTATTGTTTTCAGTTTTGGTTACCATAAATAAAGTTGCTATGAATATTTGTCTATGATTCTTTATATAGACATAGCCTATATTTTAAAAATATTTTTAGAGCTGTTAGTGGTTCACAGCAAAACTGAGAGAAAGGTACATCGATTTCCTATATACCCCCTGCTTCCACACATGCACAGCTTCACCCAGTACCAACATCCCCACCAGAATGGGGCATTTGTTACAACTGATGAACCTACATTGACACATTATCACTGGAGTTTACATTAGGGTTCACTTTTGGTGTTGCACAATCTATGGGTTTGGACAAATGTGTAACAACTGGTATCCAACATTATTATATCATACGGAGTAGTTCCATTGCCCTAAAAATCCTCTGCACTCTGTCTTATCACCTCCTTCTATCCTAACCCCTGGGGACAGCTGACTTCTTACTGTCTCCAAAGTTTTGCCTCTTTTGAAATATCTTATAGAATTCTACTCTCTGTGCCTGCTGTGTGGAAATCATCCCAACTGAAATGTGGGTGTGAAATCAGCCCTGACAATGTTGTCAGTGTATCAGAGTTTATCTAAATAAGGCCTAGAGAAGAGTAGGGGAAACAGTGGTACTCTTGAAATGATGGAGTAAGAAGCCTGGTAGATACTCTCCTCAGCATAACAACTTAAAAATCAATCATTTAAAATCTCTGGAAATTGTCCTAATGGCATACAGCAAATAGGGATATAGTCACTGAAGAAAATCTCCTAAATCATGCTGAATACAGTGAGAATCTTTGGCATGTGACTCACAGCATGCTGCTTCACCACCCTCCACACCATACTCCTGCTATTAAAGCTGTCTCCAGAACACTCCTCTGCGGGCTCATGCAGTCTAGCAGATGGGGGCAGGGGGCGTGTGCTCTTTCTCACCACAGTATCTTCTTAGGGGCTATGGTTTTACTCAGAGAAAAGCAGGCTCCTGGTATTTTTAATTCTCTCCAATCTCCACATCTCACTTTATCCACCCAGCCTTCACTCATAGGGTGGCATAGGCAGGGCAGTCCAAGGTTAGCACAGGATTGACCATATCCCCTGCAGCTGGATGGGAGGACCAAGACCTTTGCAGCCTGCCTGACAGGACTATTTGCAACAGAGCGTTAAGAACTCTTGGGGCGCCTGGGTGGCTCAGTCGTTAAGCATCTGCCTTAGGCTCAGGTCATGATCCCAGGGTCCTGGGATCGAGCCCCTTATCATCGGGCTCCCTGCTCAGCGGGGAGCCTGCTTCTCCCTCTCCCACTCCCCCTGCTTGTGTTCCCTCCTCGCTGTGTCTCTCTCTGTCAAATAAATAAATAAAATCTTAAAAAAAAAAAAAAGAAAAGAACTCCTTGCCTGAGTGTTGCTGGCAACAATGGCGATCACTATAGAGCAATGAAGAGAGACTGGTAGCCTTACGATACATGCTAAAGCTAGCACCTAGAAGTTTGATACAGAAAACCAAAAAAAGAGTCAGCAAAGACTTCCCTTTCTTTGAACACAGACAACTCTGGGGGTCTGCAGGGCTGTATGCATTAGGCTCCGAGCACTGGGGAGCAATCAGAGACGAGTATGGGGCAGTCGTGAAAGCATTCCTCGTGCCTCCCATTGTTCATTGCTACATGTTAACAATAAATATTCCAAAAAATGGAATTTTTAAATCCTCATGTAAAATGACACAAAATAATAAAATACTGAGGTATAAATGTAACAAAATAATTGTTTGCCTATTGAAAACTATGTCATTCTTGAAAGATATTACAGAAAACTCAAACAAATGGAAAGTCACCCATAATCAAGATGGAAAGATTTAATACTGTTAAGATGGCAACATTCCCAACACTGCTCTACAAATTCAACATAATTCCTACCAAAATCCCAGCTGTTTTGTTTGTTTGCAGAAATATAAGCTGATCCTAAAATTCATAAGGAAATGCAAAGGCCCAGAGAGCTAAAATATTCCTGAAAAGGACATAGTTGGAGGACTCAAACCTCCTTATTTCTAAATTTACTACAAAGCTATAGTAATTGAGACTATGTGATACTGACATAAAGATAGATAAATCAATGAAATAAAATCCAGAGTCCACAAATAAATTCTTACACATAACTAGCCAGCTAATTTTTGGCAAGCGTGCTGAACAGTTCAATGGGGGGGAAAATAGTCTTGAAGAAATGATACTGAGAAAACTGGATATCCACAAGAAAAAGAAAAAAAGAGAGGACTCCCAACTAAAATTACATTCATTCAAAATGGGTAAATTTTCTAAATGTAAGAGCTAAAACTATAAAACTAATAGAAAGAAATTCAGAAATAAATCCTTGTGATTTAAAGTTAAGCAATTTTTACTTAGAACAACAAAAGCTAAGAAACAAAAGAAGTAGATTCACTGGACTATATCAAAGACCACAACTTTGTGTTTCAAAAGATACCATCAAGAAAATGAAAAGACAATCCACATAATGATGAAAATCATAAATCTGAAAAGCAACTTGTCTCTGGAAGACAAAAAACATAACAGCTCAATAACAAAGACAAATACCTAATTTAAACAAATTGGCAAAGAATTCTAATAGACATTTCTCCAAGTAGGATATGCAAATGGTGTGCAAGCATATTAAAGAATACTCAACATTATTAGTCATTAGAGACACACAAATCAAAACCACAGTGATACACTACAGCACACAATGGTAGTAATAGAGAAGACAGGCAAGAGCAAGTGTTGTGAAGGACACGGAGAAATAGAAACACTTCTACATTGCTGGGGAATGTAAAATGGTGCAGCTGCTTTGGGAAATAGTTAATCAGTTTCTCAAAAATGAATATGGTTGAACATGGCATTACCATATGACTTAGCAATTCCACATTGAGGTACACCTCCAAGAGAAAAGAAGAGATACACACACACACACACACACACACACACACACACACACATACCTTAGAGGCATGACGACCGTAGTATATTTCATAGTAGTCAACTGAAGAATGGATAAATAAAACTGATAGGTCCATACAATGAAATATGAATCAGCAATGCAATGAATGAAATGCAACACGGCGGAATGTTAAAAAACATTCATTATGCTTAGTGACAGAAGAAAGTCCAAAGACCACTTACTGTATGGTTCCATTTATAGAAAATGTTCTGAATAGGCAAATCTACAAAGATTACTGGATCTGGGAATCTAGAGGAAATGGGGAATTACCGTAATGGGTACAAAGTTTCTTTTCAGGCAGACAGAAATATTCTGAACTTTGATTTTGGTGATGGTTGCACAACCCTGTGAATTACCAAAAAAGCGAAACAAAACTTTGAATTGTATACTTCAAAAAGAATTATGCGTTGTTTAGAGTAGAACTCAGGAAAGCTGTTATTAAAAGAACATTATTTGCTGCTTTTTGATCTTTAACTCCACATCTTCTTTAAAAAATTAAGAGTAAATAGAAAAAGATGTGCCAGAAATAGATATTCTTTTATTTTTTAAATCAATATTTCTAGAGTTTAGATTCCCAATTATTATTATTTTTTTAAAGATTTTATTTATTTGACAGAGAGAAAGACAGCCAGAGAGGGAACACAAGCAGGGGGAGGGGGAGAGGGAGAAGCAGGCTTCCCGCTGAGCAGGGAGCCTGATGCGGGGCTCGATCCCAGGACCCTGGGACCATGACCTGAGCCTAAGGCAGACGCTTAACGACTGAGCCACCCAGGCGCCCCTCCCAATTATTTTTTAAACAAGAAGTCCAGAAAGTAAACTTCAGATTAGTTTGAGTAACAAGGTAATATAATCCACATTAATGGAGTTTTGTTGCCTTACCATGTATAAGAAAATAAGAATATAATTTCACACAAATCACTAAATTGTTTATAGTCACTAACTAGAAGTTTTACTTATCTTCTAGAGACTCTGTGTAATATAAACATAATATTTTGGACAATTCATTAAAATGCTCTTTGCTATTTTATCAGATTTCCCTGAAATATATTATACATATTGCAATAAAAGAGCAGTGAACGACTAAACAAACTGGGGCTGCTTTAAAGATGCATGTTTGATGCAAAATTTTTATAGTTCATAAAAATGGAACCAGACATATAGATGAGGTCCCTGGGTGCTGCGAACAGCATTCACATGAGTGAATCAGAAAGAGTCTGATGGAAATGTCTCTCTGGTAGCTAATGCTCTGAGACCTAGGTCTTAGAAAAAGATGACTTCTGAATTATACTGTATCTGGAGATTTACAATGCCAAATGCATCATAACAAAAGAGATGTATTTCTTTTGCAGGTAAAATGATCAACTAAAAAAAGTGTTAAATTGGAAAATAAATATATTGATTTGTCCTATTAAATTTTTCTGGAGTTTGCTCTTTGCCCAACTAAAACAATTAGTCTAATAGTTGAAGAATTTCTTTCTCTCCCAAATACATCTCTCTTTTCCATGTTGCAGTATGTGTTGGCTTATGATCAGCATATAAAACTTCTTAACATTCTTACAATTCTGGTAAGATCACTGTTGCTCTGCCCAACTATATGAAAGCAGTTAGATTTGTAATTGTATTAATTATAAGAAAAGTTCTATTGACTTTGTCTTAGCCCTTCAAAAGAAAAAAATGAACTCTTGGTCAAGCTCTGATATCTCCTTCAATATTTTGTGTGCAAAGAAAATTAAAAAAAAAATAAAACAAAGAATAATGGCAAAAACTCTCTGTCAGTGTGCATGTGGCAGCCTGAGAAAAATAAATGACTCATTTATTAGTGTTTTCATGTTCACAGGATGCTAGATTACTAGAGCTGGTGAAACTAATCATAATGTCCACAATTCATAGTATGTTTGTAACAGGTTCAATTTTTAGGGTCAATGTGTGTTTTCTTTCTTTTCTTTAACATTTCAGTATTCCCAAAATCTAATAGGAAATGTCTAATGAATAATTAATTGTTTTATCTCTTATTCATTTGCAATCCCTAAATTTCATATTGAACAATTTATGGAGGGTGGAGAGTAGTGACCCATGGAACAGGATATGACTACAATGAGTGCATGAACGTATTGGATATGGAACAAAATATTTTTCAAGTGACTATCACTTACTGAAGGTGTATTATAAGCTCCATTGGGAGATATTAAACTTCTGTCTCCCCCCACCCCCTGTATCTTATTATTGTTAATAAGCTAAAAAGAAATGCAATTGTAAGCCATAGTAGAGGACAAAACTGAGGGTCAACATGCAAATGATAAAAGATGATAAAAGAGAATACGTCTTTAGAGAAAGGATATTTCCAAAGTTCAATAAAGAACAATATATTATAATATATGGGGCTTAAATATATGTTTATATGTATTTTTTTTAAATTCCGCTTTAAAGATACCTTCATTTCTGCTGTTAAATAAATTCCTGAAAAAATCTCTCAGACTGAAAAACTGAGAACGAAAATCCACTGTGGAAATAGGATCAAGCAGCTCCTCAGGTGGTTCCAAAGTCAGCATCCTGCTCATGTATACAATGAGCACCTCATTGCCTTTGTCCTGCAGCACATTCCTGCATAAAGCAATTCCATTTCATTATGGAGCTCATTGGGACACCACCTTTTTTATTAGAGTGTTTCTCTACCATCACCCAAGACTATGCATTCTTCAGGTGTCAAGATTATTTTGTCTTTCAGTCATGAGTAGTTTCAAATAATGATCAATAGAAGTAACTGTCTCTCAAATGGCTTAGGCCACACCACTGTGTCTGGACATAATCTGTTAAAATAAAATAAAAATAAAGTAAAATAAAAATCCTAAATGCCTCTGCTGAGTGTGACACTCAGGCTTTTGTTATAAGCTCCAATCTGCATGAGTACAAGTTGCAGATACTTCTAAATCATATTTGAGTGTGGATCAAAAGAGCATAGAGGCATTGATTGAGTTACTACTGCTATTTGCAATTCAGATGTAGCCTGTTGTTATTCAGGCTGCAAAGCTTATGGGCAAAATGGAATTGGAATGGAAAATTTGAAATTCTCAAACTTAAGAAAAATTCCAACCAAAACACTACCAACACTAACAATTGGTATATGAAGTAACTTGAACTTCTCCAAGACATTGGAGAATGCTAAAGCAGAAATTCAAACTAAACAAAGCAAAAAAAGTGGAAATCTTGGCAATGTGTTTCTTAGAGCCCTGAAACAAGGCAAATGAAATGAAGTTCTAAGTTGCAGGTTGAAATTAAAAGAAGCACATACCAGACCAACAAGGCTTGGGTGCCAGATTTGGGGGAGAGAGTTCATTTGCAGGTACTTGGTATTACCTGTCATAAAACAGTGCTAAGAATGTTTTGGCTGTCTGTGTGGTTTCTGCCCTAATTAAAATTATAATTTGTCCAATGCTGGCTCACTCTGCCTGGTGAAAATCACTTGAAAATCAACATACTTCATTGCTATTCTGATATAATTCCCATATTTAACAATCACATACAAACTAACAGATTTCATACAAATCTGACACAGTAAGCTAATAAATGCAAATTACTACATTGAAGAAATTATTTTTTATTCATTCTAGTTGGCTCTACATTGCTAGGTATAATTCTTCTTAATGTTTAACACCCTCTCACTACATATAAATACCACTGCAAAAGTCCATTCCTCTCCTCAATCCACCTACTCCTGCTTCCCTAATTTCAACATACTACCTCAGCTTCTCCTTTAAGTAATAAATTTGTAGTAATAATAATAAATGTAATAAATAATAAATGTATAAATAAGATCCAAAAACAATAATTCCCCTCAGATTTTTATCAGATCATGAGAGCTTAAAGACAGAGGTAGTTCATTTTATATTCTGAGACTTGCATGATCTCAGAAACATAACTGTTCCATAATTTGCATAATAAATACACAAATGAACAGATATAAGAAGCTCAGTATTTTGGACTATGTGAATAGAGCATAAAGGAATAAGACTGAAGGACACAAATATCATGAAGTTTGAGATTCATACTAAATTTAGCAAGTAACATGAAGGGACTAACATTCAGTAAGCATCTATCTCATGTCAGACAAGCTAGAAGGTTTGCATAAATTTTCAACCAGGGAAACATAGTATCATTTCTTTTTTTTTTTAGTTTTTTTTGTTATGTTAATCACCATACATTACGTCATTAGCTTTTGATGTAGTGTTCCATGATTCATTGCATAGTATCATTTCTAAGCTCTCTGAGAAGTATTATTTATCTTCCACATATCACATTCAATTTCAGATATTAGTTGGAAATAATGTTGCTGTATATCCAATTATCTTAAATAATTCCTGTGAAATATTCAGTATATATATGACAATGATTGTGATTGAGGGTTATTTCCTGAAGTGGGGAGATCTGTCTTATGCAGAGAGATCATCCTAGATAAATGTTTTAATTTCTCTCTAAACTAAAAAGTATAACTTTCCCCCAACATACTGGTTTCAGTATTACAGATCTGTTTTTTTCTTTACTGGAGATCTGTCTTCTGTTTCATGTTCACAAACAGGCAAACAATTTAAATAGTGCGATATGTGATCAGTAACAGATATTAAGGTCTACTGATGCCACTTACAATTCTTCTCTAGAATCAATTCTATGTTCATACAGTTCCATTACAGAGGTGTTCATATGTATGACATACATGAAAAACCATAAATGATTCATTAGCCACTTATTAATATGATACAATGATTAAGTCACATTTGTAACTTATACATCCCTTTATAGAAATTTTGCCTTTAGATCTGGTGGCACCTTATAAACTTTCTAAAGTAATGCTAAACTTCTGTTAGTCAAATGAGAAGTGTGTGGTTTTTGTTTCATCATTTTGCTTGCTTTTTGTTTCATTAGGATTTTCGTTTTAGAGGCAAAAATCTATAATAAGATTAGAAATGAAGGTGATCGGCTGGTATGCTCAGCTGTCTCAACTCCTTTATCTTCCCATTTGCAGTCCTTTTTTCCCCTTCCTTTTCCAAACTCACCAATTTTAAATTGCTATGTGATCATTTTGTTCTATCATTGCCTCCACTTATGGGATAAAGTTGAACTTCTTGAGCAAGATGTCAAATCAATGCTACTGTCATCGTTCTCAAAATAAAAGCAACACTGAAATATAATTTTAAGTCTAGTAAAAGATCAATTTTTGAAAAAAAAGAAGCATTTCTTATCTCTTTCCATGATTTCCTAAAATATTGATATCTATTTAATGGTACACTTTTTCTTCCTTTTTTAAGCTGAGACACTCTTTATAAGCAACTTATTTTCAAAAAAATATTTAACATATAAACTTTCAATTGACATTTCTGTTTATATTTGGTGTTCTCAAATATGTAAAAAATAAATATTAAGCAAATTAAATAATACTGCTAAATATTTACTAAGAAACATTAACAATCTGTGCAGATTATTTATTTCTGCCAACTATGGTTTATCCTGCATCTCTCCTTTTGATGGATGTTATTCGTGCCTGTTGATTTCCAGTAACAAATGGGTTTTTAATTTTTGTACATTCCACCTCTCCATGGCAGGATAGATATTATTCTAAAGAATTGTGCACTACCATTTAAATCCTGAATAGTAAACACAGTAAGAACATAAGATTCCATTGTTTTCACCTTCAACTACATTATGGACGCTATTCTTTGGTTCTTCATATTTTTGACTTCTCTGAGTGACCACAGTAGTGTCAGCCCATCTTAAAGACTAAGAATCCAAAGCTCTGCAGACTGAGCAATCCAGGCTTTGTGTCCCAAGTTAGTAAACAAGCAATCAAAGGACAAGCTTCTCCACTTACTTTTTTTTTTTTTTAAGATTTTATTTATTTATTAGAGAGAGAGATAGTGAGAGAGGGAACACAAGCAAGGGGTGTGTGAGAGGGAGAAGCAGGCCTCCCGTGGAGCAGGGAGCCCAATGTGGGGCTTGATCCCAGGACCCCGGGATCATGACCTGAGCCATAGGCAGACGCCTAACGACTGAGCCACCCAGGAGCCCCCTCCACTTACTTTTTTAAACATTTATTTATTCATTTGAGAGAGAGAGAGAGAGAGCATAATTGGGGGGAGGAACAGAAAGGGAGAGAATCTCAAGCAGACTCCTGCTGAGCAAGGAGCTGGGCGAGGGGCTCAATCTTACAAACCTGAGATCATGACCTGAACTGAAATCAAGAGTTGGACACTTAATGGGCTGAGCCACCTGGGCGCCCCTCTGCACTTATTTCATAGGAGGACTATGGCATCGCCTAATCTGTCACCATGTTTTCAGAAATAAATTTGGGGACTAATCTGAAGTGATGGCTGCTTAAAATTAATTCTAAATTTACAATTCCCTTCATACTTTAATAAAGTAATATTTTACATAACAAATAAAAACAAAATTATCTATGTGCATTTCCATGTTTACTGTAATTGTTTTCCATAACATTCCAAGTAATGAGGTTTTTGGATTTAATTAAAATCAATTTTGATTGAATCTATCAAGTATTTATTGAATATAAAACATGGTCAGTGCTAAACTAGGTATAATATAGGATTTAAAACAAATAAAATGTAAAGGTCAAAAAGTTCTTATGGCCTGGAAGCAGGCAGAACAGTAGGACATAAACAAATATAACGAAAGACTAAATAACTGAAAGGCAAAAGTAGACACACTACTTTCAGAAAGCCGGGATATATCATCTTTGCATAGTCTGGAAAAAAATAAAAAATGTCTATATGAATGATTCATTTATTCTTTGAGCTTTTGTAATATTTTTTTAAAATTCTCTTTAGTAATTCACCTTGGCAACACAACTTCATAATAAAAAAAAAAATTCTGTGAAAAGGAAAAATTATCAAACATAATAGAACTAGCTTCCATGTTTCTCCAGTCTCTCAGACTGACTTATTATTACTCACTATAACCATCATTACCTATAATCATATTTCTCTTTTACATCTATCTCTGTGTGTTTCCATATTTCCATGTCTATCCTCAAACTTATTTTTATAAATGCCACTCTTTATTTATATCTGTGACTGTGTCTATATTTACTTATTATTTGTTTTTCCTAATTAAAATGTAATTTACTCTGGTTGGCTTTATATACTCAATGCCTAAAAAACTGTCCCTAGCATCTGGTAAATACACAATAAGGGAATGAAACACTAACCATGACGTGATATTTAACCTTTCTTCATTCAAGTCATTAATGCATGTTCTTCAGCCAAAAGTAGTAAGTATGACCCACTCATCTCTGAAACTACAATATTTAAAGTGTATTCATCCCATAAAGAGATACTTAGTAAAGATTTATTTGGATGGTTAAAATTATGCTTTATATAACCCAACAATAAAAACTGTTATCACAAGATAACTACAATATCAAAGAGCAAAGAGATGTCTATCCTTTTACAAATGCCAAAAATTTTGCATACTTTCACAAATGCCTTCACAATTGATATCCCACCTAACATGAAAGAGGGGTTGATAAAACTTTCTTATAAATTTAAAGAAATTTAAAAGTAAAAATAGGTACCTGTCATTTTTAAGGAAAGCTTTTGTCTGTGTGTTTGTTTTTGTCTTTAAAGATTTCCAGCTGCAGCTCAGTTCAGAAATGTGCTTGGAAAGATACAACCAGGTATTAAAACACATGTCAGGATCTCTGGGATGAAAATGCTTTGGTCATATATGAGAAGAAAAAGATATGTTGTATTTATATTATATCTGTCTCACACGAAATAGAAGCCACACATGACTATGTATGGTCCACTTCTGTTCTCATTGTGCCTTGTTTAGTACAATTACTTAAAGAAAAATTTGTTGAAGGAAGCTAATTTTAAGGTCAAGAACACATTACTAGGAAAAAAAAAACATGCTTTTATCTGAAGAAAACAGCATCTCACTGGAGAATTCAGGACTGTGAAAAATGATCTCTTAAAGCATATTTTTCTACGCAGGCTTGAAAGAACATCTGACTTTACTAGGAATTTCAAAGATTCCTGACATTTAGCAGATAGAAGGTAGTTTTGTTTGAAGTTAAAGCTAAGAAATACTTAGGTATTTCCACCAATTTTGAAATGTAAAAGTCTGTGTCTACTTGTTTACTATCGAGTTTGACAGATTCTGAATCCAGAATCTGTTGCAAGTAGAGGACGTAATGGAGTGCTGTTTTAGTGCTTTATATGCTTGAGTGTACATAAATTTCTCTAGATTCATACAGGATTAATATAATTCTTTCTTATTCAACATGGAGCATAGACTTGCTCCAGTCATTTACTCCTAGTTGAAAAGAGGTAGGTTAGGTTGGTTCAATGCCTACTGAATAAGGTATTCGAAAACATTAATTATCTTCATCAGAAAATCCATCTAAATAAACATTTCCATCACCTTGGTTAACCAATGATTACATAGTTAGGTTGCCTTGAAACTCACTGCTGATAGGTGTGCTTGGAATGGTCACTGTTGCTCTCATAGTGTCCACATACTTTTGATAGCAACCACCTTCACACCCCAAAACATGCCCTGGTTTCAGTGACAAATCATACATTTACCTTATTAACCTACTTTAAGTTCATCTAGCAATAACTAGATGTGATTTTGGCAACAATAAGTCTACAGAGGGAGCAGAATGGCGTAGACAGAAGTGGAATTTATCAAGGACCAAATATCATACTTTTACATGTAATTTCCCTAAGTAGTTATTAGAAATAAGCAACAGAGAATAGAACCTGCATGTGCAGCTCAAATGTCCAAGTATTTGTTCCTTTTTTTTTTTTTTAAAGGTTTTTTATTTATTTATTTGAGAGAGAGAATGAGAGAGAGCAAGCACATGAGAGGGGGGAGGGTCAGAGGGAGAAGCAGACTTCCTGCCGAGCAGGGAGCCCGATGCGGGACTCGATCCAGGGACTCCAGGATCATGACCTGAGCCGAAGGCAGTCGCTTAACCAACTGAGCCACCCAGGTGCCCCTATTTGTTCCTTTTTTATGTGTTTTCTTTTCCAGTTTGGTTTTGCTTTGCTGGCATGAAGTTGTTCATACTTATTATCCTTTTATATTTTTGTAAGTTCTATAGTGATGTCACCTCTTTTATTCCTGATTTTAGCAATTTGAGTCTCTTCTGTTTTCTTACCTTACAGTCTACCTCAGGATTGTCAATTTGTTGATTTTTATAAATATGTGACTTTTTATTTATTTCCATTACTTTTCTTGTTTTCATTTATTTCTCCTCTAATCTTTATTATTTTCTTTGTTCTGTTTCCTTTGAGTTTAGGTTGCTCTTCTTTTTTTTTTTTTATTTTCTTAAATTAGAAGGTTTAGTTATTGTTTTGGGGCCTTTCTCCTTTTTTTTTTTTTTTTTTTTTTTTTTATATATTTGACAGAGAGAGACACAGCGAGAGAGGGAACACAAGCACGGGGAGTGGGAGAGGGAGAAGCAGGCTTCCCGCGGAGCAGGGAGCCCGATGCGGGGCTCGATCCCAGGACCCTGGGATCATCACCTGAGCCGAAGGCAGACGCTTAACGACTGAGCCACCCAGGCGCCCCTCTCCTTTTTAAATATAATGTTTAGAGCTATTAATTCCTTGCAAGGCAAATTCTCCTTATACCGTAAGTTTTAGTATGTTGTGTTTTCCTCTCCATTTGCTTCAAAATATTTTCTTATTTTCCTTATGATTTCTTCTTTGGTCCATTAGTTATTTAGATGTGCATTTAATTTCTACATATATGTGAATTTCCCAAATATCCCTCTGTTACTAGTTTCTAATTTATTTCCATTTTGGTCAGAGGACATATTTTGCAAAATTCAATCTTTTTAAGTTTATTTATACTTCTTTTAAGTTCTAGCAAATGGTCTATATTGGAGAATATTCAATTGGCACTTGTGAAGAAGAAGAGTTATGCTGCTTTGAGTGGTGAATTCTACAGATGTCTTTTATCTCTTACTCGCTTATAGTGTTAAGACTTTTTTTTTCCTTCTTAATCTTCTGCCACATTGTCTTATTCATTATTGGAAGTAGTGTATTGATGTCTTCAATGATCACTGTTGAATTATGTATTTCTTTTTTCAGTTCTGTCTGTTTTTGCTTCCTGCATTTTGAGACTCTGTCTTTAGATGCATGTTTGTTTATAGTTGCAACTTCTTGATGATATAGAATTATGAAATGCCCTTCTTTATCTCTAGCAAAAGTTTTGTTTTAAAGTCTATCTTGTGGAGTAAATGGAGAAATGGGAACACAATCTTTTCAATCATGCTTGACTGACATAAGTCTGCTTCATGGGGCTGGGTGGATGAAAAAAGTGGGCAGCCTGTCCTCACTATATAAAATGTAGTCTCATACTAAAAGCTGGGGTGGGCGGGAGGTGAACTCATCTTCTGGGCCATTCCTGCCCCAAATAGAGCACAGAGTTAGAGCTGAAGAAGGACCATAAAGCTCCTTACTCTGACATCCTGGAAATTCCTCCCTGCCCCCGCTTTAGAGAAGTTTTATGTTCACAGCAAAATTGAATGGAAAGTATAGAGAGTTTCCATCTACTGCTTGCCCCATACACCCACAGCCTCTTCCAACATCAACCTCCCCCTCAAGAGTGGGATGTATATTTGTACAGATGATGAACCTACATTGATGTCATCATCACCCAAAGTCCATAGTTTACATCAGGGTTCATTCAGTGTTGCATATTCTGTGGGTTTGGACAAAGGTATAATGATGTGTACACACTATTATAATATCACACAGAGTATTTTTATTGCCGTGAATATCCTCTATGGTCCACCTATTCACCCTCCTCACCCCTTAACACTTGGCAAACACTGATCTTTTTACTGTCTCCATCATTTTGTCTTTGCCAGAATGCAGATGTAGTTGGAATCATACAATATATTGTCCTTTCAGATTGGCTTCTTTCACTTAGTACTTTGCATTTAAGGTTCCCCCATGTCTTCTCATGGCTTGATAGCTTAATTCTTATTTTGTGCCATTTTTAATTTCTTTTTTTTTCTTTTTTTTTTTTAAAGATTTTATTTATTTATTTGACAGAGAGAGAGATAGCGAGAGAGGGAACACAAGCAGGGGGAGTGGGAGAGGGAGAAGCAGGCCTCCCGCAGAGCAGAGAGCCTGATGTGGGACTTGATCCCAGGACCCTGAGATCATGACCTGAGCCGAAGGCAGATGCTTAACGACTGAGCTACCCAGGCGCCCCCCCCCCCTTTTTTTTTGTATAACAAGAAAATGAGAATTATTCCAAATGTGCATTTAAATTTTATCAGTCAAAATACATTTTTATAGGGTATGGTTTTGCTGTTTTGAAAAAATATTCTATGTTATCCTAATTTAGTAAGATTTTCTAACAGCTAATTATGTTTATGCTTCCAGCTGTTAGAAGACTCAGACTTCTAATGGATCGTCTACGGATCTACTGACTCCATGTCATTCAGTCAAGTTCTTGAAGAAAATTACAGTAAATTCCTCTCTCATCAATACTGAAGTTATTTCCTGGGGCGCCTGGGTGGCTCAGTCGTTAAGCGTCTGCCTTCGGCTCAGGTCATGATCCCAGGGTCCTGGGATCGAGTCCCATATCGGGCTCCCTGCTCCACGGGAAGCCTGCTTCTCCCTCTCCTACTCCGCCTGCTTGTGTTCCTGCTCTCACTATGTCTCTCTCTGTCAAATAAATAAATAAAATCTTTAAAAAAAAAAAAAAATACTGAAGTTATTTCCTGGTTAAGTGCTTGGAGAATCAGTAACATTTTTTAAACACTGAAGCCATCCAGTACTATAGAGAGACTGTAAATTGTAACTTGTAAATATTTTTTTTTTTTTTTTTAAGATTTTATTTATTTATTTGAGAGAGAGAGAATGAGAGAGAGCACATGAGAGGGGGGAGAGTCAGAGGGAGAAGCAGACTCCCCGCCGAGCAGGGAGCCCAATGTGGGACTCGATCCCAGGACTCCAGGATCATGACCTGAGCCGAAGGCAGTTGCTTAACCAACTGAGCCACCCAGGCGCCCCGTAACTTGTAAATATTTTTAAAGTAATAATTATAGGGGTGCCTGGGTGGCTCAGTCATTAAGTGTCTGCCTTCTGCTCAGGTCATGATCCCAGGGTCCTGGTATCGAGCCCCACATCGGGCTCCCTGCTCAGGGGGGAGCCTTCTTCTCCCTTTCCCTCCCTCCCTGCTTGTGCTCTCTCTCTCTCTCACTCTGTCTCTCAAATAAATAAAATCTTTAGAAAAAAGATAAAGTAATAATTTTATATATATATATATATATACATAGACATATATAAATATATAAAATCTGATATATTATACACTAATGCAGTTCATTACATAATATTACTGTGATTTTAATAATGCCCTCAATAGCTAACACATTGATTTTTATTACCAAAAAGAAGAAATAGCAGTACATCATCTGCTTAAAATAAAGCAAATATATACTAGTTACTTATTATCTGCATATCTTTCATAATGCTAAATACTATTGCCTCTCTATTAAAAATAAATTTTCTTCTTTTGTATCTGCTATTTTTCTGATAATGTACTTTTTATTTTTAAGTAGTAAATGTGCATCATAACTATCTTGATAGACCATTAATAAACCTCAAGCCTGGTGGTAAAATTATAAGTTAAAATTACCACTTCTCTACCTTCCTCTTTTGTTACCCAGAACACTCAGAATAATACTTGATTGCTGTAAAAGCTTGCATGGAATTAAATATCTTTCCTACAATAAAGTTTAAAAGCAGTATCAATTAAACATGACCCATATCATTAATACTTACTAAATTAATAGTAGTTGGGCACATTTTATTTCTTTTATTTTTTATTCCTTAAATTTGAATTCGGAGTAATTAATTTTAAGTTCCCTCTGAGCAAATAACAACAATTTCGGGGATCAAATAATAAATGATCTTAGGTAGCCAAAATATGTCATGAGATTATTTTATCGCAGCCTTATGTTTCTTATGTTATTATAATAAAGACTAGTCTGTTACCTGCTAAGAAAGCTACACTGACAACCAGAAGACCAATTATTCTACATTCCTTGGGTTTCTTTACTGTGTTTTCTTTTGTCTTGCTTTAGCTAAGTTGTATAGCTTTTCTGGTGTTGTATAGGCTTACTCTTTGAACACTCAAAAAATCTTTGTAAATTTTCATGCCAATGAAAAAAGAGATAGTCATGAAATTTCAATTATACACATTGGGATGATTTAGTATTTGAGTTTCCATTTATTGCTAAAAACATCTCCACAAATATAAAATAACACTCTTCCCTGCCCCCTGCTCCGAATATACTTTCAAGTGAACCTTAAGAAGAGGAATAATGGTCTTGATTTTCCTACTTCATACAACAGCAGACAGGGGTATGTAAGGATAAATATGCAATAGAATCTTCTATCTAGGGTTGCACAGAAGAGTGGAAGAGATAGACATGTGAACAGACAATTATGACAATGAAATAACTGAAGTAGGATATTACTAGCTACAAAGCACCATGCAAATACAAAATAAGAATCACCTCAGTATTACTAAGGAAGTAAGTGACAGCATTAGATTGGAAGTTACATTTGAGTAGTTTTGATAAATGAGTAGAACTTTTCCAGGAAGGTAGTTACTTTAAAAGGAGACTGCAAAATACAATGTCCTCAATCAAAGCCCAAATCATCAGTTTTATAAGAAGACAAACCCTAAAACAGAATGCCAGAAACAGTGCTTGTAAATACTTCATTTTACTAGAGAAGGTAGTTGATTGTGTGACTCATGTAGGAATGGGAAAACACTTAGGTTCTACAAAGAACTCCCAGAATAAAAGGCAAATCTATGGCTGAATTCAATATGAAAAAAGCAAAAAGAAAACAAATGAACAAACAAAAAACCCAAAAAAACAAACTATTAACTTTTGAACCCTACATTTTAATAGATTTGTGCTTCAGGATATAAGGCAAGAGATTCTGATCATGAATCTTGAGCTACAGCATAAAGGTAGAAATGGTAACAGACAAGATATGAAAAACCAACTGGGAGCAAATGAGCAAGGTGGTGGTTTCCAGAATCGGAGAGCGAGTACAACCAACATGATATCACAGAAGAAGGTCCAGCTTGGGCTTTGCAGTAGGGGTGAGGAGGTGAGCAGTTAAAAGCAATTAAACAAATGTCAGAACTCGTGGTAATGCACAAATAGAAGGTCTCAAAACTGAAGATAATTTAGTGATGTCTCAGGTGATGGTCTTGATAACCTCAGCAATTAGTGATAAGGTACTTTCTTTAATAAATTTTGGTAAGAACTGAGCATAACATTCTATAAATACATCATATCTGAGATCTTTCCTGATGACTTGACCTCATGTAGCCATCAAACCTCTTGCTACCACATCATCTCATCATAATTCCCTGTATAACATTTAGTGTTATCCCATGAGTTTTAATTGTTTTTTGTACACATGACTATACATAGTGCATTAGGCTAATATTCAATAAGTATATACTAACAGAGGTGTTCCAGTTGTTTGCAGCCAGCCCTTGTTCTCTCTGGGCCAGCATCTATTCAGATTATTTGTTTAGATAAACAGGATTTGGGGAGTTAACATAAAATTACATATATATATATTCATATGTGTACATATATATACACATATGCACATGTGTACATATATATATATATATATATATATATGTTTATATATTTAAAATAAGTTGACCTGACAATCAGGGATGTCAATAAGCAAAACCTTAAACTGTCAATATAGAGTATTAAGAATGATTACTCCTATTAAATATTTCCTTCTATCTTTCTACACTTAAAAAAAAATTACTCAAAGTGGATTACTTTCTTGGGTATGCTCCCTGGTCTTTTTGCACCTCTTTTCTAAAGAGAACCTATATCTTATGTACTTTTGGAATGAAATTCCAGCTGATACACCAGAATATCCTGGCCACCTGTTGCTAGTCAGCATCTTCTCTAATTGGTTCATGTGTTCATATTGATTGGATGGTGAACTGATTCTTATTGGTCAGTGCCATTGTTAGGGCAGTTGTCAAGTTTTTTTCAATATCTCTCCTGTCTCTAATGGGCATTAAAACATGTGATACTACCACTCATTTGGTTCCATTTCAAATGTTAACAACTGAGTTTACCCATTTTTACAGCATTTACATTCCCCAATCATTTTAACAAAGTGACTTAGAGTATATGAGTACATTCTTTATATAAGACCTAAAGTCTTGGGCGCCTGGGTGGCTCAGTTGGTTAAGCGACTGCCTTCGGCTCAGGTCATGATCCTGGAGTCCCTGGATCGAGTCCCGCATCGGGCTCCCTGCTCGGCAGGGAGTCTGCTTTGCCCTCTGACCCTACCCCCTCTCATGTGCTCTCTCTCATTCTCTCTCTCTCAAATAAATAAATAAATAAATAAATAAAATCTTAGGGGGAAAAAAAAAAAAAAGACCTACAGTCTTGGGAGTTGTTTCTTCGTTATAGTTTAATTTATAAGGGAAGTATTGAGAAATATAGGCTCAACATTTTTCAGAAATGGAAAAATGAATTGGGTTATAATTAAAGCCATAAAGTTTACTCATAAAAAATATATGTTCACAATATTATATTCAGGTATGCATACATCTAATAATAAATGTATACATATATATGTTAAACACATTGGTAGAAAATAAAATAATTTTAATATTTTTTAAATTTTTTTTTCCTTTCATAAACAATGATAGCTTAAAATTTCATTCACATTTTCTACTCTCTAATGTAAGGGGCTTGTCTTACTTTTACATGCATTTATAAGAAAGACTTCTTTTTTTTTTTTTTTACATATTACATCAACCAATATATTGCCTGTTAAAAGTTGACAACGATACACATATTTGTGTAATGTGTTAAGTTTGATGTATAGTCATCAAACTTTGTTATTCTATCAACTCAAGCATAAATTCTACCTCATTAACTTCTACATTATGAAATTATGACTGTGTGTGTTATTCAATATATTTAGTATTTGAACTATAATAAAATGCTATTCATGAAGAGAGATCAAATGTGCACTCCACGTATGTATGTATGAATTTGTTTTTATTATACCCGAGCTTGAAAGAAAAAATAAAAGAAATCTCTTTTCCCTCTTTATTTTAAAGACAACATTTCAAAGTTCCTGAGAAAAATGACAACAGCCAAATTAGGTGAACTAATGACTTGGCATTTATCTATTTAAAACATCAAAAAATGTCATTTAGTGTTTCTCAACAAAACATGTTCTGAACTGTACTTTTGAAGCTATTAATTTATATATGTCAGTAAATAACTTTCTCAAAGCAAATTACATTGGTTTTATTTGAAAACAATGCTTGTCCTACAAAGTACTCCATTCTTTCCTACTAAGGGCAATGACATCAATATAAGTAAGGCCTTTGTTGCTTACGAATTCAAATACTTTAGCTATTTAGTCAGCCAATGTGATCACAGTTTCCATGTCATGAAGTCCACTAGTCATTGGGAATTATAACAGTAAGTTTTCTAAATTACAAATATTGGACAAAAACACGGTCAAGTAAAGGAAACTATAATAGTCCTGATTCTTCAAATTTCTCCCCATGCCATCAGAACCAACCCCTTTCCTTACATATCTTCAAAAATCCTACTCTTCTCTGTTGATCCAAACCCTTCAACTCATCAACTCTTCAACACTAGTGTAAAATAGGATCTTTATCAGCAAATGTCCTAGGACACTGCTTTCCAGAAGGATTTTTGGAACGGTAGTTGTGTATTTCTAGCATTTCTCACATGCTATAAATTCTGGAAGTCAGATAGATGATTTTCAATGGATGATTTAGATATTGGAATTAGCAGACAAAATCTTAGAGTAATTTATTTTTTGTCTAAACAGTTAAAAAAATATGGTTGTGGAACAGATGGAGAATCTTATCAGAGTAATAGGAAAGAAAAGAACAAATGAATCTTCTAAAACATATTTACAAGATCTGAACTGTAAAATTCATGGAAAGGGCTTAAGATCAGATAAACAATGGCAAAAGGTAGGTTCAGTGAACATGAAGATAGACCAATAGACATTATTTGACTTCCAGAAAAGGGAGAAAAATAGAAGATTGAAAAGAAAAATGAGGAAAGCCTCCATGAACACTGGGACATTATCAACAGAAGTCCAGAAAAGAGATAAGCGATCAAAATTTTTTTGAAGAATCAATGACTAAAAATTTTCCAAATTTGCTGAAAACCATAATTACCTAACAAAAGTTCAAGAAAGATATCTAGAAAGGAAGCTACTCTTAGAGATAAAATAATGAAATTACTAAAAACCAAAAATAATGGGAAAATACTGAAATCAGCAAGAGATAAAATGATTGATCACATGTAGTAAAATCATGGTATAAACTACCTGATTTCTCATCAGAAATAAAGAAGACCGGAAGACAGTGGAACAATATCTGTCAAGTTCTAAAAAGAAAACAAACTGTATCAGAAATAAATATTTTTTAAAAGGCAAAATGCCATTTTAAGATAAAAATTGAAAAGCTTTCTCACCAGAAGACCTGTTCTTCAAGAAACAAAGAATTTATTCAGCATGAGCAGTATAAACATCAGATAGTAACACAGATTTGTAGCAAAGAATAAAGAGCACCAGAAATAGCAAACATAGGAAAATATTTCTTAATTATTTTGTTAAATATTTATATTATCTCTTAATGTATTTAAATGATATATTATTGTTTAAAGAAAATATGTAACTATATCACAATAGTTATAGTAGATGTTTTATATATACATATATATACACATTATGTTATATATAGGCACATATAGGGTGGAAAAGCAGAAACTACTCTGTTTTGAGTTTCTTCTACTTTATATAAAATACTATAATAGAAACTTTACATGGACTACAATAAGAATGCATAATACATCCCTAGAACAATCACTAAAATATTAAAATTAATTAAAAAGTTAATACAATCATACCTTAAAAAGTCAATAGAAAATTAAAATGCAGTGTTAAAATTAATTCAAATAGCAAAGTTCTAAACATTCTTTGCACCTGTGAGGACCTCCGGTCAGTCCATCAGGCCTATCAATTACTCATTGCCCATCTTTTTCCTCCTATCTCCATAGTCCTCCCTTTCCATCCAGGATTCCAAGGCTTCTGATATTAATCCTTCCTTTGCATACATCTTCAACTACCCTGTCCCTCTCTCTCTCTTACATTTACCTTGAAAGTTACCTCCACTTATTCAATGTCTGTATTTGAGCAGTTCAAAGTGGAATGTTAACCATTCTACCTTATCTCACTATAAATTTATCACCAGAATTTCTCAGCACGGGTGAACAGGCTTACTAATTTTCTCTAGTCAAAACACTCTCCATCACAGCCTCTTCCTTTCATATTCACAGATGATGTCCTTGATTTATTTCACTAGGGAAAAAGAAGCAACCAAAGGGAATGGTTCATCTTGCCAATGGTTCATCTTAATGGTTCATTAAATCTCCCACTCTGCCTGAGACCCACATACTTTGTCTTTCCTTTTGTTAAAATGGAATAACTGTCCTGCATATATAAGGCTAAGTACTGCACTTTTGTGATGGATTTCAATTATCATCTATATGAAAAAATTCTCCAGGATTGAGCCACAATTTTTCCTTTATCATTTGTTAGAACATTCACATCAGCATATAAAGACGCTGTATCTCCTTATTATATAAAAACCCTCCCTTAACCTGACATCTCCCTCCATATACTGTTCCAGTGCTCTGCTCTCTCTATGTGAGTATGTCTTGATGGAGTTGCTTTTATTCTTGGTGCACATCTTATCCCATTTTCTCCTGAATTAGATCCAGTCAGGTTTGCCTTCTCCCACCTTCAGCCTCCCCTGCAACTCTATCGGTTGCCACACCCAATGGGAAATTTGCTGTCTTCATCTCATTTAAGCCATTAGCAGAATTTGAAGGAGGTAGAATCTCTCCATTTTTAAAATGTACACATTTGTTTTTTTTCACTTGACTCCTCCCTCTCTCCTCTCCCTGACCACTCCTCATATTCCTTGCTAGATTCTCTTCTACAGTAAATTTGTTTCTAAATGTAAATAACAGCACCTAAGGAGTGCTTAGATCACATAGTATGTTATAGTACATTAATAATGTAAACCAATGAAATAAACAAGTAGCGAATATCATGAATTAAAAAAATCAAGCTGAGATAGAAATTATATGATTTTATTTGAGGTCTCAGACTTCTTATTTAAATATAGAATACTTCTTTTACTAGGACACAGAACAAACGAGCAAAGGTCTCTAAGGCTGAAGGACTAAACCCTTTCAAAATTTTTATAGATTATAAGAAAAAAGTATAATCTTATCATTGGTAAAATTTAGGGAAAAAAACAAGTGCAACATTTGATGTTTTAAATAAACTATATAAAGATGTGTTTATGATGTGTGTGTGTGTGTGTGTATGTCAATTTTTTCTGGGTGCAATAAATGGCTATGTGGCTTTATATGTGTTTTGTAGTCAAGAAAAGTAATATAGGAAGAACTTATATAATTATAGGAAAAGATTCATAATTATTCCTCATAACTCACTAATCTATCTTCTGTATCTTTGAAATAACAGTAAAATAGAAAAGAAACTGGATTTTATAATTCACATATTTTACCATCAACATCAGGGAACTGCATTTACGTTGTATAAATTACTTCATGTCATAAAACCTTTTAAAAATTACACTAGACAGGTTGGGCCATGGGTCTCCTTGGGGTGGCCACAGCTCCAGAGCAGAGTATCAACTGTGGTGGCCAGAGTCATGGCAGGACAGATATTTAGAAAGTTTCTTCCCCTCTTTCACCGAGTTTTTAAAGGAATGAAGCTGAAACTGTAACCAAAGGAAACATTATGCTTCCAGAAAAATCTCAAGGAAAGGTATTACAAGCAACAGTAGTAGTTATTGGATCGGGCTCTACAGGAAAGTGGGGAGAGATCAACCAGTTAGCGTGAAAGTTGGAGATAAAGTTCTCCCAGAATATGGAGGCACCAAATTAGTTCCAGATGACAAGGATTATTTCTTATTTAGAGATGGTGACATTCTTGGAAAGTATGTAGACTGAAATAAATCATTATTGAAATGGCATCACATGAAGCTGCCCATTCCAGTGAAGGTATGAAATCTCTCATCATGTAAATAATAGCCGTCTCTCCTTTTATAATAAACAAATGGTAGCCAAAGATTAAAAATAATAAAATAAAGTAAAATTTCCCCTAGACATCATACAAAATTTTTAATAAAGTTCTTCGATTTTTCTTCAGTACTTTTTTTTTTTAGGGCTGCAAAATCTTTGTTTTAATAGAACTTTAACATTATTACTGAGAGTAAATTTTCATAAATATAAAAGGAATAAGGGCTCAACAATGAGTTCTGTTTAATATCTAAGAAGATTAAACTTTTTCCTGCAATAGAATGTAGAATGGCTCCTTACTGCCTGTCTGTTAAATATAATCTATTTTCATTTTTCTGAGACACACCCCAATTTAGTTCCATTCTACTATGGCTCGTCCTATCTTGTCTAGTGCTTCAATCAGAGAAGCCATCTCCCAGCCTGCTCTTGGGCCATGTGCCAGTAAGTTTTACACGTGGGTAAAGAGTCTCAGAGAAAGGGAGTGATTTTCTAGTTGCGGGAAGAAAGGCCAGAGCAATGAAAACAACTGAGGTCTGGAACAAAATTAAGTGAGGAGAATGGACATGGAAACACTGGTTCAGTGTGTGTGTGTGGGGGGGGGGGGGGGGGAACAGTTAAGTAAGGGAAGAACTTACTAAATGTAAAAGGAAAGATACACTATTTTTTCTTCTTTGAAATGTTTGGCACAATTAATCTTTGAAATAATATTTTTTAAATAATCTATTTTTTAAATCAGCAAATATTAGACATACTTCAAGCAAGCATTACAAATTAATAATTTAAATTTTAAATTACCTTTTTTTTTTTTTTTTTAGAGCCTACAGTCAGTAGGTATGAGAGGGAACACTTGGACATTGACCATGGTTCCCCCTGTCTTTACCCTGGTAGGGCTTGAAAGACCCATTTGCAAGAGGTGAAAGAAGTGAAAGAGAGGGCTAAATCCACTCTTGTTTTCTTGACTTCCCCAAACTGGAAATGCTACAGGGAAAAACAGATTATGCCTGTTAATCTTGGACTGAGCTGTGAATTCACAGGGCTTGCTGAGATTTCATTTGAGAGAGGATAAATGTTTCGTTCACTAAATAAGGCTTAAAGGAAAATGGGAAACACATGAATCTGTATTTTTTTTTATGTTCCACAAGCCATACTGTTCAATATTAATAGTTGTATTCACTTGTCTTGATGAGTGCTATTCCTTCAATCTGCCCAGTATATGAAACATTAGCATTTAGAAAGAGCCTTTTTTAACTTTAAACATGAGAAAGATCGTTGCCTTTGAAAACTCACAATTCTAAGCATGTTAATAACGGTGAGTAAAGTTGATGCTGTAGATAGGATGGAGGTAGAATTTACCTGTCCTTTAGGATGGTAGGAACTCTAGTCTGAAAGGAACCCTACAGTAGGGAAATCTGAAAATCATGAGAGTCTTAGAAAGTGTGAGCATGTACAATTGAGGAAGGATGGCATTCTGGCAGGGATTGAGAAGTAGGGGAGTGGTGGGGAGTGAATCTAAGAGGGGTCCAGAGCTTTGAGAATCTTTTTTAATATCTCTATCTCTAAATTGCAAAATGAAATGGAAACATGAACACATTATTTCTCTGCTTCATAAAGTAGCATAACTATAGAAATAAAGTTAGTTAGGTATTTGCTACATTAAAGGGTAAGTTTATCCCATTAATTTTTTTTATATTCTTCTCAGCCTCAGGTTATAGCCTCAATGTCATTTTATCCAAAGATATCTTTAAATGGTTAAAGATATGACAATATTTCAACTGAAAATCCCCCTTCTCATGTGAAGTAAGCAATGTTTTATCAAAAACATAAACTCACGGGCGCCTGGGTGGCTCAGTTGGTTAAGCGACTGCCTTTGGCTCGGGTCATGATCCTGGAGTCCCGGGATGGAGTCTCGCATCAGGCTCCCTGCTCGGCGGGGAGTCTGCTTCTCCCTCTGACCCTCCCCCCTCTCCTGTGCTCTCTCTCTCTCTCATTCTCTCTCTCAAATAAATAAAAAATCTTTAAAAAAAAAAAAAACATAAACTCACTACAGTTGCTCATATATTTTTCCAGAATGAATGAAATTAACAATGACATTAAAAAGCAGGTGAGAAAGAAACCAATTTCAGAAGGTAGAGAATAGTATATTTGTTCCTATTTCTTGTGAATGAAGCTATCACGGACATATCACTGATGGTCAATTTCAGCATGTACTGTCCTGAAGTTTACAAACTGGACAGAAAACTGAAAAAAAAAATCAAGCCATGTGGCATAACTTTTAACTGCTGGGAATCAATAAGAGGAGATAGTTCATGCTGGCACATCTCAATCAGAAGAGAAGTGGAAACACAAGGAGTGCGCCAAAGGTAAGCAGCTTTATAAGCAAAGCTCAAGGAGCAGCTCATTCACTAGGCTCAAAGATCTGCCCCTTTGAACAGCTGTTTATTGCAGAACCTGCGGGATTTACACTAGAATTTTTATCACTGAAGAGCAGAGTTATCACACATTTTTGAAATACAGCTTAAGAATCACAGCAAACATTTAAAATTGAGAGGAGTCTCTGAAGTACCACTAAGATGCATGAGTCCTTCTAAATTCAAGTATAGTGCATTCAAGCTTTTTAGCGTACCCAACACATGTCAGGTGTTGGTCTTGGTGTTAAAAATACAAGGATGAATGAAACTAGTCCTTACTCCCAGAAAGGCTTTTTTTCCAAAGGAAAGAAATTCAGGCCACATAAGATCCCAATATGTGTTGGTAAATGGCACAATTGGCATTTGGGAGAGGGAAGTCCTATGGGAGGAACACAGAAGAGAGAATCTACTAGATCTAACCAAGAGGAGAGCTTTGAGGGTGACCCCAGTGTGATATTTTGCTACGCAAATTGTTTTAATAAAAAGGTATGTGTTTTAAAGTATAATGATAATTAAGTATTGTTATGACAAAAACATTCAGAAGATAAGTGGGGGAATCCGATGCCCTTGTTAGAGTGAGATAATGTAAGCTGGTGCATTTGAAGGCTCCTGGTGATCATTCACCCATCTGATTCCTAGACTTCCTGTGGCAGAACTTGAGCCACCTGATCAGGGTGGGTAGATCAGGGTTGGATTCCCAGAGAGTTTGCCAAACCAAAGCTGCCTGACAAAGACTATCCTACTTTAATTTATTTTAGCCTAGCATTTTATTTATGTATTTATTTTAGGATGGTTGTTCATCGGTGGAATGAAATGAAATAACATAGAGGGCTTTGTGATAGTTCAAACTGGGTGGTTGGAAATCCTGCTTCGAGCAATTCAGGAACATCTGCTGAGCAGCTTCTGCTACAGTTTCTGTACCCAGGAGTAGGATATGCCAGGAGATTGATGAGGGAATTAGAGCGGCGGTGTCAAACACTTCAGAATCAAGATATCCAAGGCAAGGGCATGAGGGACAGGGTGTGGCCTTGGGGACCTGTTTTTCCCCCAGGGCATTTACTGTACAATTCTATTGTGTCTTTTTATTCCCTCATTTATCTACAGACTCATCTTTTCTTTCCTAGCAGATTTGGGGCCCTCTTCTGATCTGTCTTTTCCCGGCACAAGTATGCAATAGAGGAATCTGATAAGGCAAATAAAGAGCTTCTGTGCTTGATTGGAGCAAAATCTTGCTCACAGTTTGACTAATGCTTAGACACTCCAGGCAAAGAGAGCATTCCTATATGCAGTGCATTGGGGATAACCGTTCACATAGCTAATAGGTTAGGCTGTGCACTTCTGATCAAATTCATATGTGTGGCACATAGAACAAATCATAAATCCTGAAGCGCACATTCACAATGATTGAGGAAAAGCAAGAAAAACATTACAAAGTTAAGTGTGGTCTTTGTATTTCTGATCTTTCAATTAATACAAATATATGCAGAATGATATAAAGTGATAGGTTTCTATTTGCAAGTCAGTGAGATATACTGGCCGGAAGTCTAAAAGATGGTGTTCAGATCTTTGCTTCGTCTTTACTAGCCACCTGACTTCAAGCCACTTACTTCAACAAAGCCTTACTCCACCTGACAACTGGCGATAATATCACTTAGCACACACACTCACACAGGGTGAGATTCAATAAATCTAGACTATTCTTTTTTCAGTGAGTTGTATGGAGGTGTTCACTATATGCTTGTGAGAATGAACACACAAGTTAGGCTTCAAAGTTTACAAGCAGATTTAGAAAATTAAGACATACACATGAGAAATTTAAAAAAAAATATTACATATGCATGTGTGTTTGTGTATATGAGTATATTAGAGGTAAAGAGATCACGTGGTATATTGTGACCATAAGAATAAAAAAAGACAATGGTGAAATGCAAGGAATACAATGGCAATGGAGAAAAGAACAGTTAAATCTAATACTGAAAAATATGTAGCAAATTTCACAGATTTCTCAGATCTTGTGTGGGGCCTAGAAGATCACGAGTCATCTGATATTTTAGTCCAGATCAGGGTGACCCAAAAATAACACCAAAGCATAATCAGAATTAAAGAATCTTAGTAGCAAAAGGGGTCCATGCATTCCCCAGGGTAAGATCAAGATGCTCTTGAAGGGCACTGTCATGGAAGTAGCTGGAAGTCCACATATACGAAGGCACCGTAAGGACAATGATGATTTCTGGTCCCCACCTCAGAGCAGGAATTGGATATAGAAAGGAACAAGCCCAGTTTGGCAATATGGGGGCTGAGCAAAGGGGACAGTATGTGACAATGGTTCTTGCCTTGAAAATCTTAAGATACACCACTGACTGAGCTTATGATGAAACACCTTCTATATTTTTATTACATTCAAGTTTATTTTCCCAAACCAAGTGTTTTTCACACCTATTTTCTTGAAGGATTTGAATACTGTTTCATGGGGGACAACTAATGAACATGTAGTTGGTGTTGAAATCTTCATAAATGTACCAGTATTTCTTTTTTTTTTTAAGATTTTATTTATTTATTTGACATTTTTATGTCTAGCCCTATGATACAAGTATGTATGAGATTATTATCCCAACCCACCCACCAGTCTGTGTAATTTTTGAGCAAGATATTTTATTAGGGAAATGTATGGTATCAAGATCACTTTTGTTTATTCCTGGTCCATCTCTCTGGCCTCTGTAGGGTCTCAAATCATCTCTGATTAAAATGTACTGTCTTGGAGTGCCTGGGTGGCTCAGCCGTTAAGCATCTGCCTTTGGCTCAGGTCATGATCCTAGGGTCCTGGGATCGAGCCCCGCATCGGGCTCCCTCCTCCGTGGGAAGCCTGCTTCTCCCTCTCCTACTCCCCCTGCTTGTGTTCCCTCTCACTGTGTCTCTCTCTGTCAAATAAATAAATAAAATCTTTTTTAAAAAATGTACTGTCTTGTGGGGCACCTGAGCGGTACCGTTGTTTAAAGCATCCAACTCTTGGTTTCAGCTCAGGTCATGATCTCAGGATCTTGAGATCAAGTCCCATCGAGCCCCATGTCCTGCTCCATGCTCAGGGGGGAGTCTGCTTAAGACTTTATCTTCCTCTCCCTATGCCTCTCCACCCTGTGCTCACTCACACTCTCTCTCTCGAAAAATGAATAAATAAAATCTTAAAAAAATAAAATGTACTGTCTTGAAAGTATAATTTAGATTTCACCTTTGTTTTCCTCTTAGCAACATTTAAATAAGGGAAATAAGAGAGATTCCTGTTTATATCATAGTTTATCATTTTAGACATCCCTTAATATATATTTTTTTAAAGATTTTTATTTATTTATTTAACAGAGAGAGAGAGAGAGAGAGAGAGCACAAGTAGGCAGAGCGGCAGAAGCAGGCTCTCTGCCGAGCAGGGAGCCTGATGCGGGGCTCAATCCCAGGACCCTGGGATCATGACCTGAGCCGAAGGCAGCCGCTTAACCGACTGAGCCACCCAGGCGCCCCCCTACCCTTAATATTTTTTTATTAGAATTTGTAGTTTTCCATAATATAGATCATACTTCAAAAAAATGTCAGTTCATAGTGTTATTTGCAAACTTTATAAAATATTTCCCCAGATGGAACCTCAGGGACCATAAGTTTAACTCTCTCTATTCACAGATGAAGAAATTGAGGTTGATGGAGCTTATGGAGTTTTACTAGTAGTTAGTTGGCAAAACCCATGTATTCTAAATTAATCTATTAACTAGTCAATAGGTAAATCTGGATAACTTACCAAGCATTTTTCTAGTTTCTCATTGTATTCTCCATGTAATTTTGATTTTTCCACTTTACTGCATTGTCATGGAGCCTCATTTTCCTTATGTTTGATAGCAGAGGTTTGGCCCTGACTTAGAGGAGAACAACAACTAATGAGGATGGACAAAAAGTACAGGCTGTAACTGAAAGGTGGGAAAAGCGCAGCTCAGAGAATTCATGAGGAAACCCTCCCACCCACACACTATCCTACTTGTGTTTGATTCTTTTTGATTTTGCTACATCATTGCTCAATCATCAGTTTTGTTACATCATTCTCCTTAAAGTAGCATAGAGTTCATTAACATTTGGGGTCATATTTTTTCCAATCTATATGTTTATCTTTTACATGGATAGAAAAGAGTAACCATAAAACATGCTGTGAGCCATGAAATGATGTTTACATCACATCTTCCTATCATTCCACTCATTGTATATTTTGTTTTCATCTTGTGATGCACACTTCCCTCATTTTGGAATGTTGCTTGGAAAATGATTCATATCCCAAGGCTGTGGCCAGAGAGTATAAAGGCAAATTTGTTTCAAAATGCCATTTTTGTGATCTAAACCCCTTATGCTTTCAAATCAGCAAGTTGGGAACATAGAGCCATTCAGGTTCAGTTCACAACAGTCTCCTCAAAGGCTGCATTGTGCACTCTTTTTATGAAACACTTGCCTAGTAATTTTACCTTTTCCAAAGTCATAAGCCACATTAATGTTGTTAAAAACTTCAGTATCATTTCATTGAATTCTCCTAACAAAAAAGAAAATGTAATTTTTCTTGCCTGTCCAGACAGTAATTTAAATTACATAAGAATCAAAATTTCTTAGAGAATGACATAACACATATTTCTTAAATCCATAATATGTGAAGTCTGGAGCACTTGTTAAATAGGATCCTGATTTCTCAGGAAGGTTATTATACATTTACCATTCAACGGTGGTAGGAATCAACTTCATCTTCTTGTGAAATATAAAAGAAAACAGGATAATTTTGTATCATTTCTCTAAAACAGATAGTTCTCTAATTATTATATATGAGGACTAATAATCCAATGACTGTTTTCATACTAATCTTTAGCCAGCAAAAAAGCATAACATCCTTGATTTAAAGGCTCAAATTGAAATCTTTAGAAAGACTGTGTTTTCTGAACTTGAAAGAAGAAACTAAGAAGATTAATTTTTTAAGTAACTATTAATACTGGTAAATATACTTTTTAGCTACAAAAGTAGTAGTAGAGCAAGGAAGAGATACATGTGTTTAAGAAGGGAAAAACATAGGAATGGAAGTTGTATTCCCTATAAACTCTTTAATTATTCTTTTTTTTTTTTTTTTTTTTTTAAATTTTTTTTTTTTTATTGAGAGAGAGAGAGAGAGAGCAAGCAGGGGGAGTGGGAGAGAGAAGCAGGCTTCCCGCTGAGCAGGGAGCCCGATGCGGGGCTCGATCCCAGGACCCTGTGATCATGACCTGAGCCGAAGGCAGACATTTAACCGACTGAGCCACCCAGGCGCCCCAACTCTTTAATTATTCTTAACAGATGCTCAACTGAGAGTAGAATTTCACTTTGGCTAAACTATTTAGTCAATATATATATTGTTATATTGATATATATACATATATATATATTCACTTGTGCAAGATATATATATATATGTTTATTTGCTATTTTATTGTGTTTTGCACACACTGTTTTCTTTCTTCTGGGAGTGTGATTTCTACTATAATTGGGGACAGGCATTGGGCTGCGGGTTAGGAATGTGGTGCTTTCCACAGAGTCAGTCAAATCCTCTGAAATAGACATGATTATGATATCCAATGGTATGTCATGTGCCATGCCATGTTGCTGTTGAATCTGTCCAGCATAAATCATAAAAATATTAAAATTAATATAAGATGCACTGCCTTTTCAGTCTGATATGTTTGAATCTCAATTCCCCTTTCCATAAGCTATGCAGCTGATATTTAAGAATCATATTTACCATGATGAGTTATCATTAAAATAAGGATATTACATTCTACATTAAAAGGTTGTTGCAGATAGGAAATAATGTAATAATGTATGTAACACTGACTAGCACAGTATCAAAAACATCTACTTTCCTTCTATTTTGTGGAAATGATTCTAAAGTATGCCTATTAACTGCTGCATTAAGATTTTATTTCTTATAGATTTATTTTTAGTCTATCTATTATAGATTTAAGGTTGTGTTGATTTTATACATCTACCCAAGAGTTAATTATTTCCAAAGTTTTGGAGATTTACTATACTTCTAGAGAACTATGTTGCTACTGAGAAAATCAGTTCTCTCTTTTACAAACTGGCTCACCCTTGCACACTTTTATTTAGTTTTTTAAAAAATGATCATTTTTCATATGGACATAAGACAAAATTTGAGAAACCAGTGACCTGATATGGCTGTGTCTGGATGACATCTAAATCAGACACTGCTACTGAACATATGTTGAAAATTATCACAAACTAAAGCTTTTATGGGTCTTCCATTTGTACATTTGTTGCTTGTATGTTTTTTAAAAAGGCACAATTTCTTGTTTGAATACAGTCTGGGATGCAATAAATGTTTTGGTAGTTTAAGCATACTAAATCCATTTAGCTTTTTCAACATCTAAATGTCTGTTTTTCCCAGTTTTATATTGATTTAGAAGCCTCTAATAATGTTTCTGAAATCTGAGAAAACAAAACAATAAACTATTTCATTTTGTTATTCTCTGTAAATGTCATTATTCATAAATGTCAAGATAAACTTGCTTTGAGTGTTAGGCAATTTGACATGTCACATATCATTGACATCACAAAATAATAGCATGAGTCACATTTGAAGATACCTAAGCACACCTTTTTTATATGTGGAACTAAGAGCAAAGATAAAGCTATTTATTTTTTTGGCAAGAGAGTATGTTATGAAAAGTGATATACAGCATCTTTAACAAAAGGATACGTTGGATTTAAAATGTCACATCCTTTCGTTTCTATCCCTCTACCAAATATAGACATTGTGAAATTACATTCAGGGTAGGACATCACATATTCCTTGTGACTTAAGTGTTTGTTTAACCATTTTTATTATAAAACGATAAAAGAGCTTATAGCACATACAGTGTCTTCAGATGGAAAGTTTTGGAGCGTATTTTAAAACAGAGAGGTAGAAAATATTTCACTCGTGCATGATATAAATATGAATAAAGTAATAAAAATATACCTGAAACAAACAAATATATTATTCTGTTTATTATGGACAGAACTGTGTTCTCCCCAAATCCATATGCTGAAATTGTCACCCTCAAACCCATTGTGTTTGGAGGCGGGGTCTTTAAAAAGGGAATTAAAGTTAAATGAATTTAAATAAGGTAGAGTCCGAATCTTTGGACTGGTGTTATTATAAGAAAAGGAGTGATACCAGGGAGATGTGCAACAGAGGAAAGACCATGTGAAGACACAGCAAGGTGGCCATCAATAAGCCAAAGATAGTGGGTCCTGGGGAAACCAAACCCGCCAGCACCTTGATATGGATTTCCAGCTTCCAGAACTGTGAGAAAATAAATGTGTTGTTTAAGTCAACCAGTCCATGATATTTTGTTTTGGCAGCCCTAGCACACTAATACACTATTTAACTTTCTTTAATATTTAAATATTTTAGCTGGGATTAACCCCTTTATTTAAAAAAAAAAAAAATTGCATTATAACCACTGATTTTAACTAAAACAAGTGAAAATTTTGCGTGAAAATAAGTTGATATCAGCTGAATTAATGTCTTTGGATTAGCAACATTTATTGAATGCCAAATATGTTTCAGACATTGTAATGGATTCTAGAAACACCAAGATTAATTAAGCACAATCCCTGTCATCAAGGCACATATGGTCCAATGGAGGATACTGACAAACATTCCATTAATTTTGTCCAATGCTGCAGCCAGGAATCAGGGTTGGGAACCATAGCTTGAATCTAAACTTTATTCATAGGTGATGTTAAGAAACATCGGATGAACTGATAAGCAGTCTATATTAGCCACTTCTTCCCAGCCCACCAAATCCTAACAGGAACTGGTCCTAACAAAAAAAATGGATACATGTGTGTTCTCAGAACAAAGTCTTTTTCTTTTGTCAGCAACATCAGGGTACCTCCCAAGGCCTATTTCATGCTCTTACTATGTATTTGTTGCAGAAGTAAGACATCTGCTAGAATGGCATGTTGCCTTCTGCTTGTCTTCTGGAGTGAGCCTTTATGACTAAGAAACAGATCAGACTCTCAGACTAGAGAAATATTTTGGAATAAGTCATAAAAATAATCTGCATTTCCACCCTACCAACTAACAATTTATTCCTTGCTAATATTACTTCCAGGTATCTCTCATGCCTACTGGATACACCAGCCAGTATTGAAAACACAGCTTGCAATCCCAGAGAATTTCCACTTCCTGAAGTCAAGTCTGTTGTTGATTATATTATTCACTCTTTGCTTCCTAGCAATTGTGTGTGTAGGGCTCAGGGGGTGGGGGTGGAGGGTGAGTGTGTGAGTGTGTGTGTGTGTGTAAGAGAGAGATACTTTCTTTACATTTTTGGAATAAGTGCCTTAGGGACATTTTGAATAGCAATTTTTAGGCTCTATAAAGCCTACAACTGCCCTTAAAAAAGAAATTAATTAGAGTTAAGAAAGTCAAAGACACTAGTTCCATATATCACCCCGCCACTGGAATGCTAGCACCACATTTCCCTTTCTTGGTTGCATGCTGGGTGTTAGACATGAGACCCACATTGAGAGCACAGTAAGAAACAAAGATGTGTATGTATCCAAGCAACAAATGGCAGCCTGAGGAAACCGGAGGTGAAACTGCTGTTCTCTTGAGTTACTGAGTTTTCCAGCGTTACAAAGATCCTTCATTTAAGTCATAGTCTGCACTTCATTCTTGTTTGCAAAAACCCCAGAAAGCAAAAGAAAAGTAGCTTTCCTTTGGCTTTGATGATACAGGTCACATACTACATTTGAGAAATATTCCCTTTGGTCCTCACAGGAATTAGGAGAGGTTACCTATGCCTTTCAAAAGAGCACTTATTTTAAGGCTACAAAGGAATAAAATCGCCAAAGATTGCTAGGATGAAAGATTCAGAAGTGATAATGCCCAACTTCCACATTTGGTTGTGAGCTAAAAGCCTTCATTGATATAGGGAATATAAGTACAACAAAAGGTTTGGAATGAAGAATAACTCAGCTTACGTTAGTATTTCAGATGCCTGGGAAAGCAAATTTGAGAACTTTCGCATACTAGTGGATAGACAGAACTAAGGACAGGTAAGTGGACTGTACTTAGAGAATCAGAAGTCTGTGTAGAAGTCATAATTGCCCTTCTATATGCACTGTAGAATGGAATACATCTCCAACCAGGTAACACTGTGTGTAGAAAGAGAAAAAAAATAGCTTACAAGAGAATCCTGGGTTATAGTAAAAATAAACATAACCAAGGCCATAGGGTTGGGGTGGAAGGCCTAGAGGTGGAAAGGAGTAAAAAAAAAAAAAAAAAAAAAAAGCTCACAAGAGAGAATGATGTTAAGCCAATCATTGGAAATGAGAATTTCAAGGAGGAAATTATCCACCAATTCACCTGTTGCAGAATATAATGTCCGCTAATAAATGAAAAAGGTCTGTTGGATATCGGAATGAAAATGTAACTGTGCTGCAGGGCTGAATAATGCAAAATGCACTGTCAGAAAGGTTTAGATTTAAAGCCTGGTTTGATAGTTTATAGCTCTGTGACCATGAACAAGTTATTTCTTTTAAACCTGAATTTCTCTGCCTATAAAATGGGGATAATACTCTTACCTTCTTTTTAAAGTTAAATAATTAATGTAAAGAACTTGAAGAGTATCAACTTTTATCTATCCCTTAGACTGTTATCAAACATCTCACAAAAGAAACATACAGAATACGTAATAAGAAAGAGGGGTGAATCTATAAGCTACTTCCATTTCATTGCCAAAAATGAGGTGGAGCTTGGATCCGGAATTGCTTGAATCCTACTACCCACTTTCATTTTCCTTTCTTCTAAAATGAAATGAAACACAGAAGCTTTCAATTTAGGACAAGATGAGCCAACTACTTTTGAATTTTTAAATCTAATCCTGATGAACATCTAGAGAAGAATTTCCCCTCCCTCTCTCTTTCTTCTTCCTTCCTCCCTCCCTTCTTCCTTCCCTCCCTCCCTCTCTCTTTCGTCCTGTCCCCTCTCTTTCTCTGACAATTTAGTGATTTTTCCTTTTTGCTAAGGCAAAAATGACTCTAGAGTGACATATGAAACATCCAAGATGGCTAAAGAAACTAACTTTCCTTTTCAGTTGTCTCCTTCTCCATCTCTTGCTCTTTTTCTGACTCTTTTATTCTCAATCTTTCTCCAATACAGTTCCTTCTCTTGCCCATTTTCTTTCCCACTGTCTTCTTCCTCTCTCCATCTTTCCTTTAGAAAGTCAAAAAATATACTGAAGTGTTCCATTAGGAATTCAGTAAATCTACCAAAGAGTGTTTTCAAACCTCACCTTTTTTTTTTTTTTTTTTTAAAGATTTTATTTATTTATTTGACAGAGAGAGAGATAGCGAGAGCAGGAACACAAGCAGGGGGAGTGGGAGAGGGAGAAGCAGGCTTCCTGCCGAGCAGGGAGCCCAATGCGGGACTCGATCCCAGGACCCTGGGATCATGACCTGAGCCGAAGGCAGACGCTTAATGACTGAGCCACCCAGGCGCCCTCAAACCTCACCTTTTAATCGAGGGGTGACTGTTAGTGTGTTACTTTTGTCAGTGATGCCAAGATAGGAACGGGGCTGCCTGGAGTCATGGGATGCTCAAAATGAAATTAGAAGAGTCTTGGGATGAATCCTCTGGGCTTACAGAATCTCTCTTGTTCATATGACAAAATTAAGCATGGAATATCTGCAAAGGCATGTCTAAAACATCCTTTGTTCTTCAAACCCACTGCAAATAAAATCCTTTGTTAAATTCTTTCCATTTAGTCTGTTGCTGTATTCTTTAGTAAATCTTTCAGTCTTTCAAACAAGAATAAACCATGTTTGATCAAAGGTAGCTTCTTATCTCTGAGATTTTAGACCCTTAAGAGTCTAGTTTTAGAACTTAGAAAAAGTAATGCTATCAATACTGTTTAACCAATTATAAATTCAATGTCTTGACATTTTGTGAAACTCATATAATGAGAGTGATAGAATATGACCTGTCACTGTGCAATTACATAATTTTTCAACTGGTGCTATTGTTGGACACACAGATTAATTAAACAAAAAAAATTTGTGTGCCATCTATTTCAAGTTTCTGATACTTCAAAAGAAATTTTACAAAAATGGCATGATTCATATTTTAAAATGAAATTTTGTGGGCTAACTGAAATTTTTCAAAGATACAGCTTTTATAAAGATTTAGGAGAGGTTTTTTTTTAAGATTTTATTTATTCATTTGAGAGAGAGAGAGAGAGACAGAAAGAGCACAAGCAGGGGGAGAGGCAGAGGGAGAAGGAGAAGCAGACTCCCTGCTGAGCTGGAAGCCCGACATGGGGCTCAATCCCAGGACCTGGAGATCATGACCTGAGCCAAAGACAGACCCTTAACCATCTGAGCCACCCAGGTGCCCCAAGATTTAGGAGAGATTTTTAAGAAAAATGAAATTTTGCATGGATTGACCCCAATTTGAGAAATGAAATCATTGATACGTAGCTCTGACTAAAGAGGGGAGAAGATGCATGGTGATCTCTGTTCCACCATCCCTCTATCATGAACTCCATCATGGAGACCTCTTCCATCTTCTCCCCGAGACGATGCACAGTTGTGAACATATGTTAGAAAAATCAAGGTAATGGAGATATTCCTGAACATATTTTGAATTATTTTTCAAACTTCAACATTTTGATTACAGATCACCATTTAGGGTTTTGAGTTGTTCATAAAAATATGAAATATCCTAATCATTTATCCTTCATATATATTTTATCACAGACCCCTTTTATGTGTACTGTGTGCCTCTTACTCCAGCTGGGCCTCTCATTAATGTAACTGCCTGATTAATGACGATTTTCTAACTTTCATTTCTGAATTTTTATGTTATATTGTTGTATCACACAATCTAATGTTCTTTGTCTACAGAAATTCATTCCTTATTTTCTTTCCTTCCTTCTCTCTTTTTCTTTCCTTCCTTTCTTCTTCTCAGAAGGCACAATTAGCTTTTGTTTACCAAAAGATGTTATGTAACTTGCAAGTAAGGACGGTGTTTGATTTTCCTCTGATTTCTGAGTTAGAGTTTTTAGTATAGCTTATGCAACTTCTTAAGAACAAATAAACACAAAACAGCGACAACAAAAAACAAGGTGGCTTATGACTTTATTTTAAATAGAGGCACATTCAAAGAAAGGGTAGCCTGACTCCCCAAAATTATTTGAAACAAAATTTTATCTAAGTCTAAGAAAATGGTAAGTAGAGATTTAATTCCTTGTATGCATTTAAAAACAAAAAACAAACCTCTAAACCCCTTCCTCCATCTCTGCTGCCAAGTAAGAGCAGAGACTAGAGTGAGGCAAGAGGCAAGACTTCAGGTACAAAATTTAAGTAGTCATTAAAAATCTCAATAATAAACACAAATCCTATTTATTTCAATCCAGGTTTGAAAAATCAAAGTTAGTGCAAAAAGTCCATGATGAACAAAATATTGAAATTTTATGTAAGGACAGGATCCAACCTTACACTTGTACAACTCACTTCCCTTATAGGACCCTCAACCTGGCCCTGTTTGTTGCTCCCAATCCCTCCCTCACACATACTGGTGACAGTCACTCTCAATTTTTACTCTTGATGCACACGAAGCTACAAATCTCTCTCTCTCTCTCTCTCTCACACACACACACACACACACACACACACACACACACACGCCACTTGTCCCTCTATTCCACATAATTTTTACCCTTCTTTCTTTAACTAATATTAGTTGTTTTGTCCTCTTGGGTTTCTCTATTTTTCAGTGTCCCCTTATTAAATCTATTATGCACAATAAAGGTGGGCTCAATGATTGACCCAATGAGAAAGACTCTTCTGTCCTTAGAAAAATTGTGTTTAGACTTAATGAAGGGAGGAGTGTTATATACAGTAATATACTGATAATGGCAAATACACTTATATTCATAAAGATGCATCCAGTTTGTCAGCACTTTCACATATGGGACTTGGGTGCTCCTTCCCTGTGACTAACGTAAGGAGTATATTATTACTATCCCTTTTTGCAGATGAGAAAATAGTCGCAGAGAGGTGAATTACCTATTCAAGTCCACAAAAAGTTTCTGTGCTTAGTGGATAAGTTGTGTGACCCAATTCTTTACTCACTGTTTTTTATTTAAAATTCCGTATTTGAAGAAAAAGTTAGAATTTGAACTCCCAATTGTAGAACTATAATTCACGTGAATGCTTACTGTGTGTTGTGAGAAATTTGTAATGGAATAAGCTAGGTGTATATGCTACCATAAAACAGCAACTATTCTGACTCTGCCAAATAAAACAAAAGTATACAACAGGCTTGTGTCTGTGTTTCCAACCAGTTTTGACAACAATGATGGTATGTGCTGTCAAAAAAAAAAAAAAAAAAAGAAAAGCACCATCCAAAAATAGTTTTCTTGCCTTTTGGGTTGATCTGTCTGTCGAAATGATGAACCAATTGTGCAAGGAGAATCAGCATTTAGGGGGGCTATCTTTTTTACCTGTCACAGCAGCCTATCCTGCCAAAGTGTAAGCTGATAAAAATGCCTGAAGTCTTCCCTTATCAGCCAACTCTAGTCCTGATTTTAAAGAAGAAAAACTAAGTGCAGACCAAGATGCTCAGGAAGTAACACTGATGATAAACATCCTCAAAATAGTGGAAGCAATAACTTTTCAAGCTATATCTACTTTGCCACAAACTCCTATCTTTAAAATAAAAGAAAATCACACTGCTGATGGTTATTAATTATTCATTTCTTCATATATTCTTCCATATGTCATACCAAACTCCATACCAAAGTACTCAGGTAAGAATTCAAGCTGCAGCCATTAAGGAAAAGGGTCATACTCTTCTGGAATGCTCAAAAAAATGTATCAAATTATTTTCTAAAATAGCCCAAAGCTGCTCAAGTAGTTTCAGAATGCTTCAGGCATTCTTAAATTCCTAACTGACAAGTGTTAGGAAATTTAGCTGTAATCATATCTTTCTCATTCAAAAAAAGTTAATAATTGCAAAAAATAGACACTAGCTTCTCCTATTTGCACATTTTAAAATGGAGAACAAAGTGTACAATACCCTCCAGATAATATTTATCTTTGACCAAAAATGTTAAATAGTGCTTTCTAGAGAAAACTAACAAAATGGATTTCTTCAGACAGTTCTGAGTCTAGAAGGCATAACCTTCTTTAACAATAGCACCTGGGAAAAGAACTGCACTAGTAATTATACTGGGGTGAAAATTATCATTCTTTTGTGCAGATTTATGAAAAAAAGGGTCCATGTTAATTCACTGAGAATCAAGAAAAGATGGTTCAATGCTGTTTATTATACCTGAATCATTTGATAAAACTGGAACTCATACTAACATGTAGTAAATCACTCTAGATAAATATTGTTGAATACAATTTGGCTTATTTTCCACATTCGCTGACAGCCAAGGACCTGAGTGTGGTGCATTAGTAGACAGTATTAATAGCAAGACTTGGAAACACAATAGTGAATGGCAGTAAGAGGTTTTTTCTACTCCATACTTTGGGTGAATAGGATGTTAAAGATCTCCTATCTCTTCTGATCCAAGAATATTTCTGAGAGACAATCATTCACATTTAGCATGAACAACTAACAGCAAACAAAGACCTCACTATCTGGTTGTTCCATTACTTTTAAGCTACCATTCTTTTTTTTCCCCCACTATTTTGAGTCAAAATCTGCCATCTTTTAAGTTCTTCCCATTGTTCTTAAGTCTGTCTTATGGGACACTTCTGAATAATTTTTGTGCTTTTCCAAAATAGCAGGTTATCAAAATCAGAAAGCTGCTATCTGCTCTCTTCTATGGTTTCTAATCTCACTATTTAAATATCTCCAATTTCCTCAATTGTTGTATTCATAACATACAAATTAGACATCTAAACTCCATCTCAACTCCCAAATTTCTTTCTAAGATGTTTTCAAGCTGGTGAAACACCCTGATCATAGGAATTCAAATATATTGACACAATAATAGATTTTATTTCGAAACTAATATGGAGAACTGAGCTTCTGACAGTCGGAACCTCCTACCAGAGGCTTTCCTATCTCGGTCAATGGCAACTTTACTTTTGCTGTTGTGTCCTTTCTTTCCCTATCTCAATCTCTTTCTCTCTCTCCCCAAATTTAATATGGTAAGGAATTTTTCCCATATTCAAAATGTATTCAAATTTTGGCCACCTCTCACCTCCCCCATTGCTCTAGCATGGTCCATGACATCATTGCTTGCCTGGATTATTGTAAATAGCCTCTTAGGCAGGCTGCCCACATCCTCCCTTGTCATGTATCACAGCATGATATTCTCCAGCACGTGGATCCTGTTAAGACATGTGTAGGCTCATAGCACTGCAGTTCTTGCCCTTCTCTCATAGAGGATGCGCTCCCTTTTCCTCCAATATAACCTCTCATGTTCTACAGCTTGCCCTTCCTCTCTCTGATCTAGCCCCACCAATCTCCTTGCTATGTTTGAAAAGGACAGGCACATTATCATCTGAAAGTGGGATTCCTCAAAATCAACATTACTGATCAGAATTTTTGGGCTGGATAATTCTTTGTCACAGGGGACTGTTCTGTATACCACTGGTGTCTACTCACTAGATGCCAGAAGAAAGCCCTGCCCCAAGTTCTGACAACCAAAATTACATCTAAACACTGATAAATGTCCCAGAGGGTCAGAGTAATTTCTAGTTGAAAGCCACTATCTTAGGGCCTTGGTATTTGTGTTTCTTCTTCTAGAAGAGTATTTAATATTTTAAGTATTCTCATTTTCTTCTGAACTTTACCCAAATATCCAGGTATTTTTGTTGTTTTGTTTCTTTTTAACTTTCCTGGCCACAATAACTAATATCTAACATAAACTCTTATTTTACATTTTTTATTTTTTTTTCAAATTTATCCATAGCTAATGTATTTTTAAAGACTTTTTTTGGAGCAGTATTAGGTTCACAGCAAAACTGAAGGGAAGGTACAGAGATTTCACATATACCCCTTTCCCCCCACACATCCACAGCCTCCCTATCAACATCCCACAGCAGAGTGGTACTTTTGTTACAATTTATAAACCTACACTGACACATCACTAACACCCAAAGTCCAAAATTTATATTCAGGTTCATTCTTGGTGTAAAAGCTATAGGTTTGGACAGATGTATATATATCTACAAATACAATGTCATATACAGTAGTTTCTCTGCCTTAGAAATCATCTGTGTTCTACCTATTCATCCTTCCCTCCCTCTTAGTCTCTCACAACCACTGATCTTCTTAGTGTCTCCATGTCTCCATATTTTTTTTTTAATTTTCAAATGTCATATACTTAGAATTATATAGTACATCACTTTTTCAGATTGGCTTCTTTCATTTAGTAGTGTGCTTTTAAGGTTTTTCCATGTTTTTTCAAGACTTCATAGCTCATTTCCTTTTAACATTGATAATATTCCACAGTCTGGATGTACCACAGTTTATTTATCCATTCACCTACTGAAGGACAAGTTTGCTCCCAAGTTTTGGCATTTGAATAAAGCTACTATAAACCCCATGTACAGGTTTTTGCGTAAAAATAAGTTTTCAATTCCTTGGATAAATATTAAGGAGCACAACTACAGGATCACAAGGTAAGAGTATGTTTAGATTTGTAAGAAAATACCAAACTCTTCTCAAAATGGCTGTGATATTTTGCCTTCCCACCAGAAATGTATGAAAATTCCCATTGCTCCACATCCGTGCCAGCATTTGATGTTTTCAGTGTTCTGGACTTGGGCCATTTAAAAGGTGTGTGGTAGTATCTCATTATTGCTTTAATTTGCATTTCCCTGATGACGTATGATATGAAGCATCTTCTCATGTTTATTTGCCATCTGTATGCCATCTCTGGTGAGGTGTCTCTTAAGGTTTTTGGCCCATTTTTAAATTGCTTATTGTTGAGTTTTAGGTGTTCTTTTCATTTTGGAATATCAGTCCTTTAGCACATGTGTCATTTTCAAATAAGCTCCCCACTCCGAGTCTGTGATTTGTCTTCTGATTCTCTTGACATGAATCTTGCAGAGCAAGAAGTTTTCAATTTTAATTTAATTTAATGTTAATGAAGTCTATCTCATCTATTTTTATCATGGACTGTGCCTTTGGTGTTGGACCTAGAGTCATCACCATACTCAAGGTCAGCTAGGTTTCTCCTATGCTGTCTTTTAGGAATTTCATAATTTTGCATTTCACATTTAGGTCTGTGATCCTATATTTTTATTTTTATAACACAAGTAAGGGCAGTGTTTAGATTCATTTCTTAGATGTGGATTGTTCCAGCACCATTTGTTGAAGAAACCATTTTGCCCCATTGTATTGTCCTTGCTCCTCTGTCAAAGATCAGTTGATGATATTTGTATGGGTCTAGTTCTGGACCCTCTACTCTGTGCCATTGGCCTATTTGTCTACTCTTTCACCAGTGCCACACTGTATTGTTTACTGTAGCTTCTTAGTAAGTCTTGAAGTTGGATAACATCAGCCCTCCAACTTGTTCTCCCTCAATATTTTGTTGGCTATTCTGGATCTTTTGTTTCTCCATAAACTTTAGAATCTGTTGGTCAATATTCACAAACTAATTTGCTCAGAAGGGGAAAAAATAATGAGGTCTAATAGATTTCATTCATTTTAGGGAATAATAAAAGACTATAATGCTGAAAATTAATGCATATTCTGAATGACAGCTGATATCAGGAAAGTAGTCCCTGAGTGGGATGCTTGAGGCTTCAGATCTTTGGTTAAGCCAAAAAGAATACTGAGAGCACTTAAGTGGGCAGCTCATTCTGAGGAGCAAAACCAATGACTCTTTTATTGGAACATGATTCCCACAGTTTATTCTATCCTTCACAGTAGCAGAGGAAGAAGGACTAAAGGGATTGAGATGCAAAAACACAGCTCCCCCCACACCAAACATGTAAATCAATAGCAGATGAGGAACATAGACCCAAAAATATTTCACTAAAGCAAAACAAAACTCTAGCCAAATGCATTACTTGGCATTTGAACAAAATAATAAAAATATAGCCTTACAGAAGGCCATTGGTCAGATTGCTATGACTAATGAACCAGGAATAAGGGAAGGCACAGTACACAGAACTATTTAATTATTCAAAAAGGTTATGAATTAACCAGCAGAGAGATACTTAAATGCTTAAATTGACCCCACTACCAGCCTGAAATTGTAAAACTATATACATGTAGTTTCTTTTCTCTTCTCTTCCCAAAGACATTGATCACAAGCTTATGCCCACCATTTCGAGGAAATCGAAAAGAACTGGGAAATGGCACTACTTCACTTATAACATCATTTTACACACATCCTTTGTGTATTGTACTGTTTCCTAGGTCTGTACCAACCTAATAGAACAACCTGAGTTTGGCATATATATTATATTTCTCTCAGTCTGTCTATCTGTATCTGATTGTTATCTTTTTAGTAAGTGGGATTGTCATACATACCATGCTGTACCTACTTTCATGATAGAATATGTCACCAGTTGCTTTTTATGTCAATACATTTAGTTCTAATTTTTACACAGTCTGCATGTAATTCCATTATAAAAATATTTAATAAAATTAATAAAACCTCTATTCAATGTTTAGCATAAACACTCTGCAATGAATATTATTTTCAGGTATGTTAGTGTATTGTTTCATTATTATTTAGAATATATTTCAAGATGGCATATATTGTTTGTTTTTATTGTCAGATACTTCTTCAAAATAGGTTGTATAAGTTATCTCATTAACACATTAATAGCATGTATTCCCCACCTTTTGGGCTCTTTCAAAATTTGATAACTTTCCCTATACTATAGTGAAACAAAAGTCTTTTTTCTTTTGCATTTATGTTACTATTAAAGAGACAGCATATTTTACCTTTGAAAATTATTTCTCTTTATTTCTGACTTTTCATGTCCTTTTCCTTTTTCATAGTTTTAATAGTTTCTTTAAAAATTGATATATATCAACCTTTGGGGAAGATGGCAGTATAGGAGGACCCTAAGCTTACCTTGTCCCACAGATACAACCAGATAACACCCATGTCAGAGTAAATGACCCAGAAGACAACCCAAAGACTTGCAGAACAGACTCTCCACAGCTAAATGTAAAGAAGAGGCCACATCCAATGGGGTAGGAAGGGCAGAGATGTGGTCAGGAGACAGATGGACTTGTGGGATGGTCTACAGCAGGGAGAGACACCCTGAGCATGGCGAGAGGAAATGACCAGACCCTCACAACAAGCACCCCAGGCACTAGAACCCACAAGAAAATCAGAGCAGCATAACAGGTTCCTGGCTGGAACCTCTCCAAAGTGGTGCCAAAAGCCTGGCAGGGTACAAGCAGCCCCAACAGGGACCAGCACCATTCCACACTGCCTCATATCCCGAGGAGAGAGCAAGATAACCACACACACCAGTCCAACTGAGGCCCGAGTAGTGGGCTGGAGGCAGCCATCTGGTCTCACTACAGGTCCCATACAGCAATAAAAGCTTCTCAGAGGACAACAGAGAGAAAGCACCCAGCAGTTTGCTGCAATTGCATCTATGGCAAATGCCTGGTTTGACTCAATTCAAGTCCAAGGCAGCCACAGACTACCCCACTAACAACACAGGGACCAAACCTGCCCACAACAGGCAAAGCGAGACATCATAGACAATTAGACTGAAGGCAAAAGTGGCTCAGCCACAAGGCACAAGCAATACACATAGAAGATATTCCTGCAGCACCAGGGTCTGATAAATAGGGGACACTGCACTGCTTTGTAGGGCCACTACTTTCAAGAGCAAGAGACACAGCTGTCTTTCCTAACACACAGGAACAGACAGAGAATTAGACAAAATGAAGGAACAAGACAAAATCACAGAAAGAGAGCTAAACACAATGGGGATAAGTAATATGTGATAGAGAATTAAAGGTAATGGTCATAAAGATACTCACTGGACTTGAGAAAAGAGTAGAGGACCTCAGTGAGCCCCGTAAGAAAGAGACAGAAAACATAAAAGAGAACCAATCATAGATGAAGAACACAATAACTGAAATTAAAAATAAACTAGTGGGATAAATACTGGATTACAGGAAGCAGAAGAACAGATTAGTGATCTGGAGAACAGAGCAAGAGAAAGCAATTATGCTGAACAGGAGAGAAAAATCTTATAACAAAAATGAAAATACACCATCAAGCACAATAATATTCACATTATAGGGATCTCAGAGGGAGAAGAGAGAGAAAAGGGGGTAGAAAAATTATTTGAAGAAATAATAGCAAAAAACATCCCAAATTTAAGGAAGGAAACAGAAATTCAGATCCAGGAGGCCCAGAGAGCCACCAACAAAATCAACTCACAGAGATCCACACCAAGACACATAGCAATTAAATCAGCAAAAAGTAGTGATAAAATGAGAATCTAAAAGCAGCAAGAGAAAAGAAAACAGTTACATACAAAAGAAACCTCATAAGGTTATCAGCTGATTTTTAGCAGAAATCTGACAGGGCAAAAGGGAGTGACATGATATATTCAAAGTGCTGAAAGAAAAACCCCTGCAGTGAAGAATACTCTATCCAGCAAGGCTATCATTCACAATACAAGGAGAGATAAAGAGTTTCCCAGACAAACAAAATTTAAAGGAATTCATGACCACTAAACCAGCCCTACAATAAATGTTAAAGGGGATTCTTTGAGTGGAAAGGAAAGACTATAAGCAGGAATAAAAAAAAGTGGCAAGCACAGAAGCAATAAAATTGAGTATATCTATAAAAATCAGTCAAACAATTCACAAAATAAAAGGATGTAAAGTATGATACCTTACTCTCAAACATGAGTAGGGGGAGAGTAAAGAATGAGTTCAAACATAAATGACCATCAACTTAATATAGCCTCTATATGCAGAAGATATTATATACTAACCTAATGGTAATAACAAATCAAAAAACAGTAATAGACATGCAAAAGAGGGAGAGAGAGAAAGAGAGAGAGAGAGAGAGAGAGAGAAAGTCAAGTATATTACTAAAGAAAACCAGCAAACCATGAGAGAAGAGAGCAAGAAAAGAAAGGAATGGAGAAAAACTACAAAAACAACAGTAAAACCAATAAAAAAGGGGAAATAAGTGCATATCTGTTAATAATTACATCAAACGTAAATGGACTAAATGTTCCAATCAAAAGAGATAGGGCGACAGAATGGATAAGAAAGCAAGACAGATGTATATGCTGCCTACAAGCGACACATTTCAGATCTAAAGACACATGCTGATTGAAAGTGAAGGAATGGAAAAGCATTTATCATGCAAATGGAAGTGAAAAGAAAGCCAGGGTAGCAATACTTGTATCAGACAAAATAGACCTTAAAAGAAAGACTCTAATAAGAGACAGAGAAAGATACTAAATAATCATAAAGGGGACATTCAACAAGAAGGTATCACAATTGTAAATATTTATGCACCCAATACAGGAGTACCCAAATACAGAAAGCAGCAAATAAGAAATAAAGGAAGTAATCTATAGTAATATAATAATAGTAGTGGGCTTTAACTCCCTACTTAATCAAGTGACAGAGTGTCCAAATAGAAAATCAACAAGGAAACAGTGGCTTTGAATAACACATTGGGTCTGATGGATCAAACAGATACTTTCAGAACATTCTATCCTAAAACTGCAGAAGACACATTCTTTTTAAATGCACATGGAACTTTCTCCAGAATAGACCACATATACGACCACAAAACAAGTCTCAAGATATTCAAGAAGACTGAAGTCATACCATCCATCGTTTCTTTTTTTTTTTTTTTCAAAAATCTTTTTTTTTTTTTTTTTTTTTTTTTAAGATTTTATCTATTTATTTGAGAGAGAGAGAATGAGAGACAGAGAGCATGAGAGGGTCAGAGGGAGAAGCAGACTCCCCGCCGAGCAGGGAGCCCGATGCGGGACTCGATCCTGGGACTCCAGGATCATGACCTGAGCTGAAGGCAGTCGCCCAACCAACTGAGCCACCCAGGCGCCCCCATCCATCGTTTCTGACCACAATGCTATGAAACTGAAATCAACCACAAGAAAAAATTTGGAAAAAACACAAATACATGGAGGCAAAGTAACATGCTATGAAACAATGCATGGGTCAACCAAGAAATCAAAGAAGAAATAAAAGAAAAATACATGGACACAAACGAAAATGAAAATGCAATGGTCCAAAATCTTTGGCCACTGCAAAAGCTGTTCTAGGAGGGAAGTTTATAGCAATACAGGCCTACTTTAAGAAGCAAAAAAAAAAAAAAAAAAAAAAATCTCCAACAAACCACCTAACCTCACATCTAAAGAGCTAGAAAAAGAACAAGCAAAACCCAAAAGTAGTAGAAGGAAATAATAAAGATTGGAGCAGAAGTAAATAAAATAGAAATTAAAAGAAAAAAATAACAAAAAGCAATAGAGCAGATCAATGACATCAGGGTCTGGTTCCTTGAAAAGATCAATAAAATTGATAAACCTTTAGCCAGACTCATGAAGAAGAAGATGAGGAGGAGGTGGGGGGGGGGAAGAGGGGGAGGGAAAAGGGGAGGGGAGAAAGGAAGAGGAACTCAAATAAAAAAGCAGAAAGGAAAGAGGAGACATGATAACTGACACCACAAAACCACAAAGAATTCTAAGAGAATATTATGTTAAATCATATGCCAACAAACCAGACAAGCTAGAAGACATGGATAAATGCCTAGAAACCTAGAACCTCCCAAAACGGATTCAGCAAGAAATAGGAAATTTGAACAGACTAATTACCAGTAATAAAATGGAATTAGTAGTAAAAAAAAAAATCCCAACAAACAAAAGTCCAGCACCAGATAGCTTCACAGGTGAACTCTACCAACACTGAAAGAAGAATTAATTCCTATTCTTTTCAAACTATACCAAAAAGTAGAAGAGAAAAAAAGCTTCCAGATTCATTCTATGAAACCAACATTACCTTGATACCTAAACCAGGTAAAGACACTATAAAAGAAAGAGAACTACAGGTCAATATCTCTGGTGAATACAGATGCAAAAATCCTGAACAAAATGTTAGTAAACTGAATCCAACAATATATCAAAAAAATTCACCACGATCAGGTGTGGTTCAATATTTGCAAATCAATCAATGTGATACATCATATCAAAAAGAGAAAGGATAAAAACAGTATGATCTTTTCAATAGATGCAGAAAAAGCATTTGACAAAGTACAACCATATGATCTTTTCAATAGATGCAGAAAAAACATTTGACAAAGTACAACATCCATTCATGATAAAAATCCTCAACAAAGTAGGTTTTGAGGGAACATCCCTCATCAAATAAAGGCCATAGATGAAAAACCCACAGCTAATATCATCCTTAATCGGGAAAAACTGAGAGCTTTCCCCATAAGATTAGGTACAAAACAGGAGTGTCCACTTTCACCACTTTGATTCAACATAGTACTAGAAATCTTAGCCACAGAAGCCAAACAAGAAAAAGGAATAAAAGGCATCCTAATTGGTAAGGAAGCAGTAAACTTCTGTTACTTGCAGATAACATGATACTATAAATAGAAGACCCAAAAGACTCCACCAAAACTTACTAGAACTGATAAATGAATTCAGTAGGGTCACAGGATACAAAGTTAATATACATAAATCCATTGCATTTCTATACACTACTAATTATTAAGCAGCAGAAACAGAAATAATAAATAAGCAGCAGAAAGAGAAATTAAGAAAACAATCCCATTAACAATTGTACCAAAAAGAATACTTGGGAATAAACTTAACCAAGGAGGTGAAAGACCTGTACTCTGAAAGCTATAAAACACTGAGGGATGCCTGGGTGGCTCAGTAGGTTAAGTGAGGGATTCTTGATTTCAGCTCAGGTCATGATCTCAGGATCCTGGGATCAAGCCCTGCATCAGGCTCTGAGCTCAGTGCAGAGTCAGCTTGGGGTTCTCTCTCTCCCTCTCCCCCTGCCCCTCTTCCCACTTGCACTCTCTCCCTCTCTCTAAAATACATACATAAAATCTTTTGGAAAAAAAAAACACTGACAAAAGAAATAAAAAAAGACATAAATGAAAAGATATCACATGCTCATTGATTGGAAGAACATATATTGTTAAAATATCTATACTACCCAAAGCAATCTACAGATTTAATGCAACCCCTATCAAAATACCAACAACATTTTCCATAGAACTAGAACAAATAATCCTAAAATATGTATGGAACCACAAAACACCTGGGACAGCCAAAGCTGTCCTGAAAAAGAAAAACAAAGCTGGAGGTATCACAATCCCAGATTTCAAGATATAGTACAAAGCTGTAGCAATCAAAACAGTATTGCACTGGCACAAAATTGGACACAGATCAGTGGAGCAGAACAGAGAGCCAAGAAATAAACCCACAATAATATGGTCAATTAATCTTCAACAAAGGAGGCAATAATATGCAATGGGAAAAGACATTCTCCTCAACAAATGGTGTTGGCAAAACTGGACAGCTCCATGCAAAAGACTGAAACTAGACTACTTTTTCCACCATCCACAAAAATAAATTCAAAATGTATTAAGTGCCTAAATGTGAGACCTGAAACCAGAAAAATCCTAGATGAGAGCACAGGCAGTAATTTCTCTGACATTGGCCATAGCACAGTTTTATAGATATGTTTCCTAAGGCAAGGAAACAAAAGAAAAATAAACTACTGGAACTACATCAAAATAAAATAAACAATCAACAAAACTAAAAGACAACTGACTGAATGGGAGAAGATATTTGCAAAGACATATCTGATAAAGGGTCAGTATCCAAAATATATAAAAAAATGACACAATTCAACACCAAAAAAAAAAAAATCCAATTAAAAATGGGCAAACGATATAAAAAGACAAACTTCTTCAAAGACATACAGATGGCCAAGAAACACATGAAAAGATGCTCAATGTCACTAAACATCAAGAAAATGCAAATGCAAATATCACCTCACATCAGTCAGAATGGTCAAAATCAAAAATACAAAAAACAACAAGTGTTGACAAGGATGTACAGGAAAAGGAACACTTTCAAAATTCATTTCACAGTTATCTACATTTATTCTTCTTCTTCTTTTTTCATCCATTTATTCAACAGAGAGAGACACAGTGAGAGAGGGAACACAAGCAAGGGGAGTGGGAGAGGGAGAAGGAGGCCTCCCGCCGATGAGGGAGCCCAATGCAGAGCTTGATCCCAGGACCTGAGCTGAAGGCAGATGCCCAACGACTGAGCCACCCAGGTGGCCCTATCTATATTTATTCTTAGGATAAATTTGAAAACAGATTTATAATTGTTTTGTATCAGATATTACTAAATTCTTATGTCTAATCATCTCTCAGCTTATTGTCTTAGAAAACATTATTTCTCTAATTATATGAAAAACAACTTTAAAATGTATATAGAGAAGTTTGGGAATACGAGGTAACATTTTATAAAAAGTGTCAATCATTTCACAAGTTTGTTGACTGCTCACCTGCCAAGTTCTGTTCCGTGATCTATCATCATCATTTTCAAATGCTTAACTGCAAATAAAGGTTGGTATGTACATGATTAAATTACACTCCAGGCAGAGTTGTAAGATTTAATAAAAAGTAGAGGAGGATGACCAGATAATTTTAATTTCAAATAAACCTTTTCTTTTTTTTTTTTTTTTTTGGTATAAGTATGTCCCAAATGTTGAACACAAAAACAAATTTAATTGGAGTTCCATATTTTATCTGTCAATTCTAACCCCAGCATGAGGTCAAGTGCCTTTCAATTTAAAGCAACATCCTTAATTTCAAGTTTGTAAGTTTGTCTTTCCTAAATTTTAATGTGAATTAAAAAATGCATTAACTTTAAAAATTATTTCCATTTTTTTCCTTACATTTATAATTTTGAATTTTCAAAAATACATTTTCTTTAAAAAAAGAAGTTGGTAAATGTTTGGTCTCTTTGATTAACACAATAAAAAGTTGAAAACCTTATGTGTAACAAGGTTCCTATATAAAGTTAATAAAATCCCAAATCAGAGAACCTATAGCTTATGGCATGCCCCTTAACTCCACTACCTTGCAAAGTAAAATAACAGTGCTCCAATGCTGCTATAAATTTGTTCTGTAAAGCCCAGAGAGTAGATACCAAAGATGAATTCTGAAAGGACCAGAAGCAAAATTTTCCTACACTCAATTTGGGCTAGTATGCCAAATATTTTATTGGGATCAGAAGAAGAATTCATCTACTCCCACAATGCCACCTTCAGTCAGAAGACAATTACGAATTCACAAAATTTAAGAGTTCATTTTATTTTCTAAAAATGTCTCTTTTTAAAAATGAAAAGAAGGAACTCAGCAAAAAGGATTGTGCAAAAAATAAGATACTAGATTTCAGATTTTGACCATTTGAAGAAGCAAGTTTCATCTTGAAAATGTGAATTGTATTTCATTGTATTATATTACAGATAAAAAGTGTAAAAGAATACTGTGCATGAGGAGGAGCAAGATGGTAGAGAAGTAGGAGACCTAAATTTCGAGGGTCCCAGGAATTCAGCTAGATAGGTATCAAACCATTCTGAACACCTATAAACTCAACAGGAGATCGAAGAAAAGAATAGCAACAATTCTATGAACAGAAAAGCCACCACTTTCTGGAAGGTAGGACGTGTGGAAAAGAGAATCAGAGGCAATATATAGGAAGATAGACCATCGGGGGAAGGGAGGCTCCATCAGCCAGCTACTGGCAAGTGATAGAGCCACGGAGCCCAAAATCGGAATGTTTAGAAGTTGGAGCTGCTGAGGGATGTCGTTCCAGTGGCTAAGCAGGGGGTGGAAACCTGCTGGGACAGTGTGGTCTCAGGACCCTCGGGGTCACCGAAAGACCAGGGGTGCCTGAGTGAGGCAGAGCTCCCAGGTGTTGGAGCGGCGAAGCTGGCTGCAGAGATGGAGCCAAGGAGTGGGCTCTCAGCTCAGGGTTGCCATAAACCATGATCCGCAGCACAGTCAGACCACTGTTCTTCCAGCAGGGACCCAACAAGCGGCAGATCCGGGGAGACTCCCCTCCTTCCCCTGGGAGGAACAGCGTGGGAGCCACCGCAGGAATCTGCTGGGTTTGGAGACTCCAAATGGGGTTGGGTGCCAGAGATAGAAATGCTCGGTCACAGGCCGGGTGAGCACAGAGTGCGGCTGGAGACCGGGGAGACGGGAGTGATTGACTACTTTTCTCTGGGGGCTCACTGAGGATTGGGGCCCCGAGTTCTTGGCTCCTCTGGGGCAGAGATTGGGAGGCCGCCATTTTCATTCTCATCCTCCAAAGCTGTACGGAAGCTTTCAGGGAATAAAAACTCCCGGGAGCAAACCCGAGGAGATTACTTAGCCCGGCCCCTGGCAAGGGCAGGGCAAGACCACCTTGGGGAAAGACATCTGAGAATCACTGCAACAGGCCCCTCCCCGAAAAGATCAGCAAGAACAGCCAGGCAAGGCCTAGTTTACCGATCAATGAGAACTGCAGAACTCCAACACTAGGGGAATACAGCACATAGAATTCATGGCTTTTTTTCCCCATGATTCTTTAGTCTTTCTAAGTTAATTTTTTTTAATTTTCTTTATTTTTTCTTTTTCTATTTTTTTTATTTTTTCTTTTTCCCTTTTTCAACCAACATCTTATCAATTTCTTTTTTTTTTAATCTTTTTTAATTTTCATTTTTAGAATCATATTCTATCCCTTCATTGTAGTTAACCTTATTTTTTGTATATATATAAGTTTTTCTCTCTTTGAAATTTTGGGATACAATTTCTTCTAACAGACCAAAATATACCCTAAATCTCTAGTGTATGGCTTTGTTCTAGTCTCCTGCCTGATCACATTCCCTTCTCCCCCCATTTTTTAAAATTTTTTCTTTCTTTTTTCAACCAACTTCTTATCTTATCAATTCCTTTTATGAAATCTTTTATAATTTTCATATTTACAGTCATATTCCATCCCTTTATCATATTTACCCTTATTTTTGTACATATATAAGTTTTTCTTTCTTTAAAATTGTGGGAGGCAGTATCTTCTAACATACCAAAATATGCCCAAAATCTAGTGTGTAGCTCTGATCTATTCACCAGCCTGATCATATTCTTTTTTTTTTTTTTTCTTTCCTTTCTTCTCCCCCTAGTTTTGGGTCTCTTCTGAATTGTTTAGTGTATATTTTTCTGGGGTCATTGTTACACTTTTAGCATTTTGTTCTCTCATTCATCTATTCTCCTCTGGACAAAATGACAAGACAGAAAAACTCACCTCAAAAAAAAGAACAAGGGGTGCTGGGTGGCTCAGTTGTTAAGCGTCTGCCTTTGACTCAGGTCATGATCCCAGGGTCCTGGGATCGAGCCTCACATTGGTATCCCTGCTCTGTGGCAAGCCTGCTTCTCCCTCTCGCACTCCCCCGCTTGTGTTCCCTCTCTCACTGTCTCTGTCTCTCTGCCAAATAAATAAATAAAATCTTTAAAAAAAAAAAAAAAACTTATTTAAAAAAAATAAAAGAAAAGAGGCTGTACCGACTGCCCGGGACCTAATCAATATGGACATTAGTAAGATGTCAGAACTAGAGTTCAGAATGATGATTTTAAAGATACTACCTGGGCTTGAAAAAAGCATGGAAGATGCTAGAGAATCCCTTTCTGGAGAAATAGAACTAAAATCTAACCAAGCTGAAATCAAAAAGGCTATTAATGAGGTGCAATCAAAAATGGAGGCTCTAACGGCTAGGATAAATGAGGCAGAAGAGAGAATTAGTGATACAGAAGACCAAACGATGGATAATAAAGAAGCTGAGAAAACGAGAAATAAACAACTACTGGATCACGAGGGCAGATTTTGAGAGATAAGTGATACTACAAGACAAAACAATATTAGAATAATTGGGATCCCAGAAGAAGAAGAAAGAGAGAGAGGGGCAGAAGGTATATTGGAGCAAATTATAGCAGAGAACTTCCCTAATTTGGGGAAAGAAACAGGCATCAAAATCCAGGAGGCACAGAGAACCCCCCTCAAAATCAATAAAAATAGGTCAACACCCCAACATCTAATAGTAAAACTTACAAGTTTCAGACAAAAAGAGAAAAACCTGAAAGCAGCTCAGGATAAGAGGTCTGTAAACCTACAACGGTAGAAACATTAGGTTGGCAGCAGACCTATCCACAGAGACCTGGCAGGCCAGAAAGAACTGGCATGATATATTCAGAGCACTAAACAAGAAAAATATGCAGCCAAGAATACTATATCCAGCCAGGCTGTCATTGAAAATAGGAGAGATAAAAAGCTTCCAGGACAAACAAAAACTAAAGGAATTTGCAAACATGAAACCAGACCTACAAGAAATATTGAAAGGGGTCCTCTAAGTAAAAAGAGAGCCTAAAAGTAACATAGACCAGAAAGGAATAGAGACACTACAGTAATAGTCACCTTACAGGCAATACAATGGCACTAAATTCATATCTTTCAATAGTTACCCTGAATGTAAATGGGTGAAATGCCACAATCAAAAGACACAGGGTATCAGATTGTATAAAAAAACAAGACCCATCGTTATGCTGCCTGCAAGACACACATTTTAGACCCAAAGACACCACCAGATGGAAAGTGAGGGGGTGGAAAACCATTTACCATGCTAATGGACACCAAAAGAAAGCTGGGGGGGCAATCCTTATATCAGACAAATTAGATTTTAAAACAAAGACTATAATAAGAGATGAGGAAGGACACTATATCATACTTAAAGGGTCTATCCAACAAGAAGATCTAACAATTGTAAATATCTATGCTCTTAACATGGGAGCAGCCAATTATATAAGCCAATTAATAACAAAAGCAAAGAAACACATCGACAACAATACAATAATAGTAGGGGATTTAATACTCCCCTCACAGAAATGGACAGATCATCTAAGCAAAAGATCAACAAGGAAATAAAGACTTGAAATGACACACTGGAACAAGGACTTCACAGATATATTCAGAACATTCCATTCCAAAGCAACAGAATACACATTCTTCTCTAGTGCCCATGGAACATTCTCCAGAATAGATCACATCCTAGGTCACAAATCAGGTCTCAACCAGTACCAAAGACTGGTATCATTCCCTGCATATTTTTGGACCAAAATGCTTTGAAACTAGAACTCAATCACAAGAGGAAAGTCGGAAAGAACTCAAATACATGGAGGCTAAAGAGCATCCTACTAAAGAATGAATGGGTCAAACAGGAAATTAAAGGAGAATTAAAAAAATTCATGGAAACCAATGAAAATGAAAACACAACTCTTCAAATCTTTGGGATGCAGCAAAGGCAGTCCTAACAGGAAAGTATATAGCAATACAAGCCTTTCTCAAGAAACAAGAAAGGTCTCAAATACACAACCTAACCCTACACCTAAAGGAGCTGGAGAAAGAACAGCAAATAAAGCCTAAACCCAGCAGGAGAAGAGAAATAATAAAGATCAGAGCAGAAATCAGTGAAATAGAAACCAAAAGAAAAGTAGAACAGATCAATGACACTAGGAGCTGGTTCTTTGAAAGAATGAACAAGATTGATAAACCCCTGGCCAGACTTATCAAAAAGAAAAGAGAAATGACCCAAAACAACAAAATCATGAATGAAAGAGGAGAGATCACAACCAACACCAAAGAAATACAAACAATTATAAGAACATATTATGAGCAACTATATACCAGCAAATTAGACAATCTGGAAGAAATGGATGTATTCCTAGAGAAGTATAAACTACCAAAACTGAACCAGGAAGAAATAGAAAACCTGAGCAGATCCATAACAAGTCAGGAAATTGAAGAAGTAATCAAAAATCTCCCAACAAACAAGAGCCCAGGGCCAGATGGCTTCCCAGGGGAATTCTACCAAACATTTAAAGAAGAATTAATCCCTATTCTTCTGAAACTGTTCCAAAAAATAGGAATGGAAGGAAAACTTCCAAACTCATTTTATGAGACCAGCATTACCTCAATCCCAAAACCAGAGAAAGACCCCATCAAAACGAGGAATTACAGACCGACATCCCTGATGAACACGTATGCAAAAGTTCTCACCAAAATACTAGCCAGTAGGATCCAACAGTATATTAAAAGGATTATTCACCACGACCAAGTGGGATTTATTCCTGGGCTGCAAGGTTGGTACAACATCTGGAAATCAATGTGATACAATACATAAATAAAAGAAAGAACAACAACCATATGATCCTCTCAAAAGATGCAGAAAAAAACATTTGACAAAGCACAGCATCCTGTCTTGATCAACTCTTCAGAGTGTATGGATAGAGGGTATATACCTCAATATCATAAAAGCCATCTATGAAAAACCCACAGCAAATATCATTCTCAATGGGGAAAAACTGAGAGCTTTTCCCCTAAGGTCAGGAACATGGCAGGGATGTCCACTATCACCACTGATATTCAACATAGTACTAGAAGTCCTAGCCTCAGCAATCAGACAAAAGAAAGAAACGGCATCCGAATCGTCAAAGAAGTCAAACTCTTACTCTTTGCAGATGATGTGATACTTTATGTGGAAAACCCAAAAGACTCCACCCAAAACTGCTAGAACTCATACAGGAATTCAGTAAAGTGGCAGGATATAAAATCAATCCACAGAAATCAGTGGCATTTCTATATACCAACAACAAGACAGAAGAAAGAGAAATTAAAGAGTCAATCCCATTTACAATTGCACCCAAAACCATCAGATACCTAGGAATAAATCTAACCAAAGAGGCAAAGAATCTGTACTCAGAAAACTATAAAATACTCATGAAAGAAATTGAGGAAGACACAAAGAAATGGAAAAACGTTCCATGCTCATGGATTGGAAGAACAAATATTGTGAAAATGTCTATGCTACCTAGAGCAATCTATACATTTAATGCAATCCCTATCAAAATACCATCAAGTTTTTTTCAAAGAAATGGAACAAATAATCTTAAAATTTGTATGGAACCAGAAAAGACCCCGAATAGCCAGAGGAACGTTGAAAAAGAAAAGCAAAGCTGGTGGCATCACAATTCCGGACTTCAAGCTCTATTACAAAGCTGTAATCATCAAGACAGTATGGTACTGGCACAAAAACAGACACATACATCAATGGAAAAGAATAGAGAGCCCAGAAATGGACCCTCAACTCTATGGTCAACTAATCTTCAACAAAGCAGGAAAGAATGTCCAATGGAAAAAAGAAAGTTTCTTCAACAAATGGTGTTGGGAAAATTGGACAACCACATGGAGAAGAATGAAACTGGACCATTTCCTTACATCACACACAAAAATAGACTCAAAATGGATGAACGACCTAAATGTGAGACAAGAATCCATCAAAATCCTTGAGGAGAACACAGGCAGCAACCTCTTCAACCTCAGTCGCAGCAACTTCTTCCTAGACACATCGCCATAGGCAAGGCAAGCAAGGGCAAAAATGAACCATTGGGACTTCATCAAGATAAAAAGCTTTTGCACAGCAAAGGAAACAGTCAACAAAACCAAAAGACAACTGACAGAATGGGAGAAGATATTTGCAAATGACATATCAGATAAAGGGCTAGTATCCAAAATGTATAGAGAACTTATCAAACTCAACACCCAAAGAACAAATAACCCAGTCAAGAAATGGGCAGAAGACATGAACAGATATTTCTGCAAAGAAGACATCCAAATGGCCAACATACACATGAAAAAATGTTCAACATCACTCAGCATCAGGGAAATCCAAATCAAAACCTCAATGAGATATCACTTCACACCAGTCAGAATGGCTAAAATTAACAAGTCAGGAAATGACAGATGTTGGCGGGGATGTGGAGAAAGGGGAACCCTCCTACACTGTTGGTGGGAATGCAAGCTGGTGCAGCCACTCTGAAAAATAGTATGGAGGTTCCTCCAAAAGTTGAAAATAGAGCGACCATACGACCCAGCAATTGCACTACTGGGTATTTGCCCCAAAGATAGAAATGTAGTGATCTGAAGGGGTACATGCACCCCAATGTTTATAGCAGCAATGTCTGCTACAGCCAAACTACGTAAAGAGCCAAGATGTCCATCGACAGATGAATGGGTAAAGAAGATGTGATACACACACACAATGGAATATTATGCATCCATCAAAAAAAAATGAAATCTTGCCATTTGCAATGACATGGATGGAACAAGGGTGTATTACGCTAAGCGAAATAAGTCATTTTGAGAAAGACAAGTATCATATGATGAATATGAGAAAAAAGACAGACAATCTTAGGGGAAGGGAGGAGAAAATGAATCAAGATGAAACCAGAGAGGGAGACAAACCATAAGAGACTCTTAATCTCAGGAAACAAACTGAGGGTTGCTGGAGTGGTAGGGGGTGAGAGGAATGGGGTGGCTGGGTGATGGACATTGGGGAGTGTATGTGCTATGGTGAGTGCTGTGAATTGTGTAAGACTGATGAATCACAGACCTGTACCTCTGAAACAAATAATACATTATATGTTGGGAGAAAAAAAAAAAAAAAAGAAGATAGTAGGAAGGGGAAAATGAAGGGGGGGAAATCGGAAGGGGAGACAAACCATGAGAGACTATGGACTCTGAGAAACAAACTGAAGGTTTTTGGGGGGAGTGGGGGGATGGGTTAGCCGGGTGATGGGTATTAAGGCGGGCTCGTATTGCATGGAGCACTGGGTGTTATACACAAACAATCACGGAACACTACATCAAAAACTAATGATGTAATGTATGGTGACTAACATAATATAATAAAATTAAATTAAAAAAAGAATACTGTGCATTCTTCTTCTTCTTGTTTAATCTCACTTCACATGCAATCTTTCATACACTTCCTTTTCAACATTTTTTCTTTGTATCCTGTTCCATTTCCCCCCTAAAATTCAACACATCTTTGTTCTTTTCCATTTCTATGCGTTCCTGTGCTCCTTGTTAAAGTAAATCCAAAAAGTGTCTAAAATGGTACCCATTTTTCTTCAGTATTAACGATTTTTCAAAAATTATTAACAACAAAAGGAGAATGTAGTTGTTCCATGAAATCGCTGAGGGAACTGAAAATCTTAACATGAATATCCCTTATTTGAGCAACAGGGAGTTTAGCAGCTTCCAATGGTAACAGACTAATTTAAGTCATTTCTATAAACTCTTCACTCAAAAGGGAGAGGAATAAATTGGATTGAGTCTATTTGACTCAACATTATCTTTAGACTTTCTGTTCTCTTGTAATTTCACTTCCTCAACTATCTGCTTACCAATGCCCAGTTCCAATTAATCTTTGGGAAGTAAGAAACCTGGAGATAATTGTTAGATTGTGCCCATTTTAGTCTAATCCAGTCCAGTCTGTAGTGGACATGGAGGGGCCATATAGCAGATATATATGGGAAATGCCTGTGTTAATTCAAGAGTTCATTATTCAACAAATATATCTATATCTTATTTCTATATAATATATATAGTTATTCTCAATTATTACCACTTAACTAACCCCATGCTTTTAAAGCATAATAATATTTTGTCTGTACAACTTAATAAAGAAATCATTTTTCTTTGTAACCAGGATAATTGAGTTGTCCTCAGCTTCTTAATATATCCATTTGGGAATATGCTCTTCCTTATTTTAAAAGGTTTACTAAAAAAATTTAAAATAATAAAAAAATAAAAGGTTTACTAAAAACTATTATTTCTTATTCTGTGAGCAAAATAAGATAGTGTGATATTTTGATTTATAATTAGAAATAAACTATATATATATATATTTATATATATATAAGTATATATAAATATAAATAATATTATATAGAAATATATATAATTATATATATAAATATATATATTTATATAAATATATATATATTTATATATTTATTTGGTCTTTGTCCACTATGCCTGCAAAGTTCTTAAAAACCTTTGTTATCTTCTGAGGAGAACCATAAAGGTATCTCTTGTTATGTTAATGAGGTGACTTGTGGACTCCAACTAAGGATGGGGACTGGTTGCCAGGAGAACCAACCCTGTGAGAGGGTTGGAACTTTCAGTCCCATCCTCCAGACACCCAGGTAAGAGAGTGGGACTGGAATTTGGTTCAGTTCCCAATGGCTAGTGATTTAGTTGATCCTACCTTTATAATGAGGCCTCCATTAAAACGCAAAAGTAGCTGGCTTCTGAAGTGCTGAAGGGAGCAGTCTTGAGGGACTGACCTTTTGAACTATGAAATCTGATGCTCTGGTAGATAGTGGCAGAATTGAGCTAAATTGAGGGACATCCAGGTGGTGTCTGGAGCCCTGCTTGTTGGGTGTATGGGGAAACCATCACACACATGCACATTGGAATTGGCTCCAGAACACGAAATAGATACCAAGAATCCCATTAAGCCAACGGACTTTTTAAAATCTCTCTATATTTCATTGTTTTGAACATATTTACATTACAAAAGCATAAATGCTGAGTTGGCTAGAGACGTTAATATTGGGGAAATATACACACACTGATGGATAGATAGATAATAAACAGATAATCTATAACTTAAATGCTTCTGAAGTCATTTTATATCTTTACTATTATTTAAATAATTTAATTTTTTTATTTTTTATGTTTTTAAAGATTTTTATTTATTTATTTGACAGAGAGAGAGACAGCAAGAGAGGGAACACAAGCAGGAGTGGGAGAGGGAGAAGCAGGCTTCCTGCCGAGCACGGAGCCCGATGCGGGGCTTGATCCCAGGAGCTGGGATCATGACCTGAGCCAAAGGCAGACGCTTAACGACTGAGCCACCCAGGCGCCCACTATTATATAAATAATTTTTATCCAAAGCCCTCATATCAATCTTTCCACTCTTTCTTAGAAGCACAAACACAGGAAATATTCTGAATTTGTTTTCTGAAATGTTAATTTAAATATATGCATGTTTTTGTGAACTCTGTCAGAGCTCACAGGTTTCTATTTGCAGTATTCTCTTTTTCACTTTTTTAATTAGTACTAATTTCCTGTTAATCAAAGAGTTATTATTTATGGGGGCTCTTTATATTTAAATATTCACCAGGAGAGTGATTTGCCTGTTTTAGTTTTCAGTGTTTTGTAAATTGACATTTATATTTTTATTTAACTTTACATTGCAGTCCGATAACATGCTTAGAAATTTTTAAAAACAATTATATGCATTTTCCTTAACTATTTTTTTTAGTTTTCTATGAATGTTTCAATGGAATATACAATCCCTGTTGGATAAAAATTTTAATAATACCAAAAAATTCTAATAATATCTATTAGCTTCTTTGTGGTGAGCAATGAAATCAGCACTCCTTTATTACACAATATTGGTACCAGCCATACTTTTATGTCCTTATGTTCAGCTGTATAAGGTCTGGGAATAAAAACAGAACCTTCTTGCTTCAAGAAATACGTTGCTTAGAAGACTGATTCAACTAAAACATCTTGTTCTTTAAGACTTAAAGACTTGTCTCAATCCAAAAATGATATGTTATAAACACTGTCCAATCCTAACCAACTTCCTGGCTTGCAAGACCTGCCTTAAAATAACCCAACATAGGCCCTAAATCTTTCCATAATTTTCCCATTTGGAGACACTACTGAGACCATGTCAGCTAGTTTTCTTCCATATTTCAGTAAGTCTAATGGACTTCACTTTACCCCATCAATGTGTTTTTATTGGTGATCATTTGGGAGTCAACAGTAGAAGTATGTCTTGGTTAAAATCATGTATTTCTCTGTTTTATTTAATTATTTTAATCAGACATTCTAATCATGCTAACCATGCTAATCAATACTAAGCATGCTATTTTAGCACTTATCTGGTGTAAACATCTATCTATATACATATGTATGATTGCTTGTATGTAGAGATATATATATGAAACCCCATCCTTGTATTTATAATTTTTGTCTCCTAAAACCATATGTATTTTTTCATTTTTAAACTATGAATATGGAAAATTTTATATTTGAATATTGGAATTTAATCAATTCTTTTAATTATTTATATAAGCCCATTCTTTACATTATTTTACCATAGACTTTTTTTCATCTTTCTTTTGGTGGGTTGATTGAATGTCCTGTGTTTTATAACTTTTACTTTATAGGTTTCTTAATAGAAAAATTCCTGGTGAAGGATTTCAATTACCCTCTCTTTACTTCATAGCATTTTTGATAACTTTAAAAAAAATTTTCAAGAGTTCACTTTGTAATTTTGGCAGAAAACTGGGCATTTTAAATACTATATGAGCACAATTTTGTATTCCTTTTTCTTTCTTAAGTGCTGTAGTCATTGCTGTTTATTTGATAGTCTGGCTGCCTGTTTATTTAGTAACTTGCCCAGAGTAAACCAGTGAAATGTGTTATACACTCTTCAGTGTATAACCACTTATGCCACTCATCAGTTATTGAAAATTCTTGGTATTATTTTAATTGTGTCTTCCTGGAGTCTCCCCTGTGTCTGCTTAGCTTTGTCATCAGTCTGCTCAAACATCTGAGCCAGTAATTCTTGTATCTCTCCCCCTTCCCCCCTGATGCAAATGTGGTGCAGGGAGCATATTCAACGACCAGGTGGCTTTCAGTTCTGTACAGTTTTACTTTCTGCTGGTTCCTCTCACTTTCGTTGACATTGGTGCACATTATCACAATCAATCTGGGATGTATACAGTGGGCCAATGTGTTCTCCGAATGCACATGCAGCTTTCATTCAACAAGTCTATGCAGTGAGCTTATCACAGCCTCTTACATGTGACTCATCTCCTGGGTCTTCCTGTTAAACTTCTGTCCAGACTACTGGATTATTGCTTGCCCAACCAAGGCTACAACCTCAAGTTCACTGGGATACTGGCTTTCTCCCTCCCACCTCCCCACACTGAGATTGCTTCTGTTATTGCCAATGTCTATGGACAAGGGGTTTTCCATGCTCTAGTCCAAATCAAGGAACTGCTATCCGATGGCAAAGTCACTCATTTTGGGGGGCATGTCCTAACCTGGGAGAACTACCGTGCTGACCAAGTTTGGGGCAAACTGGGGAATAATAACTGCCCAGGCAGAAACTCCACTGATTATCCTGTGTTCTTATCCACTGTGAGAGTCAAGATTCTAACGTGGTCCATGGTCCCTGATTCCTGGTGTTCATATCTCATATCATCCCTCATTTAAGTATGGGCAGAACCTGTAACTTGCTTCTAGCCCTTAGAATATAGCAGTTGAAGAGATTGTGCAGATGTAATTAAGGTCCCAAATCAACTGTATTTGAGTTAATTAAATATCCAACTACACATTTTGTTAGAGATTGGTAATATTTAAGTGGTTAATCCTTTTCAAAAAAGTCTGATTAATTTGGAATAAGAGTATATGATCAGATAGTTTAATGAGTGTGCCTCCCACTCTTAGCCCACATTTCAAAGTAATCCATAATAGTTACTCTACATAAACATTAGAAAAGGAGATAGGGATTTTGAAAGAAATAAGCACGAGCCAGGATACAGCACGGTGGTAGGTACACATGTATACACACACAATGGTCTTGAGTAAAATATAAAACAACTATAGCTAAAACAAAATTTGAGAGAACATTAGGAAATAATGTCTTGGTTGTTAGAGAGAAGAGGACTGAGATGGAGGTGAAGGTCCCAGAATGGCTAGGTGAGTGTGTATGACTTGGTGTTGCTCTGATCTAACATGTGTGTTTTGTTTTGTTAGGTTTTTTGTTTGCTTGTTTGTTTGGTTTTGGTTTATTTCTTCTTCTTCTTTTTTAAATTTTTTTTAGTTTTTTTTTTAAAGATTTTATTTATTTATTTGACAGAGAGAGACACAGCAAGAGAGGGAACACAAGCAGGGGGAGTGGGAGAGGGAGAAGCAGGCTTCCCGCAGAGCAGGGAGCCCGATGCGAGGCTCAATCCCAGGACACTGAGATCAGGACCTGAGCAGAAGGCAGACGCTTAATGACTGAGCCACCCAGGCACCCCATCTTCTTCTTTTTTTTAATAGAGACAAAGACTTTATTTGTTGTTTTATTTTTTCAGGGTTGAAGGGAGGATATAAGTACACATTCTCTGGGCAGAAAAAAATTGTATGATTATTTCAAATAATACAAGAAAGTTATCTTGATAAAACTCAATACTTCTAAATTAACTAGGTATATATGGAAACTTTGTTATCATGGAAAATGTAACCTAAATAAAGATCATCTAAGAGTATTTCTTCCCAGGGCATTCAAATGAGCTATCATAAAAAATATGGTTAGCAGCAGTTGTGAGGAGAATTGGCATCTAAATAAATCTATGAATTCTTGGTTAATGTAGATGCATAAGAATAATTATAAATCCAACTATCTAAAAATAGTTTTCCTTTTGCATTGGCATAAATATGTTATTTCCTAAGGTTAATGGTGAATGAGGTAGACATTCTTCCAGCCTTGTGTGTCTATTATTCTAAATAATCTATTTTCATTAAGCCTCACTCTTTTCTTTATATCTTAAAAAAGATATATATCCTACAATGCAAAGTTTTAAATTCCAGATAAGACATATAAGCATTCCACATTCCTACTTAATTAGAGACAAGCATTTTCTTTTATTACTCACTTTTTTCCTACTTTTATCTTCCTTTATTTGAATGCCTTTTTTTCTCTATTGCTGCTCCATAGCATAAGTCTTAACCAAATGTTACTTATTAAGTGCCCTCATGTGGATTGCTACTAAAAAGATGTACCAATAGGCATGTTATAAGAATTTTAAAGAAGGATAAATTTACCTTCTGAGGACTTAGGTTTCAAATGAAGTGGGGAGAATACAAATGTGGGAGGAGGAAAAATTGAAGTACAATAGAGAAAAAGATGACTAAAAAAGTACATCAACACAAAATGCTTACTGAAAAGGGTAAGTTAGGGGGATGGCTAAAATGGTGTCACACATATCTACCCAAAGCTTCATTATGAAAAAATAATTGTCAGATAGAATGAAGAGAACCACTGAATTTTGATATTTTGGAAGAGGAATAAACTTCACAGTACTAAAGAGTAATGTGATAATTGAAGTGAAAGACAAATTTAACAGGATCGTCTGATAATAAAAGATAGGTCCGTATTATAAAAGATACGGCTAATGGGATTTACATTGGTTTTAGGAGCGTTCTATGAAAAGAAAAATGTCACTGTGAGCTGAAGTTCCCAGGAATCAGTACTGAACTATAACAAAATATGATAGACTTGGGTGGCTTAAGCAACAGACATTTATTTCTCATAGTTCTGGAGGCTGGGAAGTCCAGGATCAAGGTGCTTGGCCTCTTGGGTTCCTAGTGGGGCCTTTCTTCCTGGCTTGCAGATGGCTGCCTCTAGCTATGTCTTCACATGAAGGAGAAAGAGAAAGCTAGCTCTCCTGTCTCTTCTTATAAGGGTACTAATTCCATCATGAGGATCCCACCTTTACGACTTCAGCTAAATCTAATTACCTCCCAAAGCCCCATCTTCAAATACCATTCCAAAGGGGGTTAAAGCTTCAACATATGAATTTGAAGGGGAAACAAATATTTTATCAAAAACAGCCCATTAGTCTTCTCTCCCTCCAGGTGATTTTCAGTCACTATGTGCCAATAATACTCTAAATCTCAGATCTTCAACTAGATAGCCTTTCTATGCTCCAGACTTGCATATTCAGCTTTTCTTTAATATTTTTGCTTCAATATGTCAGCACAGACTTCTCAAATCATGGTTAAGTTTGAACTCTTCATCCCTGTTTGCCTCTTCTCACTAACTGAGGTCTCCATTTTCCAAGTTGCTTAAAGCAGTATATTGGTTGATGGTGTGAGCTCTTCTGAATTTTTTATCCTATCTATCTGTTACATCACTGTGCTCTGCTCACATTCAATTCAGTATGTTTCTGAAATCAATTTACTGCATTTCATGGCTATTTCTACCATAGTGGCTTAAGTTATCACCACTATAGCAATATCTACCAAACTGGTTTTTCCTACTTCTACTCCTATGGAACACAGATTGATTTTCAACACATCAGCCTCGTATATTTTTTGAAAATGAAAATATAATTGTGCCAGATTTCTATTTAACAGCTTTCTTAGTGGGTTTCCATTGTCTTCAGGTAAAATTCAGATGCTGGAACAGGATCTTGAGGACATGTATTATCAGGCTCCTGTCTATTAACCTATTGTTCACTATTCTGGCCATTCTAGTGAACTTAGAATTCACATTTGCTTCCCTAGTTCCTCAATTCCCCAAGCATTTGTCACCTCACAACTTTTACATATGTTGTTCTATCTGCCTGGAAGATAAGACCTATTCTCCATATGTCTAAATCTAAATTTATCCTTCAGATGTCAGCCTAAAGTTCACTAAATCAAGATTATATTGATGCGCCAATCCAAATTAAGTCTTCCCAGTGATTCTTTTCAAGTTCATCTGTATTCTTCTTTCATAAAATTTATCATCATAACTGTCTGGTCTTAATTTGCTTAATGTCTTTGTACTCTTCTTAAAAAGATTATAGGCTTCATGAAGGCAGACTGCTTTTTTTTTTTTTTTTCCTCTATTTCATTCACCAATGCATTCCTGAAACCCGGGAAAAAAATGTCTAGCACATAGACATTTTTCATTGAATAAATTAATTTGTCAATTTTTTAAAAAAAAATCTGCAATACTAAAAATCATTACCGAAGAGAACAGATTATCCAGACTTTAAACAAGTGAATGTGGAGATATAAAATGTTTTAACCTATCAGACTAAGAGTCTGTTGAAATTTGAGGAAAAATTTACTAAAATGTGCCTTCTTTTTGTCAGTGCTCTGTATATAATATGAAGATAACCATCTAAGTATTTTTGACCTCTAAATCAGTGATTTTTCCTACTAGTCATTAATAGAGGCATATAGGACGTATGTGTGTGGATGTGAGTAGGGAAAGGACACTGAGAAGGAAATTTAGCATAAGAAATAGAGTTAGAGAAAAAAAATTAGCATGTCATTAATTACCTGAGACAACTTAAGTGTATATTAATTAATAATTAAATTTCTCTGAGTAATTCAGAGCACTTTGTATAAATCTCCTCTCCAGACCTATGAGTCCCTGCCAATCTTTGCCTACAAACACTACTGTGTAACAGAACATGTGGAGGTAATAGGTACATTTGCTCCACTGATTGCAAGACCCTCTCCAGAGGCCGGATTCTGCCAAAACTGACATGTGCATAATTCTACCAGAAGCCAGTGGCAGTTTTACACGATTAAAGATGGCAGAATCAGGGCCACACATACATTTCCATGCAAATGTGCTTGAGAAAATAGCTTACAATACATTATATAAACATATTTAGAATGAATAAACACACTCAGCTAAATTTTCAAACATCTGTTCAAGCTTGTGGCAGCACCCCAGATTTGCATACCTAACTCCTTTTTAAATAGGGCTTAATTTTGCCCTCCATATTATTAGATCATAGTAGCCTTTTAACTCCAAAATACATAACTGTCATTGTACCAATGATGCTAATCATCATTTTTTAAAATCCAACTGCACTCGCTTTTAGCTTTAGACTTCCTTCTGTGCTTCTTGTGAGAGAGAAGGGTCTATGACTGGGGGAGAACTTTTATTCATATTCTGAATCAATCCATGTGTTATCAAGAAAAGAATTGAGACTTTAATTATTTGCATAACTGTGCTTCTAGCCATATACAAATGCAGAAATTCTAACCACAAGATGCATATTATGCCCACTTAGTGGCATAAACCTGCCACTGCTTGTAGTTTATGTACCCTAGAGTTCAAACAGTGGTGTACTACCAATATATTGTTTTCTATTTTTATTTAGCATGTCCTTCCATAGTCTCTATTGGTTTCTGCAGGAAGTCATACAAATATATAACATATGATCTAAGGAAAAGTACCAGGGCTTACTTAGAAAACAAAATTTCAGAGCAAGAACTCCAGCTTCCTGCCATACAGAGTAATGGAACTGAGTTCCTCCTTATAAAGAAATTCTGGAACAGATGAAGCAAATATTCATTTGTTTCTTTGAATAAGACCTGTTTTAAAAAGATACTGCTTGCATAAGAGTTAAGTTAAAAAACAAATTAAGAGTAGGAAAATATGCCACTCTCAAAATATGTTATTTTGGCATTGAAATTATTTTCAGCTAAAGGTAAGTAAAAAGCAACAAATGTAGAAAACCTTCTCTCTCAACTTTCTCCCCTTTCTTCATAAAGACAGAATATAAATTCTCCTTCTACTAGAGACAGACTCTTATCAGCTCATTTGCAACAAACAAAAAACAAAACTTACTCCATTAGTTCCATCGCATATATTTACCTTCCCACAATTTGCTATTCATGGAAGCCTACAATTGCTATCCTTTGTCCAGTCATTCTTCTACAAATGTATTTTCCTTTGTTAAAGATGTTCTATAAACCAGAGTTCTAAGCCATCACTTTGAGTTATTCTTATTTTCAGGTTCTTTCATATGATGTTCACTGAATACATTAATAAACTATTTGTTTTTCTCTTGTTAATCTGCATTTTTGTTAAAGAGCCCCAGGGGAAAGCATAATGTGGATAGAGGTGAAGCTTTGCCTCCTCTCTACAAACAGTGCTTCTTACAAACTCTGTTTTGTTGTACTTGTTCTTAGAAAAAAAAATTGCATTTCTCATTTTTGAATCTTTAAAATATGGATATTCCCTCCAAAATCTAGTTATGTCTTTAAAAAAGAAGCAAATAATGTAAATATTGAAACCAGGTATGGGAAAATAATTATTAGAATTCATTTCAAGTCAAGTCAGAGTCATTCATTCACATATTCACTCATTCACCACATCATTACTTGGACCTAACATTCCACCAGTCTCTGGGGATATGTGATTTAACTAAATAAAGGCCCAATTTCACAAACATTACATTCTAAGAGGGATGTAAACAACAGACAATTAAAATGTATTGTGGCAATTCTGTGATTGTGTACTAATCCAAAATTCAAGTATGTTACCAGAAAGGTTTCAAAGGATTCATTAATCTGAAGACTCAGAAACCCCTGTAAATGTGCACGATGTGGCAGGAAACCCCTTTAGGTGCCTCCAAATCACCCCATGTGCTGGATTAATACCACAAAGTGACTTTAGTCAATTCCCCTAGAGTCAACAACTTGCTTGATTTGAAATTTTAACCAACAGATATTTCAGACATAATGAAATTACTATTTTTTAAGTCTCTATGTTTTGGAATAATTTACAACTCATCAGTATATAATACAAAATATTTTATCTGGAAGTGTGGTGCTGTTTTAACTAAAACAAATGTGCAAGGCATTGGCTTTGGGGGTACAGGGCACACAGAGGATAGAAGAGCTGTACAACCTCAGGAAATTCTTAATAAGAATTGAAAAGACAGTAAGGAAGTTGTTACTGGAGGTTACATAAATGGGCAGGAAGCTTGGTAACATGGTCATTTGTAGTCATATGTAAAGTAGAAAATATATCTCATGACATGTTGGATTTGGTTAAGGAAATGTTCATGTTGAAAACACTAAATAGTTATTTTAGGCATATATGAGAGGTGTGCCAAAAAAGGTAAATAATCAGTTTCAAGCAGAGTTTAGAAGACATTTAAGGGATTAGTGGTATCAAATTAAAGCCATTTTTCATGTCCAGTCTCTCCCTTAAAAAGCTCCTCAAGTAAAAAAAATGGCATCAAGGCAAAGTCAAATTCATAGCACTTCCAACTAAACATGGACTGAAAGTTAAAATCTCAACACTGAGGCTTGAAGAACCTTTATTGAGATTTTGAAAAGACTGAAGGGCAGGCATGGTTGGGCTTCTAAGAATCTTAAGGGCATGCTTATTAAAACAATCTTAAATAGACAAAAAGGCTTCTAAGTATCTAAATGTGTTGTTTGCATAGACTATCAGCACAAAGTAAAAAGAGTCTAAAGTGAAATAAAATTATGTGTGAGTTGTCTAATGAATTAAATAATATTTCAGTTCACAGAAATCCCACAAAGTTCTTAAGTCAACTATACCACCTTACACTGGATGGATGAGAGTCTAGGGGACAGACAACATGTCTTTGTAGTTTGCTAGTCTCAGTTCAGGAGAAATTGTATTCAAGGAACTGAACCTCAGAAAACAGACATGATTTAGCACAAACTCAGAAATGTTACAGATAACAACATTCAAGAATTTCTGCTGAGCTGTATTAAATTTGTGACTTAGGAGAAAGTATACATGTTATATAATCCTAGCATAACAAGTTAAAAGCTTCTAAATTAAAATTTATTTTTTGATTTATTATAATAGATTAAGTTTAATAATATTTAAGAATAATAGATTAAGTTTAAGAATATTTAACTGCACACCTGGGTGGAGCAGTCAGTTAAGCATCTGACTCTTGGTTTCAACTCAGGTCATGATCTCGGGTTCATGGGATTGAGCCCCACATCGGCGGGCTCTGCTCTCAGTGCAGAGTCTGCTTGAGACTCTCTCCCCCTCCGCCCCTCCCCACTGCTCTCTCTCCCTCTCTCTCAAATAAATAAATCCTTTTTTTTTTTTTTTTTAAGAACATTTAACTTAACCTGAAGAGGCTCATCTGCATCTAGAACTGATTTGGATGCTGAGATCCTAATCTTTGAACAAATGATGGAATGGAATGAAGCTTTTGGGGGGCTTGGAGGCAACTGACTTTATTTTGCATGTGAGAGAGATGTAAATAATTTACAAGCAGTAGGCAGATACTACTATAGTAAAATGGCCACAATATTTTTGCTACTTCTCCCATTGAGAGAGAGTTTTATTTTTCTCTCCATGATGGCTGATTCTGTCACTGATTTATAAATAAAACACTACAGAAGTGACATTGTCAATTTCCTGCACTAGGCCTTAGATATCTGGCAGCTTTGGTTATTGTCTCTTGGAACACTAGCTCAAAGTCCTAAAGCTGCCAAGGAATCCAACTACCCTAAGACTTCCATGATGGAGAGGCCACGTGTAGTCACTCCAATCAATAATCCAAGTGAGTTCAGCCATCCTGCTAGCCATGCCAAGGCATCCAAGATGTGAGCAGAGCCAACTTGGACCCTCCATGCCAGTCCATCAGCCAACTGAATTCCAATAAGTGACCTTAGTCAGTGCCATGTGGAATAAAAAAAAATGGCCACATGAGAACTGTTCAAATTTCTGATCAAACAAAATAAAAATGAAAACAAAAATCATGAGATATAATAAAATGTGGGGTTTTTTTGTTGTTGTTGTTGAAGACACTAAATATTGAGGTAACTTGTTAGGAAAAATTAGATAATCAGAACATAGGATTATAAAGGTCTTAGTTTTGAGTTACATGAAGATAGACATTTAAAACAATATAAACTAGTGTTTGAAAGTTGTTTCTCAGTCTGGGTTATATTGGTACTACTTTCTTTGATTTTACATAGACTTGAAATCTTTTTTTTTTTTAAAAGATTTTATTTATTTATTTGAGAGCGAGCAAGAGAGAGAATGAGAGAGAGAACACGAGAGGGGGTAGGGTCAGAGGGAGAAGCAGACTCCCCGCTGAGCAGGGAGCCCGATGTGGGACTCGATCCCGGGACTCCAGGATCATGACCTGAGCCGAAGGCAGTCGCTTAACCAACTGAGCCACCCAGGCGCCCCCATAGACTTGAAATCTTAAGTCATTTAAAGATTCTGATTCCAGTATGCAGAGTACTCATATTACAGGCTACTTTTGAAGAATGGAAACAAATGCAAAAACAGTATTATCAGTTAATGTCTACGGACATTTACAATAAAAAATCTGCAATATACTGCATTGGTTCACCTACTACCATAGACATTAATAACCATTTACAGAGTTCTTTTGATATAAAATCATGATGGGTATCTTAAATGACACTTTTATATTTATTATTAGGTAAATCATATATCTAATTTTGAATTGCAATTTTCTTTTCCTTTTCAGTGATTACTTAATTTGTAATTCCTATTTAACAGTAGATCAAAGATTCTCCCTATCTGAAGTTATAAAAAAGTAGATAAAGCATACTCTATCCCTTCATAAGCTTATTTTTATAGCCTTAGTAATACTCAATACCTAATAATCTAAAACTACATTAACAACTTTATAAACTGCATTTTGAATATATAAAATGAATAAATCACACTAATAAGAAATACACCACTCATTATAAGAATGTTATTACAATGTCACTTTTAAAAGAATAATATACATTTAATAGATTTTGCAAAAAGATAGAAACAATCAGAAAAATCTGAAAGTAAAGAAGGTAGTGAGATACCAAGTATCAAGTGGGATACTTGAAGGACAAATTTAGGAAGCATTATTTTCCCAAGTTTGTAAATGTCTATTCTATTACTGTGCCATTTAAAGATGTCACTGAATCCAACAAAAATGTGATAATTTTCAATATATAGCTTATATGATTCATGGTCTTAGTAAAATATTAATACAATTTTTGATCAGTAACTAGGCAGATTTTTATCTTAAATAGATTTAAAAAGAAAAAAAAAAGAAAGCTCTTCTACAAAGAACACATTAAAAACTCATGGAAAATATTTCCATACAGATACTATGTCACCAAATTCACTTGTATTTTATTAGTTCAAAAATATTCATAACATCATATACATTTATCAATTAAGTGTGCAGATGATAATTATGAACATTAACATGATGAAATTTAACATGAATTCTATATATGTTAATTTATTGATACTATTATTTATCTTTATTGAAATTAATTTTCAATTTTAAGAATGTGTTAATAATTATACATAAAAATAATTTTGGCATCAGAAATTAAAATCTATTAGTCATATTGGAATATTTCAAGAATAAGTAGAATTGCTTAAGTCAGTAGGTTTCAGTGGAAGCAATATATTTAATAAGCAAGAAAATACGCACTTCCTTTTAAATATGATGTTTAATAATGTTGTTAATGTTCTTTGAATTATAGTAGATAGAGCATATAGTTTTACTCCAATCCTTTAATAATTTCTTGCTAAACGACTCATAATCTTACACATTTTGAGCTATGGTAGAGAAAGGTAACTAGGATGGTAAGGTAACTAAGCCATGAAAGCTAGCAATGCAAGAATGTGATTCATGACTTTCTTCTCATAAACTATGCTTTCCCTTACACTGATTGTCTTTCAAGGAAATCACCACAGAAAACATTTCATCTACTGAATCAAGAAAATGAACACTGTGTTTTTCTCTTTCTCTCTCTCCCTCTCTCTATATAGATGATATAGATATAGATAAAGATATAAATCAATTATCAAATATAAATATAAATACACACACACACACACACACACCCCAAATCCATTAATGTTAAATCCACTTTTTTTTTTTTTTTTTTGGATCCAATACTAGGATTCCCATCCTTCATTCTCAAGAACATACCCTGTATTTCCAGTATTGTATTGATTGGAAGCAAAGTCCCTTCCTACTGAGAAGGGCTCACAGATCTCCATGCCATTAATATGGTTTTGATGATAATATGCTATGTTCTTAGTGTAGGCAAGATGTTCTAGGGGGTGTTAAAGATGAAACTCTTTACCTTTACCTTCCTTTACCTTTTATCAGTCTAAATTATCTAATTGCCAAGATTATTAACAAATGTAGTACAATCCCTTGTTATATCAATATTTATTTTGATTTCAAATTTCAATAAGTATAACTGATTGATTGGAAAGTAATGGAAAGCAAACATAGCTGAGTATTACCAAAAAAAGGGGGGGGGCACTTGGGTGGCTCAGTCGTTAAGCATCTGCCTTCAGCTCAGGTCATGGTCCCAGAGTCCTGGGATCGAGCCCTGCATCGGGCTCCCTGCTCAGTGGGAAGCCTGCTTCTCCCTCTCCCACTTCCCCTGCTTGTGTTTCCTCTCTCGCTGTGTCTCTCTGTCAAATAAATAAATAAATAAATAAATAAATCTTAAAAAAAAAAAAAAAAAAAAGAACTGGCTGTAACTTTTCCTTCACATGACAGAGTCCACAGTCTTCAGTTAAGGTTGTAGCTACCACTTTTGGGACAAGCTATCTGAAATGCCACTTCTACCCTCACTGGAGGAAAACTATAACCCCACAGAGGTGGAGCTGTAGACATTTGAGAAGAGTTCCTATCCCTCTTCCATTTTACCATTATAAAATGCTTCTGATGAGAAGCTTCATTTACATTCCTTCTATATGGAGGGGCCATAAGCATTGGCAATTAAATAAATAACATGAAAGATATCTGCTTTTCTTATTTTTAGGTAAAACAGAATCCTGAGAGCACAGTACCCAGATCATAGTCAAGTGACAGTCCTCAGCATCATTAATATATAGGCAAAACTTTTTCCCATACCCTTAAGTTACATATATGCACAGGTAAATAAAAGTTGCCTTTATTTGTAGAAGTCTGAGATAACTTGATGGAAAAACTAAAGGTATTTGAAAGATTATGTCATCAATATTTTCTTTACATATTTTTAACTAAGTGATGATGCTAATGCAGTCAAAGCTCATGAGTGTGCTCACTTTAGGATCAAGATTTGGGTGAGAAATTTGGTGTCTTTCAGTTTGATGCAAATTTGGGTAATTTGTTTGGGTTGAATGAATATGGACCAGAATAGTTTATAAGCATTAGTTTAAAAGAGATGTCCTAGTTGGTTTAAATGAAAGAAGTTGTTAAACTGTGTTATTAAAGATTTATTTGTCAAGATTAAATGTGCACTTTTTGATATTTAAACGCATTAACTGTAAATAAACCTAGACAGGTATTCATTCATCTCTTTTTTCTCTATTTTTTTCCGAACTTTTTTGGTACAATTTCTGTCTGTCTCTCTTCTCCTTTTTCTCATAAGTAAAAGTGACCCTCTTGGCAGTTACCAAAGCTACTACTGGTAAAATGAGGTAGGGTGAAGACATACAGAAGGTTTGAGTAGCAAGGGACATAAGGTAAAATCTACTTCTGTTTTCTCATTCAGCTGGTGAATAAACTGAGGTCCAAAAGAACTAAATTCCTTTTTGAATTCGAACAGCTGGATTCCTGATTATCTCCCATGAATTTATTATTAAAAAGAAAGAGAGAAAGAGAGCGAGAGAGAGAAAATAAACAAGAAATAGAATGGAAAAACTATAAATGAAACAAAATCCAAAAATGTGCCTCTGTTCTGATTTTCTTCATGAAAATTATTTCACTAATCCTGAGTATTGCCTCTTTCTTAATTTTGAATTCCTCAAACAGTTCACTTAGCTTTCAATTATACAATTACACATTATTTCAATGATTGTGGCACTGTTAATCTTTCCTCGTTAGTTTGTGTAACACATATGTACTGAGTACATGCTAGTGTTATGCTGGGAAAATTGTCCCTGACTTAAAAAAAGGACTAGACTCCACTATGAAACATATACATGTAAATATATTAATAATAGTGGAAATGATAAGTACACATAAAGATGCATGTTAAATATGCTAAGAGAAAGGTTGATTTCAGTAAAGTTAGCAAATATCTGAGTGCCTTTTCTCTTTCTGGCACTATGCATCTCCCTAGAGATTCCATAAATTAATAAATAAATCAGACAAGCTACATGACATGTAGCATAGAAATAGTTATGCCAACAAAATATGCCTGGGTAATATTATGAATGCATTCAGCAGTAGGGAAAGAACCAGATACATCCAGATACATCCATGGGCTGTGCATTTGAAAGGGTAATATCAGACTTGAGTCTTCAAAGGCATGTAAAATTTGGCTTATAAAAAATGGAAAAAGGAGCTCTGCAGAGAAAGGAATAATAATGAGAACGAAACAGAGGTGTGAGATGGTGTGGTCAGGAAAGGAGAGCAGTTTTATATCTTTAGAATGCAGTGTTTAAAGGAAAGTTAGGAAAAAAAGGATAAAACAAATTAATTGAAGGGAAAAACTGAATAAACCTTTGCTTTTTATATTGTGTATAATAATATTATATGATATATTTATTGTGCTACTCTCTAGCATGTAAGTATTAATAAGAAATATACCAAGAATTATTCAGGATTTTTTTTTTTTTTTGCTGACTATATGAAATCACAGAATATAGATCCAATTCTGAGATATTTTAAAGGGTATTTTATTACCCTTCATTCTCTGAGAAGAGCTGTCTAAAGTGAACTAGAAAAGGCAGAGCATTTTTCAGTACCAAGATACGGCTCTTCCACTATACATCTACTCAATTTCTCCCAGTTTTGATTGATCTTATCCACAAAGGAGACAGAAAATCCTTCAGAGTAAAAAGAGTTTGAGTGTGTTTCTGATCACAGACTGCTCAGATTAATCAAGTTGTCAACCACCCAGAACCATTATACTGATCAAGATGTTGGGAGATACTTAGTAGAAAAATAGAACATGTATCTCTTTTTTTTCTTGTCTATAGTAGGTATCAGAAAGCCATAATGATGATATTATATGTCAGCACATGACTCCTATGACATACCTGAATATACCTATGTAGAATACCTGAATAATTATGACAAAGATAAAATCTTTGCCCAAGCAGTTAGGATAATTGTCATATAAAAATTTTTTAATTACAGAACTTTTTTTTTTTTTTTTAAGTATCTGGTCAATTTCACCATGTTGAAACAGGGAACTGGTCAGCTTAAGCAGGTAAGTGTAAAGCAAACCTACAGAGAGATACATGGGTGTAGAATTCCATACTAAAGGACACAATGTTTAGGAACCAGAACTCTAGAGTTTACATGAACATTGCTAACTATAACTGTGAGAGCTTAATTTAAACATTTGAAATACCTTATTTAAAAAATGAAGTTTATAATTAAGAAGGTGAAATGGGTCCTGTTGACAACCAAAGAAAGTGAAAACAAAGCTTGTCAACACCAGGCCCTGCTATTCCCAACAGAACACAAGTGGGGCTCAGAACAGCATAAAGCCAGGCTGCACTGATTCCACAAAAATGACCAAATATGCCCTGTCTGGCCAATAAATTTAGCACCTTTTAATCGTCTTGCATTCTGAATGAACATTAAAATACACATTCATAAAGTGCTACCACTTCGTGCACTGTCTAAGCCAAAACTGGCTCATGCTTCCCAGTTCCCCTCTTAAAATCACTTAGCACAATTTCTCCTTAACAACTTAGTGTAACTCTCCAAATTAAGGCATGCTGCCTCCGGTAAGTTTTCCTTTGTAGTGTGACCTTTTCTCAAATCCTATGTGATGACTTTTATTATTCTTATTTCCATTATTTCAATCTGTAAACTGAGACTCAGAGAGGCATAAGGAGTTGACCAGAATAATCAGTGATGGAGCTGCTTCCGGCTCAATGAATGAATGAATGAATGAATCAATCAATCAATCAAATCACCTAGCACAAACTCAAACCTCTAGTACAGGTCCTTCCTTACTCCCCTTTCTGTGACATTATCAAGGCTCCTCTAAGGACACTTTTTCCCATGCTGCAGAAAGGTAAAGAAGCCTGACTTTATTTGACTAGGAAATGCAGTACGTAGACAATTTTTATACTATATGATCAGACAGAAAGATCACATCCCAGTGGGCAACCTGAGGAAGCTTCACATAGAGTTGCAAAATTATTTAAGACCGACATCAATAGAAGAACCATGAGAGATGATGGACTCTGAAAAACAAACTGAGGGTTCTAGAGGGGAGGGGGTTGGGAGGATGGGTTAGCCTGGTGATGGGTATTGAGGAGGGCACGTTCTGCATGGAGCACTGGGTGTTATGCACAAACAATGAATCATGGAACACTATATCTAAAACTAATGATGTAATGTATGGGGATTAACATAACAATAAAAAAAATTAAAAAAAAGACCGACATCAATAAAAGAATGTCAATGTTAAAAAAGCTGGAGATATAAGTGCCTTCCAGATAGAGAACAAATACAATCCAAGGCCCAAAGATGAAGAAAAAAAAAAGCAATATTTTTAGGTTGAGATAGTGTGGGTCCTTTTACAAACTCTGTGTACAAAATAAATTCATATCTCCTTCATTTTCTCGATTATCAGTTACTCACTCGAGCAGCCACCTATTGTTAGGAGGCAGTCAAGTGTCTCTGTCTTGAAACTTTCCAATCCAGGATTGTCAAAGAATTGTCTTACCCAGCCTGAGGGATTTTTTAATGGTTAAAAGTCAGAGATAATTACTTTCGGGGCATTCAGGGTCTATTTCTTTACCACTCCCATGTTGTCACCATTAAACTATACCAGTACATGTGATAAAGAGATGGAACGAGGGTCTCACATTTAGATTCCAGTACAGACAGAAATGAATGACACCCTCTCACTGCTACATTTCCCTGAAGCTAGTTTCTCTCTTTACTTCTCTAAGTTTCCCTTCTTTAGTTTACATTCTTGTTGTCAGCACTTATTCTCCAAAGAACAACTATAGTGTTGTGGGAGCTAGGAAAAAAAACAAAAAACAAACAAACAAACAAACAAACAAAAAAAAAAATATATATATATATAAAACTCAAACCTATATAATTTTATATATATATATATAAAATTAAAAACAAAATCTCCTAACCTGTAACACCTTTCCACAAAGTTTGAAGAGAAACACAGCAATTTTATTATTGGATACTTAGAATGCGATGCACATCACAGGCAACCTGCTAAGAGATTGCAAAGACTGAAAGAAATCTTGCCCTTTATTACATCCAAGCGGATACAACCCACTACCTATACGTTAACAAGATAAACAATACCCAGTGCCCCAAGTAAGAGGATCAAACAGCACGAAAGCCATGCACAGTTTATCCTTCATTTACTTGGTAATTCGGGTAACCATATGTATTAGCTAAATGCTTTATCCAAAAGAAAAATAAACTTCTCATGTCTTAATGACAGGAAGTAGTTTTGGAGCAAGGTGGTTCACTGAAGTCAGGCTCCTGCCCTCCCTCAGAAACTGGGAGAAAAAAGCTGCATTATCTTTTTTTTTTTTTTTTAAAGATTTTTTATTTATTTATCTGAGAGAGAGAATGGGAGACAGAGAGCATGAGAGGGGGAGGATCAGAGGGAGAAGCAGACTCCCCGCTGAGCAGGGAGTCCGATGCGGGACTCGATCCCGGGACTCCAGGATCATGACCTGAGCCGAAGGCAGTTGCTTAACCAACTGAGCCACCCAGGCGCCCCTGCATTATCTTTTTTGATGGATATATTTCAAAAACATGATTCTCAGGTCCTTGAGAAAGGTATTTCTGGGTCTTTAACCTGGCAAGAGGCTTATTTAGCTTTTAAAATATTTACATATATTTCAAAGAGACAGAGTACTTAAAAGTTTTCTAAAGTAAATGCTCTAAGAAAAAAAGAAAAGGAAAGTTAATTAACCTCTGTGCTTCAGTAAATAAGATGTATGCAATCTATTCCATACTATGCCAACAAAATGATTCAGAATATCACTGGTTATAATATGGAATGAAGAGCACCTGGAAGGCAAGGCAATGTGACATCAAGTGGCAGTGATACTAAGTTTTTAAGGCAACAGTCCTGTTTCTTTTTATAGTCATAGGGAGCAGACATAGGGGAAATGAGTTGTTAAGAAAAGGTGTTGAAGAAAGAGACAGTTTGTAAAGAGATCTTTAACTCTGGAAGCCATTAAGTATGGCTGACAGCAAAGATAGATTCTGAGTATATGTGTTATAAAGTTTTAATGATAATTAATCCTCAGTTGTGTTCAATATGAAGCATTCTTTCATGGCTGAATTCTGTAGGTTCAAGATAGGAAGGAGGGATGCTACATGAAGTTAGGTTTCCTGATCTCACTGGAAATGAAGGCATTCCACAGTGGTGGAAATAGGTTCTGGTACTTAAGCATCAGAGACAAGTCTGCCACAATAAGCCACAGGACTGAAATAGGATTCAGAGTTTTGGGTGCACAGGGAACTCTTGTGGCTAATCCTTCTATAGATCACTTACAATTAAATTATTGGCTAGCCTCCTGTGATTTTCATGACATACTTGCAAGGAAAAACTCAGATTGGTGGGCAAGTGCATAACTACAGTCACTGTAGTGGGGATATTCTGCCTCTTAATCAGTTCTTGAATTTAAGCACTTTGGAGATCAACTAGACTCTACATTGACTGGAAAGGCTGAGTTCTTCAGGGGAAAGATACAGAGCATGAATCTCCTCCAAAGTTTTCAAAAGAGTGACTGTTTCCTACAAAAACAGAAATAATCAAACCTCTGGGGTAATCGTATATTGGTATTAACATTAGGCTGGTCCTTAAGTTCTTCTCAGAGTAAGGGACAATTAATGGAGACAAATGGCTGATGAAGAGGTCAGGTGTCAGAGTGTGTCTTGGCCCAAATTAATCTAACAGTAGACATAGTGAGACTATAGACCTATTCTATGGTCGTTTGCCCTGGTAGAGAGTATACAGTGGGAATTGATATATTTTATAGCTGTCAGAATCATTTTATTGGTTTCAAAATGAGCTCTATCAACGTGGGAAGGACTAAGTCGTAGTTCTGGGAATTGGCAACTCCTGACAAATAGTAAACAAAAAACAATTCTGAATCCCCAGATTAATTATAGAGACTAATATAACTAGTAGAGACCTAAAAAACTCAAGACTAGTGGCTCCGGTCCCATCTCCACTTCTCTATTTGGCGGTGGAAATTCAGATGGGTTGTGAGAAATGACAAGTCACTGTATATTTAATTAAGTGGTACTGCCAATCACAACTTTGGTTCCAGATGTGGTATCTTTACTGGAGCAAATCAGCACACTTTGTAACAGCTGGTATAAAGCCTTACCCCTGAGAGCACAAACTTTTTACATTTTCATGGCAGGGATAAGAGTATACTTTTAATATATTACTCAGTGCTATAGGTCAACCCTCCTGCTCTTCATCATAATATATTTCCTAGAAGCTTGTATCATTCAGATAGACCACAAAAAATTCACTGATCCATAACATTAATAACATTTTGCTATTTAGACCTGCTCAGCAAAGAGTAACAGTGCTTTAGAGGGCTTATCAACACATGCTTGACCAAAGGCAGAAGATAAACCCAGTGAAACTTCTAGGGAGTCTACTGGTATGAATATTGTGATACCCCTGTAAAATGAGAACCAAGCTGCTGTGTCTACCTACCATGATGAAAGACACAGTTCTTAGTGGATCTCTTTGGATTTGAAAGGCAACATTTGAACTTTTTCCTAGAAGCTACTTGCACAATAACCTGCAAGGTGGCCATTTTAAAATGAGAACCAAAGCATGAATAGACTAAACAGAAAGTATAGACTGGTGTGAGCTTCCATATCTCTTGGAACTTATGACCCAGCAGTTCCAACAGTGTGGGAGGCAGATAGAAATGCAGAAAGTCCTGGTAAGCAGTCCTAATAGGAGAAACACAAAGTACATTCAAGGTTTCTAAGTCTAACCCCTCCTTTAATGGTTAATATTTAATTTTAAAGCGATTTTAGGCCAGCTGCTAGGCCTTAGTAGAGAATGAATATTTGATCACGGAACAAAATATAACTATGCAATCTAAATTGTCAATCATACATTGGATATCATCTGACCCATGGAACCATATATTTGGACATGCATAGCACCAGCATTTTATTATAAAATAGACATATTATAGAAATGGAAAAGGTTGAGTACATCCATAAAGTATCCACAAATTGCAAGATGGATAACACTTTCTCTTACTACTTCAACATATATTTTTTCATCCACACCTATAACTTTACTTTGAGTACTTAAAACAAGTTAGAAGAGGAAAAAAACATCAAACTGCTTCACAGAGGGATCTATACGATATGTTGGTAAGGGCCTGCAGCAGAAAGTACTGATTTTACTTTAATAAAGAATAGCCTTGAAAAACAGTGACATAGGGATATTCCCCCAATGAGTAGAATTTTGTGCCTTTTATGTATAAGGACAGTCTAAGTCACAGATAACAGTAGACTAATGGATAATGACTAATGACTGGTAGGGAAGTCAGGAATTGGAAGAAAGTGGTTATTGGGAGGTGTGGGTTAGGTACATTGGATGGACTTCTTGGAACAACATAAATTGCGAAAATATTCATGTTTTACATAAATACCACGTAGAGGGCATGTACAAGAGTAGATGCTTATAACAATCAGGGAAATAGTTACCTTCTCTGTGAATTTAAGTCAGCAGCTTTGCCAAATGACTGTAACACTTACCTGATGGGTCTGTTTGCAAAAAGGCTGTAGTAGCAGAGATGAAGACAATGCATGGTGACAAAAGGACTCAAAAACGGTCTTGTTTATGCTGATTTGTGTACTACTGCAAACAACAGAACTATCAATATTTCACCATCCCCTTAGTGTATAAGGTGGTCATCTGCAAGTAACAGGAAAATATTTTGCACATGGACACCCTGGAATGCTAAACCAACACTACCATTTATGGTTCGAGAGACTGATCTTTGTGATTTGCATCCATAGGCTCCCATTTTCTCTGGCTTCTCATTAGATTGGGCTTACAGGCATCTACAACTGGAAATAAGAGGTAAGAGTAAATAATAGGGATTTTATATTTATTTTCCTTTTTCTCATCATAGAGATTTCCTCAAGCTGGCTATTGTCACTTGACTAGAGATCACTGCTGTTCTTCAAGAAGTCTTCTGGGTCTATTTGATTCTCCTTCCAGAACAAAATCTCAAATCACTTTTTGATGGGGATAATGGCTGGGCTGCTGGTACCACCAAGTTTCTGTGTTTTGCCTTGTTTTACCCTTATTCCTGCCAGACCCTTGTAATTAAATAAAGGATAACTTGTGTCTGCATTCATATGCAATTTTAAATATGAATGGTGTATCTGTTGTCAATAGGTTGTTTGTGTTTTTGTGTTTTAAGTTTTTCAGGAAAATAGAAAATCGAGTGCCTCAGGTAGGAACAAACAAACCCTGGCTGCTGCATTTACATTTATCAGACCAACAATTCACTACTTCACTGGTCATCACATTTAATCTCTGTCTTAACAAGCCTCCCTGGTAATATAAAATCAGAGTTCAGAGAGAGGGAGATAATGGAGTGGAATATATGTATTGGGAGACAATTTTAAGCAGGTCCTTGCATCTCTTCATGTCTTTTAATTTCTGTTCTGGTCTATCTCTGAAATTATTTATATAACAACCAGCCTTAGAAGATAAGGGTATTGTCTCCCTCTTGGGGCAGAGAACAGAAAGACACTATGTCACTCTAAGGCAAAGTATGGACAGGTTTCTTATCATCTCCTCCTTAAAAAGGTCAAGGTTCCCTAAACTCAGGAGTTTCCCTGCTATGAGGCAGGACCCCTGTGTGCACAATATCCAGCTGATCTGCCCAACCCAGCCCTGGGACTTGGAGGGCAAGAGGAATAAGACTCATGCTCCCTGCTGTGCCCTGAGTAATAAAGTTCTCGGTCTCTGACATGGGAGTTACACATTTTCTTCCAGCATCCATGTGGAAGTGTGGAAGGCTAACTTGCTACTTGAAATCAGGGTAAACTTTCAGACTCTTCATAGTTCTTGATAATGTAAGTTGGAAAACACTGGATAATAATGAAACAGAGGGTCTTAAATGCTATAATGAAAAAAGCATTTATTTCGGGAGAAAGTGAGGCACCATTAAGTTCATTTTTTTTTTTTTTTTTTTTTTTTTTAATGTATTTTAGAAGTCCAGGGAAGTAACATGACTAGCTTGGGGTTTTATAAGTGAAGAAAGGAAATGACCGGATCAAAGGGGTAAAAGACAATGCCTGTAATGAAGTGCTAATATTTTAGTATCTTATATATTGAGCGATAATATTTAAGACCTGCTTAGCATAGAGTCCTTGAGAATGGAAATTAGATGGCATTTACCACACATGGCAAATAATTATAAGTAAATAATAAATGGGGGAGGGTAGAGACACAAAGCTGATGCCAAAAGCTGAAACCAAATGAAAAGAAAGTTATTGGGGCCAGTTATAGAACTGAAAAGGGCAGATTTATTTTATTATATATATTTTGTGGGAATGACAGGTTTTGTGGGAAATACATATATATATTGGAATGCCTTTAAGTCATTCATCTGTCTGGGTAAAGATATCAAGAGTAAATCAGAGCCAAAGACACAGATCAGGACTCGAAGCTATATATATGACTATTGGGTGCTATTCTGAGGCAAAACCTTTGGAAAGTCTAAAAATTAGGAGAAAAGAAAGAAAATATGTATTGAGCCAGTAACATAAATGTCAGAGAAGTTAGAAGGAGAAACAAGGTATTGCCATGCCCTTGAAGCCAAAGGAGAAAAAAGGCATAGACAAAACATGCCAAAACTGTCAATTTTTGCTATGAAATTAAGTCATATTGAACAATGACATAAAATGTTCCTGAAAAAAAGGTCTTGCTCACTAGTGCATCCTTGGAGCCTAACACAGTGCCTGGCATATATTAGTGTTCAAAAATTTACTACTGAATGTATTAATGTAAACTAGAGTAGCCCTGTATTCATGCAGATTTGTTGATGAGATCACCAAAATACCAATTTTGATTGTTGTTTTGATTTCTGTATCATTCCTGGTAAAGTTTCTCATATCTCATGGTAAAACTGACATCTTTTGTTTTCCTTGAGTTAAATGGTAGCATTGTTTTCTTTGACGAACTACCCCCCACACACACACCAAATCACTGTAGTTGATATATACAAGTTTTACTATTTTATTCAGGGTTCACTGTCCTATGGTAGTTACAATGTAGAGTTTAGAATGGGTTCTCAGGGAACTGGAAATAACTTTAACTGCTGCTTGGTTAACGGACAGTGTTTTACTCGCCATTCCATAAATTCAGAGTCAGCACACTTTCCTTTGCTTGTCTCCTTTGACTCATCAATGTAGAATGAAACCTAATCAATCCACAATCATGCTAATGTACTGTGCTACTTCCATTGCAGCAAAGAATAATGCTGTTATACTCAGTTACATTTTAGAATAATGCAAAAATTGGAAGTGCTATTCTATGTGATATGTAAATGAAGCATTTTATGACCTGAGGCTTTACCATCAAAATTCCATTTTGATCCATCAATTTTCATCAACAAATTAAAAGAACTTGTAACTCAAGGATGGGAAACAATGAATTTAAAGTTACAGCTTATTATTTATGTAGAATGTTACAAAATAGATTACTTGTAATAGCAATATATAAAAATACATGGGCATTGTGAAATCTAAAACCAAAATTGTTTCTGTACCACACTGAGATAAATATTATAAAATGCTGTTATGCCCTGATTGACTGAACTTTTCTTTTTAACTAAACCAACGAATTTTCTCCCTCTGATATAGGAAACAAAGTAACATATCTTCTTATGCTTCAGAAATTTCACTTACTTCTTGGAGTATTCCTATTCTCTTATGTAGTCTAAACTTTCCCCACCATTTAGGGTTAATCATTTATATCTTGTCATTACAAATTGGAATACACTCTTTATCCTTTTCTGTGGGTATACCTTGATGACAACTGGAATATAAGATTAAGGGCAACTGATTTTTATCACTCGAGTACCTTCCACTGTGTAAACATATAATTGGCATCAGAATGAGCTATATGCTATAGGTATGTATATATGTGTATCTCTCTATACATATTATTTTACCCTAATTTGCCTCTTCTAGAGTCATTTTTTGCTTTCATATGGAATCCCTGACCCATTAAAACAACTATTCCTATACATTATTGTTGTCTTTATATATCTTTTAAATAAACAGATCTGCTTGTTTCTAATTCACAATTTCTACTGGTCAGCACCAAATGTGTGCATAGGTTTGTGTAGAGAATTACGTCCTGAGTTTGCAGTGAGTCTAGATGACTCTTTAGTAGTGAAAGTTTTATGTCTCAATGAACATTCACCTCTTACTCATTTCTACCCATTTGTGAAAAAGCAGCTCCAGAGAGGCATTTTCAATGTACAGCTCCAATAGACACACTGAGAATAATTATGGATTCAGAATAGATATTTACTCTCATTTTCAGTTATTTTTCCCCATTTGGATTTTATTTCATCAGAGAATCTACTAGAATGATATATATCAAAGTTAGTTCATAACTTTTCAATTATGAAATAAAATGATGTCAATAAATACACTGTGATAAATAGTAAAATATTTATGAAATTTCAAATCTTACACACTAAAGAAAATGTGAAATCAACATTTTATTCATGACCATGCTGTCATATCAAAATATTCATAGAAATAGTGAAATATTATACTTGCTACTAGAGTTAGTGCCAACTTAGTACAGAGCAAAGAGAGATATTATAGCACAGGTGTCCCTTTACTTGTTTCCACCTATTTCTACCTGTCCAAATTGGCTATAAATGGATATGCAAAAACTGACAATGGAAGCAAGTGATAATTTGGAAAAATTAATATTCTTTATGAACAGTGTCTAACTCATAACAATCAAACAAAACTGTGAACTAGGGAGGCTCAGACAGTTAAGTGTCTCCCTTTGGCTCAGGTTATGATCTTAGGGTCCTGGGACTGAGCCCCAAGTCAGGCTCTGCACTCAGCGGGGAGTCTGCTTCTCCCCCTCCCCTGCCCCTCCCTCTCTTCCCCTCCCCCAGCTAGTGCGCACACGTGCTTTCTTGGTCTCTCTCCCTCAAATAACTAAAATCTTTAAAAACAAACAACCAAAAAACCACAAACTAGAGATTTCCTTGAGAAAAGGTCAACATAGGCTAAGCCTTTAAAGATGCAAAGGAGTTAGCTTAGGGATGAACAAGGCAAGAGCATTCTACAGAAAAAGCACACCTTATCTAACTACTCTAAAGCAAGAATTAATTTGCAGAATTTCCCAAACAAGGACAGGCTAATATTGTAATAGAGAGGGTTGTTACGTGTAATATAGGGTCTGAGAGGAAGGTAAGGATCAACCAGTTCATTCAGGGCCCTGTAGGTCACTATAAGACTATGGGATTTTGTTCTATGTACAATGGAGAACCTGCACTAATTACTTCAATTGGCCAATCCAATATATGTGTCACAAAAATCAATCTGGCTGATAGTTGGAAAATGGATTGTAGCAGCAAGAATCACACAGGAAACTAGGTCAAAGGCACAGGCACTGGGTCTAATTAATGGATGATGGCCAATTGAATTAGAGTGTTGGTAGTAAACATAAAATCAAAAGGAATACAGCAATATTTAAGCAGTATGGGCAGGCCTGGTGGTGACATTGGTAGGGTTCTGAAGGAGAGATTAAAATTCAATGTCTTTGGGATTCACAACTGAAGAGGATAAAGCATATATTGTTGGTTGGATTCTGTTTTGATCATTCTAAGTATTTTCTTTAGTCCTGAACTGACTGTTTTGTCTTTCTCAAGGTTGTGTCTCAAATTCTTCTGACTTTTGTCCTTACTGTGATGGTTCATTTTTTGTGTCAACTTGACTGGACCTTAGCCCAGATAGTGGGTGCCGAGATATTTGGTTAAACATTATTTGGAGGGATGTTTGTGAGGGTGCTCCCAGATGAGATCAACATTTGAACTGGTGGACTGAGTAAAGCAGATGGTCCTGCCCAATGTGGATGGGTCTCATCCAATTCATGGAAGGCAAGAATAGAACAAAAAGGCGAGAATTCACTCTCTCAGCTTGACTGGGTAAAAATCACCCAGTAGTTTATGATTTTATGTTTTTTTTTTTCATGACTTGTGGATTACGTAAAACTTGACTGATTTTTATTTTTTTTTAAATGTTACTTTTTAAATTCTTTTTTTAAGATTTTATTTATTTGACAGAGAGAGACACAGTGAGAGAGGGAACACAAGCAGGGCGAGTGGGAGAGGGAGAAGCAGGCTTCCTGCTGAGCAGGTAGCCCGATGTGGGGCTCGATCCCAGGACCCTGGGATCATGACCTGAGCCGAAGGCTGATGTTTAACAACTGAGCCACCCAAGCGCCCCTTGAGTGATTATTTTTAAATAAAACCTGGGACATGTGTTTCTCCTGCCTTTGGACTCAGACTTGGCCTGGAATTTACAATATCACTTATCCTGGTTCTCAGACCTTTGAACTCAGAGGGACCTATAACATTGACACTCCCGAGTCTCCAGCTTGTGAACTGAAGATCTTGGGACTTTTCAGCCTCCATAACTGTGATCTAATTCCTTATAATTAAGCCTATGTACATGTATTGGTTCTTTTTCTGTGGAGAACCCAGAGTGATACACTTACCAGGGTAACATCCTGTTTTGTTCTAAAATTTGCTCTTGGGGGTGCACCAAAAGTCTTATTAGTGGCTTAACAGAACTATGAAACTGAACCTCTTAGGTATATTCTTATGGAGATACAGATTTTTACTTATCTAGGTAAATAATTCAGTTCAACTGGTTGCTAAAGTATGCAACTGGTGGTCAAGGGGTTCCAACTTAGATGACCCTTGCTCACATATCATCCCTTCCTTAAATGAATTTTAATTAAAATTGGCACACATAAATAAATTATCACATATATCTCAATAAGTAATCACAAACATGACTTGTCATGTAACTACAACCGAGGTAAGGACATAGAATATTTTCAAAATCTCATTATTTTTCTTTTGTTCTTGCTCAATTACTACTCTTTCCCTCTTTCTTAATAGTATCCACTATCCTGACTTCTAATACCATATAATATTTGTCTGTGGTTTTTTTTTTACTTTACATGAATCAAGGAGCATTATGTATTCTTTTGTGCCCAGCTTCTTTTATCCAATACGGTATTTATAAAACCAATCCCTGTTTTTTTTTTCTTGTAATAGTAGTAATCCCAGTATTTTTAAAAACAGGTGTATTGTAATATAATTGACATATAATAAACATTTAAAATGTACTATGAGCTGTGGCATACACACACACACACACACACACACACACACACACACACAAAACCATCACTGCAATCAAGTTAATGAACATATACATAATCCACAACAGTTTCTTCATACGCCTTTGTAATTCTTCCTGTTTGTCTCTTCCCAAAAACCCTCACCCCCACCCCCAGGCAATTAATGGCCAGCTGTTACTATTTAAGTTGCAACTATTAATAACAGTTTGTTTCTTTTCTTTAACTTTGTATAGTTTACAAAATTTCTCACTTATATGTAATTCTAGGCACAAATTTGTAACTTGGGTTGGATTGAAATTTATTGAAAAAACAGGTTCAGAGAGGTTAAACCATTTACTTAGGGTAGGGCACATATTAAATAGCAGGAGGAGAACACAATCTAATTTGGGCCTTCTGATTCCAAGTTCTTAACTTTTACTATACACAAAAGTCTCACACCATACAATACTGTTTTTCTAGACAAATTTTAGATTTTCTGTATTGTAACAAAACACTTACTTCTTAGGTTACCAATATTTGCATACTTTAAAAGTTTTACATTCTTAAAACAAAATCGTCCTATTCCCGATGATCTTCATACTTCCTAGTGAGTATAATAACTGACATTTAGGAAGGCACAATTAGAATCCTAGCTTATCACTTACTACGTTATTGAAAAATCACCCAGTCATTCATAACTCTGCTTTTCTAACAGGGAGTGACTTATAGATTATGTAAAACTGGGCTGATTATTTTTAAGTAAAAGAACATGAAGAGAGAATAGAAAGAGTATGACATTATACACTTACTCATATGCTAACTCTTAGCTCTGACACATTTTCTCTGTCATCAAAATGATGATTGTCTATAAATATTTGTTATGCACTTGAACCTATAGCAGAGTGTGACAGATTCCAATAAAATATTCAGTGTGATGCTTTGAGGTCTTCAGAGGAACATGAAATAGTTCCCAAACTGCACATTACATGTCGTTTTCCATTATACACTGAACAAAATGTCCTTGACATTCAAGAGTGCACCATCATATTTTAGTCTACCTCACTCCAGGGTGTATTTGAAAATACCCTCCATTTGCCCTTAATAATAATGACTTGTCATATGGAATCCAGATCTCAGCTAATCTAACACGATATGTACTTGATTTTTATTAACTGTCAAATAAAATCCAACAGTTATCAGAAACATTTGCCCCTTCTGTTGTGCAATTGTTCTCAGCATGTTTCATTTCTGACCATTAACGTAAAAGGTTAATAAACAGAACTACTTGACGTTATTAATATTCAATATGCATGGCAAGTGAATCATTTTGCAGACTTACGATTTTTAAAGATGCTGGGCCATTAATGTTACTATTTTGCAGGCTTGTAAAACTGCAGCATGCAGCATGCATGCCATAATTTGAATGCTAAAAGGTCTGTGAAGAGTTCTTGCTACATTACATTTTACTCACCTTTATTGAAATTCAGAATCCTCCTTTGGAATGTAAAAGAACTCTATCTCACTGTCTCTGTCTCTCTCTCTCCTTAATAATTTATTTTTACTTGTTCTTACTCCTTCTTCATACTATGTTTAACCCAATTTTATTTAATTTCTGGCTTTACAGAATTGCTGATTAAAGTAAAATCAACCCCAGATTTTATTTAAGATCTATTTAATGATCAAAGTACATTGTCATATAGATTAGTGGTTAAATATGTTTAACTGAGTTCTATAGTTGTAAAATACGTTTCAAATGTGAAAAGCGTTTGAACCAGATTTCAGGCAAAATTCACAGACTGTTACTCAGAATCGTTAAAGAGGTGTAGAGTTATAAAAATAATGGATTAGAAATGGGAATTAAAGACAAGCTTTGTCTTCAAAATGGATCTTTTAATTTAGTTTTCTTTTTCATTGTCTACATATCTATTAGATACTTTTCTATTGAAACTGAAATCAATTTCCCATAGTGCACTTTATTTTCAAATAAATACCTAACAATGAAAAATAGTAACAAACAATACAGTAGCTGAATCAATCTTATTAAAATAATTAGAATTAAGCATAACATTCAAAGCTTGCTAAAAATAATATGGAAATCTGTGTCGGGATATTGTAGGCAGTCATTATAATGTACGAAAAATGTCTTTTGGTAGTAACTGACAAAACTAAAGGAAGAAAAACTTTACAAATGCAGCATTCTTCTTTTTTCTATTTATTTGTAATCAGCTGTCAAAGGAAACCAATTGTAAATGATAAGGATGAAGAGCATAATCAATTAGATACATATTGTTCCTACAGTAATCTTGAAATAAACAAGAGAATTCTAGAAGAAGTATCCTGGCCAGATTATTTGTCAAGTACATAAAAAAACAAATAACCACATATCTACACACATATATACTCAGTATAAACATGCCCACAGAGATACTTTTTTTCTGTTTTGATTTACAAGTATAGAGCATTTTAAGAGTATTCTCAATCTATTACCTAAAGTATGTGACTAATATTATCAATAAGACCTCTTTCTATCAAGGTTTAGAGCAACTGTGTTATTCACTTGAAAGATTTTAACTCTAATTTTCACTTTGTATTAGAAGGTAAAAATCAAAGACACTATAGATATCTTCTTCCAGGAGGATGGGGATAAAATTTATGGTAGAGCATACTTTTTGGTATCAAAAACAACTGTACTACTGGAGTTAATTTAAAGATGGTTTGATCTGAGGCTTTTATTTATTCTTTTTAAGATGTTATTTATCTATCTGAGAGAGAGAGAGAGAGAGAGAGAGAGAGAGAGCACACACACGGGGGGGGGGGGGGGGGGGCGCAGAGGCAGAGGGAGAAGCAGACTCCTCCCTGGGTAGGGATGCCAGGACCCTGAGATCATGTCCTGAGCCGAAGGCAGAAGTTTAACTGGCGGAGCCACCCAGATGCCTCTGATCTGAAGCTTTTAATAAACATTTAAGTTTGCAATAAATCTATTAAAAACTTCTAAACTCAACTGCAGCTTCATAGGTATCTGACAATGAAAAAAGAAACAAATGTAGAGGGAAAGATTTTTGAGAAACTAAAGAGAGTATCTCAGATAGCACTTGATATAAACAAGGTTCTTATTTCTGCTCTCCTCCCCAACCAAGATTCTTTATCTCCAGTATTTCACCAAGCAGAATTAAAGGAGAATTTTACATTTTGAAATACCAGCATTTGCATGGATTAATGTTATAACACATAAAAACAGAGAAATGAAGCATTAGACAACTCACTTTTTTTTTTTTTAAAGATTTTATTCATTTATTTGAGAGAGTGAGAGAGAGAGAGCACATGAGAGGGGGGAGGGTCAGAGGGAGAAGCAGACTCCCTGCCGAGCAGGGAGCCCGATGCGGGACTCGATCCAGGGACTCCAGGATCATGACCTGAGCCGAAGGCAGTCGCTTAACCAACGGAGCCATCCAGGCGCCCGGCAACTCACTTTTTTATAAAGATTTTGTGCTCTGAGAACTGGCAGGCAGAAAATGAAAATAATTTTCAATTTTTGATTAAGTCCTGATAAAATAAAGGCAACAAACTTACTTGAATTGCTTGGGCCCATGCAAGACAAAGATTAAGAGATACCCCTGGCTCTGCAATGCTGACAAAGGAAACTCTGGATCAGATTTTCTGGATCAGTACAGAATCACTGCATGCCATTACGGGCTATAAGGTTTCTTGATACCATGGACAGCAGAAATTGACCAGAAACAAATGCAAATAGTGAAAATTCCATGATGAGATAATCAGGTAAGCATGTATCCCTCTAAGTCTCAACTCATTAATGTCATTAATGCTATAAAAATTTTCCCTGGTTTCCAAGTGCAGATAAAATATTCTCTTCTCAACCTCTATAAATTAAAACAGTTATAGGGCACCTGGGTGGCTCAGTTGGTTGGGCGACTGCCTTCAGCTCAGGTCGTGATCCTGGAGTCCCGGGATCGAGTCCCACATTGGGCTCCCTGCTCAGTGGGGAGTCTGCTTCTCCCTCTGACCCTCTCCCCTCTCATGCTCTCTCACTCTCTCTCTCTCAAATAAATAAATAAAATCTTTAAAAATAAATAAATAAAAATAAAATAAAACAGTTATAAAATATATGTTAAATACAGCTTTGGAATTTTTAAGCTGTGTACAAGGGGGAATAAAATGCTTATAAAATAACTGTAATAGATTTTTCTTAAAATATATGAATTGTCGGGCGCCTGGGTGGCTCAGTTGGTTAAGCGACTGCCTTCGGCTCAGGTCATGATCCTGGAGTCCCGGGATCGAGTCCCGCATCGGGCTCCCTGCTCGGCAGGGAGTCTGCTTCTCCCTCTGACCCTCCCCCCTCTCATGTGCTCTCTCTCTCTCAAATAAATAAATAAAATCTTTAAAAAAAAAAAAAAATATATATGAATTGTCTGTGTAAGAGAAATTAACAAAAAATTAATATCAGCTTTAGTTTTTACTCTCACAGAGCTGATCAAGTCAACATTAAATTCAAGCACAGATAGTTCTAACCTAGATTGCAAAGATTCTCTAAAAATTAAATATTCACATCAAATATTTTAGCATTTTTCTATTCTGCCTAGAAATTTTAACCCCAAGTATGTTTTGATGTTTTTCTTCCAGGTAGGCAAAGTATTAGAAGACCAAGTACAAAAAATTTTAATGGGGTAATGATAATGTCATAACAAATATCCTTTCCACTGATTGTCAAATAATGGGGAAATGTTTATATCGTTAACTATGTGTAACTCTCCTTAGAAAGAGCATGATATATTTGATGAAATAACATCATAAAATAAATAATTAAAAACTGAAATTAAAATTAGTAATTCATAAAGTTAAATTTGTTCAGATACTTTGAAAGAAATAAAGTGATTGCTGCATTGGGTTTTGGTTTGATTAAGACTGGAGAACATATCATTCCTATACATCTTTCTATCTGCTTCAACTAAGTAGATACTTGACCCAAAATGCATGTTTAATATTTATACATATATGGCTGAAAGAAGAAAATTGAAGTTCAGAGATATTTGACTTTCATTTCGCATTTACATACTAATATATGGAAGAGCTGCCTAGTGTGTGTGTGTTTTATTTTCATTTTATTCATTTATCTATTGATAGACCCTTAGGTTGTTTCCATATCTTGGCTATTCTGAATAATGTTGCACTTAACATAAGCGTGGAAATATTCTTCAGTACACTGATTTTATTTCCTTTGTATATATACCCAGAAGTGGGATTGCTGGATTATATGGTAGTCCTTTTTTAAAAAATTTTTTGAGGAGCCTCCATAATATTTTTGATAGGGTCTGCACCAATAACATGAGCCTATTTGACTTTCAGCAAACCTAGGTAAAATGAAAATATTATATTTAATGATGATAACTCTAAAGGCATGCCTGTCTTTAATCAATAAACTTAATCTAGCTTTTGTTTCTTATTGTTTTAGTCCTTTTATTTTATTTAAAAATAGAAAAATATAATCCAGCAATGCCACTTCTATTTATCTAAAAAAATGATAGGGGCGCCTGGGTGGCTCAGTTGGTTGGGCGACTGCCTTTGGCTCAGGTCATGATCCTGGAGTCCCGGGATCGAGTCTCGCATCAGGCTCCCTGCTCAGCAGGGAGTCTGCTTCTCCCTATGACCCTCCCCCCCTCATGCTCTCTATCTCATTCTCTCTCAAATAAATAAATAAAATCTTTAAAAAATAAATAAATAAATAAATGATAACACTAATTAGAAAAGATACATGTACCCCTATGTTCATTGAAGCATTTGTTTACAATAGCCAAGATATGGAAACAACTTAAGTGTCCATTGATGGATGAATGGATAAAGAAGATGTGATATATATATATATATATATATATATATATATATATATCATAAAATATTACTCAGCCATAAGAAACAATGAAATATTGCCATTGGGGACAACATGGATGGATCTTGAAGGTATTATGCTAAGTGAAATCAGTCAGAGAAAGACAAATACCATATGAGTTCACTTCGATGTGTAATCTAAATATTAAAACAAATGAACAAAACAAAACAAAATCAAACATCGATACAGGGAACAGATTGGTGGTTGTCAGATGCGAGGGGATTAGAGGATGGGCAAAATGGGTGCAGGGGGTCAAAAGGTACAAACTTCCAGTTATAACACAAATAAATCACAGGGATGTCATTGATAGCATGAATTGCATATCTGAAGTTGCTAAGGGAGTAAATCTTAAAAGCTCCCATTGCAAGAAAAAAAAAATGTGACTACATGGTGGATGTTAACCAGACTTGTGATAATTTCTTAGGGTGTATAAATAGTGAATCATTACATGGTACACCTGAAACTAATACAATGTTATATGTCAATTAAACCTCAATAAAAAATAAATAATAAGCTCCTATCAGACTGAATACCACCTTCCAGTTTGGTCAGTTTCTCACCATAGAGCTACTTTTAAACAATAACAACAACAAAGTTCAAGTATCCTGTTAGGTGTCAGCCTAGACAAATAGTAAATATTCCTGGCAGTATTAAAAAAAAAAAAAAAAAAAAGAAACCCATGGGCACAAAAGCGGTCCCCAAAAAGGGTTAAAAGGTTACTACTCTCCCAAATTCCAGGCAACTCTTAAGATAACCAAAGAAAGGAAGACAGACAATTCTTCTGCGATCTGGCATAGTCCACAGAACTCAAACCCCAAATGGCGTGTAAGCCACATTTCTGTTCAGCCGTATCTAGCCACAAATAGGGTGCAACCACATTTCTGTTTGGCTATATTTTCCGTCCCCTAACCTGACAGTTGCCAAGCCAGGTTCTCAGGAAACAATATGAGACAAAAAAGAAGCAACAGCTATTCCTGGGAGAGAAAGGATCGATAGCCAATATTTTCTCCTGCTGATCTGAGTTTGGAAAGGAAGGGGCAGTGTGAAATTTTACCTTTCTTTGTCCACCAGGCACCACAGATGGAGATCTGGGAGGGCTGACTTTCCTAGGAATTCTTACCTTTTACAGGATTCCGCCAGTTTTCCCAGGATCCGTCTGCAGGCTCCAGAGCAAGTGGAGTGTCCCAGCAGGTCCCATCTGCGTCGCCAGAAACTGTAGAGGAGCACAAATAATTTTCCCTCTATGGTGAGTGCTTAGGTGAGGCTTGTTTTTCTCTAGGCACCTCCTAATGGATGCGCTTATCTATGATGGTTAAAAGTTCTCAGCTGTGGCCACTGTAATTCAAGATCATCTTTGGTAGGTTAATCTGCTCTTGAGCCTTATTAGATAATCTTACTCACCCGAGACCTCACACTGGCTTCAGCCCTGCTTCTAAATCAGACTCGTTCCGGGGCGCCTGGGTGGCTCAGTCGGTTAAGTGTCTGCCTTCCGGGGGGTCGTGACCCCGGGGTCCTGGGATCGAGCCCCTCATCGGGCTCCCTGCTCCGTGGGGAGCCTGCTTCTCCCTCTCCCTCTGCCTGCCGCTCCCCCTGTTCGTGTGTGTGCCCTCTCTGTGTGTCAAATAAATAAAATTCTTAAACCAAACTAGAAGGGCAACAGGAAAACCACGAAAGAAATGGAATCAAAAGCTCAGCAGTGAGTCTGTTTCCTCCTCTCCCTTCCCCCTCTGCCTGCTTGTGCTCTCTCTCTCAAATAAATAAAAAATCTTATAAATATCAATCAATCAGTCGGGCCCATTCCGACTGTGGACCGGTCTGCTTTCTAAGTCGGCCCGGTGTGACCCTGCCCGCTCTGGTTTCTAAGTCGGACCCAGTCCCACAGCGGACCCAGTCCGGTTTCTAAGTCGGTCCCGCACCCGGGCCGGTTTTTAACTCGGACCGCGTCAGTCGGACCACTTGGTTTCCCGACCGGGTCCAGGGGGAAAGGAAAAAAAAAAAAAAAAAAAAAAAAAAAGAAAAGAAAAAAGCTCAAGTCAAGTCTGAAGGCTCCTAATGGAAGAGCTGCTGAGCAGGGCTCTGGGACACAGGACGGCCTTACCCGGGACCCCCGGAGCAGCAGGGAAGCCGCGAGCTGCTTGCAGGCTCCACAGGTACCCACACCTGCTTGCTCTTTTGCTCCTGGGGGCTTGTCGGGCGTCTCCTTGGCTTTGTTCTCCCGACGCCAGAGCTGTTAAGGCAGAAACTGAGGCATATTAAGCATTCTAAGAGTTTCCATGAGCAAAAATTGATTAAAATTGGGCCGGCCCAAGTTGGACACGGTTAAGAACGTTCCACCCACAGGAGCTTGGTGAGAGGCTTTTACAGAGAAACGGCAGAAGCAAAGTGAGGAGATTTTTGAGGCTGTAGCTTAAAGCCTGACACGCTGTTTGTGACCCGTGTCCTTGGTGTGTTGATTTTCCAACCTTGAGGCGTTTACAGGCTGAGGTTCCGGTTTGCTTCCTGAGGAGTTAGAGCCGACTCAGTCTCAGGGCCTCCTTGCTTAATTAAACAATTGTGTGAGTTCCTTACATGATATTAACCCCCTTATCAGATATACCTATATTTATATATATATATATATGGTTTGCAGATATTTTCGCCTATTTCATAGGTGGCCTTTTCATTTTGTTGATTTCTTTTGCTGTACAGAAGCTTCTGGAGTTTGATGTCGTCCCGTTTGTTTATTTTGCTTTTGCTGCCTATGCTTTTGATGTCCTATCCAAAAAAAAAAAAACATTAAGACCAATGTTAAGAAGCATTTTCCTTATGATTTCTAGGAGTTTTATGGTTTCAGCTCTTATATTTAAGTCTTTAACCCATTTTGAGTTATTTTTTTGTATGGTGTGAGGTAAGGGTACAATTTTGGTCTTTTGCGTGTGGATGTTGTTTTCCCAACACCATTTATTGAAGAAACTATCCTTTCCCCGTTGTGTATTTTTGGTGCTTTTGTCAAAGATTAGCTTACTGTGTATGTGTGGGTTTATTTCTGGGGTCTTTATTCTATTCCATTGGTCTGTGTGTTTGTTTTTATGCCAGTGACATATTGTTTTGATTACTATTGCTAACAGTGCTTATATACTAATCTATGGAAGAGAAGGGGCTCAAACTGAATTATTTTAGACTTCCATTTTTTAAGTTATAACATTTATACTATAATTTACTTTTAAAACATCTTAGAAATTTGAAAAATTAAGGTTTTATAGCATTCAACCAAAATTCCATATCAATACTGAGCACAAGAAGATGGGTATTATTCTTATTTACTATATTTATGTATAAAACTTTCCCAAACATAAAACATGTACAGTGAATGTTGAATGTTACTTAACAGGGTCTCTTCCTATTATTGATCAACACATTTATAGTAGCAACAATTTCAAAAGCTGGGGATTATTTACAGATCTCGAAGAAAGGTCTACTCTTCTTTACAAAGTATAAGACACAAAGATTTAGATTAATGTTGGGTTTTGCTCATTATGCTTATTTTCTCTTTTTGATTGACTTAGTCAATAGGGGAAGTCAAATGGAGAAGAGGTTTTGAGAAATATGTGACTTTTGTTGCTTCATTGGCATCCAAAGTTGATAAAACCACCCAAAGCATATTAATTTCAGTGGTTAGTCTGTTTAGATTTTATAATTTAGGCTTCCTTTTAAAGAAATATTCCTGCTGTAGATATTGACATGAGTCATAAATGGTGATCTAAACAGAGACAGTTTTTTAGTGGAGTTGTCATTTTCTATTCCTCAAATTTTTCAACAATTCGTTTCTGATAGTTCAGTGGGAATAATGACTAGTGATTTGGTCTCCATGAGGGACAGCTGATGCAAACAGGTCAGGTCTGAGGACCCTGAGGGTGTTCCCACAGGAACCCAAGAGGGTCCTCGGTTTCACACAGGATGGAAATCAAACGTGAGCCAGCAGGAGGTGAAAGCAGAATTTATTGAAGATATCTATATAGAGAGACAGACAGACACACTGAGCATCCAGAAGACTTGGAAAGGGAAAAGAGTCTGGACTTTATTCAGGGTGTGAGGGTTTTTATTGAGGACAGTGGTTTGGTGTATGTATACCCTCAGGGATCTATGAACTATTTAGAACAAAGACATGTATCATATGCTCTCACTGATATGAGGAATTCTTAATCTCAGGAAACAAACTGAGGGTTGCTGGAGTGGTGGGGGCTGGGAGGGATGGGTGGCTGGGTGATAGACATTGGGGAGGGTATGTGCTATGGTGAGCACTGTGAATTGTGTAAGACTGTTGAATCACAGACCTGCGCCTCTGAAACAAATAATACATTATACGTTAAAAAAAAAAAAAAGATAGTAGGAACAGAAACATGAAGGGGGGGAAATCGGAGGGGGAGATGAACCATGAGAGACTATGGACTCTGAGAAACAAACTGAGGGTTCTAGAGGGGAGGGGGGTGGGGGGATGGGTTAACCTGGTGATGGGTATTAAAGAGGGCACGTATTGAATGGAGCACTGGGTGTCATGTGCAAACAATGAATCATGGAACACTACATCAAAAACTAATGATGTATTGTGATTAACATAACATAATAAAATAAAATTTAAAAAAAAAAAAAAAAGAACAAAGAAGGGGGCCCAGGTATTATTCTTTGGAGCCAGGGGGCCTTGGCATCTAGATGTCTGGTGACGAAATGTCTAACATTGAGATGTCTAGCATCTGTAGTCTGGAAGATGCATATGATAGCTTCCTCCCGTCATTCTCACCTGGACCTTCCTTAGATGTTATCTGTTCTAGAAAAATCATTAACTCCTTGTCCCTTATAAGAAAGACATATGCTGTGTGTATTACAAGGCATGTGTAAAGTAGAGTGGAGTTGCAGTTCCTAGCAAGAATAGAAGCAGGAAAAGGAGCATAAAGCAGATTGTTATGAAGTCCTTCAGTTGTAATTAGGTATAAAAGCTGCATGGATCTGAAAGACAAGGCCACAGTACAAAAGATTCTTTTGTAGGACTCGAGAAGAAATCAGGTAATTATAATAATATTTAATCATCTCATGCTTTGCTATTTAGAGTTAAGTATCATTTTTTTTCTTTTATGATTCTTTGAGAACATTTAGAATTTCAGAGCAAATTATTTTTTTTATTCATGTGAGACTTATTTTGCTAAAACCAGTAAATAAAGACATAAGCAAAGACAAAATAGTATGTATGTGCTATGTCTGTCCTTAAAACCATACAGATCAGTGAAAAAAATACCCCGAAAGTGAATAAACAATTACAGTATTTTGGCACTAGTGCTTAAATACAAACTTAAGTGGGGCAATATGTGACCTCAGTAAATGAAAGTCTACTTAAAAAATATGTGTATCAGTCTTAAGAGGTGATGAAACCCATTCTGTGGATTCTGTTATGAAAAAGCAGGCCTGATTTCTTATAATCAAGTGATCTGTAAAAAGTGTTGAAAATAATGAAGGTGGCTCTACATCTAAGTTTTCTGATTTATAAGGAAAATAATGGATTGCATTTCTCTATACCTAATCCACAGTATTTGTATTTTGCATATTATATTGTTTTGTCAAGGAAGCTTTGGGTGATACTTAGTCACAGAATTGCCATTGACTTATTACTTAGAGTTTATTAATGTTAAGTATTTGGGTTCCATGTTATTGTAGCATCATTATTTCAAACAAAACAGAAATTAATAAAATATTCATAGATATAATTAGTCATGAATATTAAAAATCCTCTAATTCACACATTCAATCAACTAATTATCCATAAAAATATATTTACTACGTGAATTGCTGTCTACCAAGTGCAATTTTGGCAGATATAGTGAATATTTCCTGCCAAAGGCAGTATTTCATCTTTAGCAGAAAGAGAAATAAAGCACACGAGAGAGATAGCATACGTTCTTAATCAGGGGCTTGGAAGCTGCTTCATAGCCCATTCCATTACGTGGATCATTACAGTTACTAATATTTTCATATGTGTTTTATTTTCATGAAAATGCCCTGAGTGCCATGCAGATACACATACTACAAAATATACTTGACATTAAATAACAAGATTTTGAAAATCCCAATTTAAATTCCCATAACTTGATCTTTTATTAATAGCGTTCTTGTTCCTACCACACCTACCCTGCTTTCCCCATTATCCCTTTCTTACCCATACTAATACTTGTATATTGAAAATTAATTATATTTTTTGTTTATATATCTCAGTTTTTTGATCCATTCTTTCTTTGAGTCAACTGATACTGTAATTAGCTTTGGCTGTGGTTTTCATATTGTCTCTTACACTTATTTTCTCATCAAACATCTTGCTAGTTTTACCTTAATAATACTATCCCCCCTCCCCTGCTGTTTTAGAATCATGAAAGAAAGATGAATTAAAGAATTGTTTGGATATTGTGCTTTATATTTTATTTTTAGACACAGCTTATATATATATATATATATATATATATATATATATATAGTCATAAATGAGCAATGATAGCAATTTAAATGGATTTTTAAATTTATGTTCTTGTGGGTTTTTTTCTTATAAAACAACCCATATTTTATTTCTTTTTAATTACATTTAATTCACTGACTGTTTCCTGGTTCTTATTAACTACTTAATGAAGATTTACTATTTCACGAGCACTGTGATAACCACCCAAAATGCATTATGTCATATATTCTCACAATAAATCTTTGAAGTGGATTTTTTTAGTCCATTTAAAGATGATAAACATATTAGTTGATCTTATATATATATATATATATATATATATATATAAATTATATATATTATATATATGTAATTTTAATTGATGGGTTATAATTTAAAGGATAAGATACAATTTATCATTGAAATGGTAAGACAATAATTAACCATTTCAGGGTCAGATTGCATATAAAAGTAGCAGAAACTGTATTCTTTCTGAGTTGTCTGCCTGAGTCCTCAATGGCAAAATAAGATGTAAGTGAATCTGCATTATCTTTTTTCATTAATTTTGCCATTCATTCTGTAATTTTTCTAGGTTTTATTTTCGATAATATAACTGTGTTATAGTAATCTATTTAAAATACAAATCAGATTTTCCCATATAACATGTTTCAGGACTTCAAAAGCTTTCCAATGAAAGTAGATAAATCTCTACAAAAAATATTTCACCAATTTATTCATGTAAATCTAAATTTTTCTTTACTCTGGCACTGAATTAACTGAGGGATAATTTGTATACCCAAGCTAAAGGAGGCATGCAGAGTAAATAAAGGCAGGAAGAGAAAGTTTCTTTTGTAAAGAAAAAGTGCTTTTTCAGCAAATCAAATATATTGGTTTACACAAGAAAGGTTACAAATAAAAACTCAATTAACGGGGCACCTGGGTGGCTCAGCCATTAAGCGTCTGCCTTCGGCTCAGGTCATGATCCCAGGGTCCTGGGATCGAGCCCCACATCGGGCTCCCTGCTTGGTGGGTGAAGCCTGCTTCTCCCTCTCCCACTCCCCCTGCTTGTGTTCCCTCTCTCGCTGTGTCTCTCTCTGTCAAATAAATAAATAAAATCTTAAAAAAAAAAAAACAACTCAATTAACCTGAACATTTGGAAAGCACAAATACTGATAATCTTGATTTTCTTTTTAATATACAGTAAAATTTCCAATTTTGTATGGCAACTTTAATTACTTCAGTAGCTTATAAAATGCACATAGCTCCTCCCCTGTCTCATTAGAGATCTTTTGAATCAAAATCTCTGAAAGAACAAACTTGGTTACACACATACATACACAAAATCTGTAGCAGACCACCACCAACAAAGATAGACAGTAAAATTCAACTTGATAATGACAATCTTTCGGAAAGTTATAATTACATTCACTGTATAAAATTTTTTGATAATTGATTCTTGATGACTAAAAAGCAGAAGCCTTCTATGATCCTTGCACATTGTATAGTTGGGTGCTCTACAGTAAATGATGTTACATTAAATGATGTCAAGGACAATGTGTTCTGACTTCAAGTGATGCCCTGGAAGTTACAGTAAATAACTTATTTACAGTTTAGGCTTGTGCTTTGATATAATAATTATAAAAACTAGCTTCCTAAGTCATTAAAATATGACTTGTTACAATTGTTCCAGTAACTATAATTAATTCTAAGTAATACAATTTAATTTTGTTTTAAAAAAGAATATAATTTAGATTTTGCAATATATCTTTATGCTTGCTTTGAAATAAACCTTAATTACTGATGACTTGTATAAATCTGGCTATACATGTGGAAAAAATTGATATATGTGTTAGCTACATTTTACTGAAGGGATCACCTCCCATTTGTGAGATTATAATATAATGATTTCATATAATATAAATGTAGTTAGGAAAGGGTTTTCTAATTGATGTAAAAGACTTTCATTTTAAGTTTTAGAGAGGTATCTTATTTTTATAGAAAGCGAATGGAGACATGTTAATTTAGTACACTTACATCATGCAAAATGATTACCACCATAGAGTTAGCTAACACCTCCATCAGGTCGTATAACTACTACCTTTTATTTGTTTGTTTGTTATATGTCAATTATAGCTCAATAAATCTGTGGATGGGGAAAAAGTAGAATGGAGAGGAATCTTACCCCTATTTCTTTATTAAAAGTAGAAAGAAAATTGGAAGTTCATATTGAAAGTAATTTGAAGATAAAGCTTTTACAATTCATATCATCACGTGTCACTTGGAACTCTGTGCACATATTTGGATTCCCTTAAAAGTGACCTAATTGCTATACATTATAATTAATGATAAAAGTTTTTTTAGCATCTCAGCTAATTGGTGAGATCTGCATTAATATACTCAAGCATCAAATAAATACAAAGGTATAATTATTAGGTATTTGTAAAACTTTTAAACTTTTCAAAGAACTTTGAAAGATTTTCGATGAACTTCGAAAATACTCTTTAAAGCATTTTAGAACTTAAAAAATACCCATTAAAATGAAACTTTAGCAACCAAACTCAGGTACAGTTGATTTTTGTGTTATTGCTATTTTTCTCTAATAGTCATAAATCGTAAATGAGTAATGTATGGTACATCAAGTTAAATCTCAAATATCAAACCATTTATTCCACTGATTAAAAATATAGTATTTTATAAAGGCTGTTCTAAATATATTCATATGTCACATTTTTTGTATTAGTGAAAAAATATATCTCAGTTTTTGACTTCTGAAAATCTTATGGAAGGAACCTATACATACCAGAAAATTGATGACTCTTCGTTATTCAATGCCTGGAAAAGGGATGTAGTTGTCTGACCATGTGCTCTCTGATGAGGCAACCTGTACTGCTAGAGAATAAATCTCTTTCTAAGTACAAGCAAATTTGACTTCCATTTAATTTAAAATAATTGATTTTTTTCCAAAATACCTTTTGTTTATACTTTGTATGTGGATCTATATGGTGACTAAAGCTATATGGTGACTATATTTTTTGACTATGTGTTTTACAAAATTTTCAGCCACTTTCTTGAAATTAGGAATGTTTTAGAGTGAAGAGCAGTAGATTAATATCAGAAATGGTATGTTCTTGTGGCAGTTCTGAAGCTAGAACTTTCAGCACATAATTGACTCTCTGTTTTAGTATCTTTACGCATGAGATGAAATTGCAGGGCCAAATGGACTCACAGGTACTCAGCAGTTTGAACATTCTATATAAACAAAGATTTGTTTTCCTCCTTTCAAAAATTGATCTTTTTGTTGTATCCATGGAGGCCAGTGATTCCTGCCTGGTATCAGGACTTTTCAATGCCCATAAGAATACTGCTTCTTTGCTCTTTTTAAAACTTCAAAAAGTTTAGGGGCGCCTGGGTGGCTCAGGTGGTTAAGCATCTGCCTTCGGCTCAGATAATGATCTCGGGGTCCTACATGCGTTGGACTCCCTGCTCAGTGGAGAATCTGCTTCTCCCTCTCCCTCTCCCTCTGCCCCTAGCCCCTGCTTGTGCGCCCTCCCTTGTTCTCTCTCATAAATAAATAAAAAAAGATTAAAAAAAAAAAAACTTCAAAAAGTTTAATAAAAGTCATCAAAGTATCTGCTATAACATCATAAGATTAATTACAATGCCATCATTTTATACTTGGGAAAGGAATTATGTCATCCTTCAAGGTAATTATGGATATACTGAGGCTGATTACAGGTTTTTCAGTTTTAGGCAGGCTTGGTTTCCCAGCCACATCCTGACCTTCTCTTCTCCTGGATCTCCAACTACCTGCCATAAAGGGCTTTTATCAGTGCTAAGCTCCTCAACCCACATTCTCTTGGAAATACTGTAGCCTCATTCTGGAATAATTCTCCCTGTATCTTTCCATTGGCAATTTGCTACAACTGCTCTAGATCCTAGCTTGAATATCACTTGCTCAGTTAAGTTTATTATGAATAACCCAACATTATCTTGTCCTCTCTCCATTGAAGAAATCAATGTTACTTGTTTCTGGTCATTTGTTCCAGTGTTTCTTTTATTTTTTTTTAATTAATTTTTTTAAAGATTTTTGTCTACTTGAGAGAGCACGTGCATGAGCAGGGGGGAGGAGCAGGGAAGAAGGAGAGGAACAAGCAGACTCCCTGCTGAGCAAGGAGGCAATTGGGGAGGGGGCAAGGCTTGATCCCAGGATCCCGAGATCATGACCTGAGCCAAAGTCAGATGCTTAACCAACTGAGACACCCAGGCACTCCTCCAGTATTTTTTTTAAAAAAACAAAAGCAAATATATTTGCTTTTGGGTACATATTTATATTGTTTTCCATTCTTTTGTGCAAATATCTTCATCATTCCATACCTTGCTTAGGCATTAACAAGCCTGGGGCTTTTTAAATGTCACACAATTGTGCATAGCAAATATAATGTACAGAAAGGTTCTCATTTTACTTGTATGATTGCAAAGTATTCCATTATGATGATATATCATCTTTCATACATCATGTCCTGATATATAGACACTTGAAGTTTTCACACTCTTTCATAAAAAAACAAACACCTTGTACACATTTCATTTTGTATTGGGATATTGCTGGCCTCATACAGTTGTTGGGATATCTTTCCCTCTCTTCTATTATCTAATTGTTTTCTTTCTATTTACTCAAAGGATTTGAATTGAAATGGTATTATTACTCCATAATTCTTAGATAGTCACCTGGAAGCTATTTGAGAATGGAGATTTTTTTGTTGGTGGTGGTTTTTATTTGTTTGTTTTTGTTTTTGTGTGGAGACTTTTACTTATTAAATTTCTTTAATGAATATAGGAGTCTTCAGGTTATCTCACTGAGCTGTGTCGTCTGTGTCTTTTGAGAAATTTGCCAACCTCATCTATCTTTTTGAAACTGTTAGCTTAGAATTGCATAGTGGTCTTTTAATATCTTTTCAATATTTTTCAGATTTTGATTATCACCCGTTTTATTCCTGACAGTAGTCTCCTCTCGCTCATCTTTATTTCTCTGTTTTCCTTAGTTTTTCTCTGTCTCTCTATTGTGATTTTTCTGTTTTATCTGTTGTAATTTCTGGTCACTTGAATTTTTAAAAAGCTCTAGCAGTAATTCTTGTCTCTACTTTGTCTACATCAGAAGGAGAAAAAAAAATAGGTTGTAAATGTGTCAGATAGTTTCACAAGCATAGTTACCTGTGATGATAAACGCATACTGAGTAATTTGGCAGTTTGATAAAGCCCTAAAAATTGGATTTTGTTGGTATTATATGATATCTGAAAGCTGGTCTAGAAATACTGCTTTATAGCACTATTCTATTTAGTATACTGAGTAAATATTTAAATAAGAATCTCATTTGTTATTTTAGAGACTCTCATTTCTTATTTTCTTCATTATGGTGCATCTTCCTATACTTTGGTCCCTGTGACTCCTGCTATTTTATAGCTCACTGACTGAAGGATTAAAAGAAGTGGCTATGGCTACTATTTCTTTTGGATAGTAGATGTAATGATGATAGCCAGGTTATCTAGAACAGTGGTAAAGGATAAAATAAAGCCAAAAGCATACCCAAAAGGATGAGCAGACAATGGTGGTTCTTATAAAGTTACAAAGTGTTATAAACTTTTCTAATTCCTTGTAAGATTTCTACACAGTTCTCTTTATTATTAAAAATATATAAATAAATATTTCCAATTTCATAAAATATTTTGTATCTGTTTTCTTCTGAAAAGAAATTATTATTGCATTGGTCCAATTAGGAGCTCTGTTTGTTCCTTTATTTGTATTGCTCTAATTACCCATTGATAAAAAGTCTGTCAGTGGGTAATGCCTGAGAACATTATCAAATGGTTTGGTAATGATTCATGCAGAGCAGAGATAGCTTTCTTTATTTGCCTAATCAGTATCACACTTTTCAATTTGCCCAGATCATTACCTCTGCCCTGTCTCTCAATACCACTGGGGCCCAAGAGTTTAGCTAAAAATTCTAAAATATAAAGCATCAGTTGCTGTCAAATTGTTCTTTTCTGTCTAAACTACTGAAAAGATTTAAGTATAAATAGTACATACTGGATGAATTTCTATCAAGAAGTTTAATATCTTCTGCAAATATAAATGCTTTAGAAAATGTTTCATAAAATTTAAGAAAATATTGTTACATCACAGATAAATTTACATACAGGTAGAATAACTCCAAAGTCAGTTCCTGCATAGTTTTTTATAATATCTTCATTTACTTTACTTGAATTTTTCTTCAATGCTAAATCCTGAGCAATAATAGTTTTGTTTGTTTTTTTATTTATTTTGGTGTGTAATATGTTGATCCTACAATAACATAGTAAAGTGACTGTGAAAGACTAGTGATGTGTCATATAGGACATGCATTTAATGTATGTTTTGGTCAATATCATTTTGTTATCCTTTTTATTTCTATAATTCTCTATATTTTAAAAATCATTTTAAAGAGGTTAAACTATTGGGTACCTACTATATGATATATACCGTTCTCCATGGTAGTGATGACACCTAATTTTTATTAAGCACTGCTGTATCTCAGGTAATGTGCTAACCATTTTAAGTGAATTTTCTAAATATATTATGATCCTATGATGTAATTTCATTTTTAGCTTCACTTTATAGATGAAGAAGCAGAGATTTATCCAGGATAAATGAGTTACCCTGAGGTTACACTTCTAGGATGTGGCAGTTAGGATTTGAATCTAGTCATTTGGATTACAGCATTTAAGAGCTTAGCCACTACTTTTGCTGTTGAATTCACACAGCACACTCTTGGGAAATATTTTTCTAAAAGCCACTATATAGACACAGAAAAGTTTAACGTGTTGATTCCATATTCCTCTTCTAATATACGTCCATCACCACAGCTAACAATGGAGATAGGACATTTATCTTTTGGGCAGAAGGAGCCCTATTAGCAATACCTTTCTTGATTACAAGTCAAAAGAACCTCATTACAGTGTCCTGTTACTCCTCTCAGGCAGAGTTGCTAGTGAGTCAAGCAGGTAGTTTATTTAATAATTGATAAAAGTCAACAGAGGAGGCCACAAATTTGCAGTTCCTAAGAGCTTGCTTGAGCAGGCAAACTCAAGGCAACTTTTTAAATGTAAGTTATATTTTCTCACATGAGTTGATCCTGTTGATGGCAACAACCTTTCTAAAATTCTTCCCCAAGCTTCTCTCAAGGTCACCATTGATATTTTCTATTCTAATTAATGCTTATCTCACTTAACATTCTTCCCAAATGTAGGCATGCCTACAAAACACCAACAAAAGTCTCAGAAACATGGAATCAGACTCAGTCTGTGTTCTAAAATTTTGACATCTAAATAAAATCCAGATAAGAATAAGGGTATGAACGAATGAGACAATTTATCATTAGGTCCACCCATTCAACATCCAGTGTTGGATCAGGTCGAGAATAATCAGTATGGATAGTTCTGTTCACAAAGCAGTAAACTGAGAGTCACTGATTGAGAGAAATTCTAAAAATCTATGTACACACTGCCAATTCCTTAATAGGGTTTAGTTCTATTCCCTGTTTTCATCATTCTCTCATGCCTTTGCCCTCTGTGCCCTTGAGGATGACTCTGAGTTATCCTTTCTTCTCCGTAAGAAATATCCAGTCCTGTAGATAAAAGCCAAATCCACATACATCATTGAGATAAGAATGTCTGTACCTTAAGATTCCTGTAAGACTGTTGAGGGGCACCAACCCTAAAAATCTAAGAAGTTTATGGTTTTATAAACAGACCTAAGAGGCATGCTTTGAGATATTTAGAGACTTTTTTTTTCTACCTGAATAATTCTCAAGGCATTGAGACCGTGTGTTTTTAAGAGCAACCTGGAATTAATTTCTGCTGGGAAGTCAAATGTTAATGTTGTATCATTGTCATTTAGAGAGGCTGGGATAAGTTAATGATTTTATCTTTGAACTTACTGTGTGTGTGTGCATGTGTGTGCATATTCATCAATTCTAAATGTACGGTACAATAAAGTTTGAAGTATATATACAGGAAGGTAACGATCAGCATAATCGTAATATAGAGCAATTCTGTTATGCTGAATGTTTCCTCATATATTTTTGGAATTTAGACCCTCCCCCAAACCCTAACCCTGGCAACCGTGGATCATTTCTTCCTATAGCTGTAGACTGTGTATGAGAAATTTTGTGTAAATGAAACTATAGAGGATGTTGTCTTCTGTGTCTAGTTTATTTTATTTACCACAATCCTTGTGACATTTATCCAAGTAATTTTTTTATCATTAGTTTTTTGTTTTTATTGCTAAGTAGTTTATCATTATATACATATACTATAATTTGCTCATTCCTTGACTAGATTTCACCTGAAACTAATATTAATTATACTTCAATAAAAAAATAGATGATGGGCAAAAGGGTTGTGTACAGTTTGGGTTATTATGAATTCACATTTGTGTTATAAACATTTGTGTAGGAGCAAACATACATTTTTATTTCTCTTGGTAAAATGGAATGGTATAAGCGTGGTAATATGGAAAGTGTTTATTTAACTTTTTGAGAAATTGCTAAATTGTTTTTCAAGGTGGCTGTAAAAATTTGTATCATCCAGGTGTATGAGATTTTAGTTCTCAACATCCTTGTTAAACCGGTAGTGCCTGACTTTTAAAATTTTAGCCATATCAGTATTTTGCTTTTTTCTAGTTTTATTGAGAAATAATTGGCATATATCTCTGTAAAAATTTAAGCATACAGCATGATGGTTTGATTTAATATGGTGTGAAATGACTACCAGATAGGTTCAGCTAACATCCATCTTCTCATATAGATATAATGTAAAGAAAAGAAAGAAGAAAAGAAAAAGTCTCCTAGTGATGAGAACTCAGGATTTACTCTCTTAACAATATCCCTATATATCATACATCGGTGTTAAGCTATAGTCATCATGTACATTACATCCCTAGTACTTATTTATTTTGTAACTGGAAGTTTGTACCTTTTAACCCCCTTATTCTACCTCCCCCCACCCCCCAACCCTCCACCTCTGGTAACCACAAGTCTGATCGCTTTTTCTGTGAGTTTTTCTTTTGAATATTTTATTGAGAGTTTAATTTGCATTTCTCTGATGAAAAATGCTGATGAGCAATTTTTCCTGTGTTTATTGGTGACTTATATTTATGACCTGTCTTTTCAATCTTTTGCTCATTTTTATTAACTTATTTTCTTATAATTTTGATATGAGTTCTATATACATTATAGATATAAGATCTTTGACAGATACATATCTTACAAATATTTTCTCCTAGCCTACAGCATGCCATTTAATTTTTTTAAATTTCAATTAAAGTTAGTTAACATATAGTGTAGTATTGGTTTCAGGAGTAGAATTTACATATAACACCTCGTGCTCATCTGAACCAGTGCCCTCCTCAATGCCCATCACCCATTTAGCCCATCCCACACCCACCTACCCTCCAGCAACCCTCAGGTTGTTCTCTATAGTTAAGAGTCTCTTACGGTTTGCCTCCCTCCCTGTTTTTATCCAATTTTATTTTTCTTTCCCTTCCCCTATGTTCATCTGTTTTGTTTCTTAAATTCACATCTGAGTGAAATCATATGATATTTGTCTTTCTCTAACTTATTTTGCTCAACATAATAGACTCTAGTTCCATCCATATTGTTGTAAATGTCAAGACTTCATTCTTTTTGCTGGCTGAGTAATATTCCATTGTGTATATATACCACATCTTCTTTATCCATTCATCAGTTGAGGGACATTTGAGCTCTTTCCATATTTTGCCTATTGTGGACATTGCTACTATAAACACTGGGGTGCATGTGCCTCTTCAAATAAGCATTTTTGTATCCTTTGGATAAATACCTAGTAGTACAATTGTTGGGTTATAAGATAGTTCTATTTTTAACTTTTTGAGTCAGCTTCATACTGTTTTCCAAAGTGGCTGCACCAGCTTGCATTCCCACCAACTGTGCAAAAGGGTTCCCCTTTCTCTGCTGACAACATCTGCTGTTTCCTGAGTTGTTATTTTGGGCCATTCTGACAGGTGTGAGATGTTATCTCATTGTGGTTTTGATTTGTATTTCCCTGATGATGAGCCATGCTAAGCATTTTCTCAAGTGTCTGGTAGCCATCTATATGTCTTCTTTGGAGAAATGTCTGTTCATGTCTTTTGCTCATTTCTTAACTGGATTATTTATTTTGTGGGTATTGATTTTGATGAATTCCTTATAGAAATATGCTGGTGTTATTTTGATCAGGATTGTATTGAATATATAGTTGGCCTTGGATAGTATAGACATTTTAACAATATTTGTTCTTCTAAACCATGAGCATGGGATGTTTTTCCATTTCTTTATGCTTCTTCAATTTCTTTCATAACTGTTCTATAGTTTTCAGCGTGCAGATCTTTTACCTCTTTGGTTAGGTTTATTCCTAGGTATCTTATGGTTTTTGGTACAATTGTAAATGGGATTGATTCCTTGATTTCATTATCGGTGTATAGAAATGCATCAGATTTCTGTTCATTGATTTTTATATCCTGCGACTTTGCTGAATTCAGGTATCGGTTCTAGCAATTTTTTGGTGGAGTCTTTTGGATTTTCTAGAGTATCATGACATCTGTGAAGAGTGAAATTTTGACTTCTTACTTGCCGATTTGGACGCCTCTTATTTCCTCTTGTTGTCTGATTGCTGAGGCTAGGACTTCCAGTACTAGGTTGAACAACAGTGATGAAAGTGGACATCTCCATTGTTTTCCTGACCTTAGGGCAAAAGCTCTGTTTTTCCCCACTGAAGATGATATGGGTCTTTCATATGTGACCTTTATGATGTTGAGGTATATTCCTTCTATCCCTACTTTCTTGAGGGTTTTTATCAAGAAAGGATTCTATATAATGTCAAGTGCTTTTTCTGCATCTATTGAGAGGATCATATGCTTCTTGTCCTTTCTTTTATTAATATGGTATTATGCATTGTTTGATTTGCAGTTATTGAACCACACCTGCAGCCCAGGAACAAATCCCACTTGATATGGCAAATAATCCTTTTTTTTAAAAGATTTATTTATTTATTTGAGAGAGAAAGAGAGAGAGAGAGCACGCAAGCACAGAGGCAGAGGGAGAATCAGGCTCTCTGCTGAGCAGGGAGCCCCATGTAGGGTTCGATCCCACTACCCTGAGATCATGACCTGAGCCGAAAGCAGACACTTAACTGAGCCACCCAGGCGCCCCATGAATAATCCTTTTAATGTACTGTGGGATTCAGTTAGCTAATACCTAGTTGGGAATTTTTGCATCCATGTTCATCAGGGATATTGGTCTATAGTTCTCCTTTTTAGTGGGGTCTTTTTCTGTTTCTGGAATCAAGGTAATGCTGTCCTCCTAGAATGAGTTTGGAAGTTTTTCTCCATTTCTATTTTTTTGGAACAGCTTCAGAAGAATAGGTATTAATTCTTCTTAAATGTTTTGTAGAATTACCCTGGGAACCCATCCAGCCCTTGGACTTTTGTTTGTAAGGAGATTTTGGATTACTTATTCAATTTCTCTGTTGGTTGTGGGTCTGTTCAAATTTCTGTTTCTTCTTGTTTCAATTTTGTTAGGTTCTATGTTTCTAGAATATATCCATTTCGTCCAGATTGTTGGTATATAATTGTTCATAATATTCTCTTATAATTGTTTGTATTTTTGTGGTATTGGTTGTGATTTCTCCTCTTTCATTCGTGATTTTATTTATTTGGGTCCTTTCTCTTTTCTTTTTGATAAGTGTGGCTAGGGGTTTTCAATCTTAATTCTTTCAAATAACCAATCTTATTAATTCTTTCAAATATAAATTCTTTCAAATAACTCCTAGTTTTGTTGATCTGTTCTACTCTTTTTTTTTAAATTTCTGTATCATTGATTTCTGCTCTAATCTTAATTATTTCCCTTCTTTTGCTGGTTTTAGGCTTTATTTGCTGTTCTTTTTCCAGATCCTTTAGATATAAGGGTAGGTTGTATATTTGAGACTTTTCTGTTTCTTGAGGAAGTCCTGTATTGCTTTATACTTCCCAAAACTTTTGGACTGTTGTGTTTCATTTTCATTTGCTTCCATGAATTTTTTTTTTATTTATTCTTTAATTTCCTAGTTGACCCATTCATTTTTTAATAGGCTGTTCTTTAACCTCCACGTATTTGTGGTCTTTTCAATTTTTTTCTTGTAGTTGACTTCAAGTTTCTTAGCACTGTGAACTGAAAATATGCATGGTATGATCTCAGTCCTTTTGCGCTGGTTGAGGACTGATTTGTGACCCAGTATGTGATCTATTCCCAAGAATGTTCCATGTGCACTTGAAAAGAATGTGTATTCTGCTGCTTTAGGATGGAATACTCGGATTATATCTGTTAAGTACATTATATTTGTTAAGTACATGTGTCATTCAAAGCCACTGTTTCCTTGTTTTTCTGCTTAGATGATCTATCCATTGCTGTGAGTGGGGTGTTAAAGTCTCCCACTATTATTTTATTATTATCAATGAGTCTCTTTAAGTTGTTATTAACTGATTTATATATTTGGCTGCTCCCAAGTTGGGGGGATAAATATTTACAATTGTGAGATCTTTTTGTTGGATAGATTGCATTATTATGTAGTGTCCTTTTTTTCATCTCTTATTACAGTCTTTGGTTTAAAATCTAGTTTGTCTGATATAAGTATGGCTACTCCAGCTTTCTTTTGATGGTTATGAGCATGATAGGGGGTTCTCCAACCCCTCACTTTCAATCTGGAGGTGTCTTTGTGTCTAAAATGAGTCTCTTATTAGCAGCATATCAATGGGTCTTTTTTTTTTTTTTTTTTTTTTATCCATTCTGATACCCTGTGTCTTTTGATTGGAGCATTTAGTCCATTTACATTCAGAGTGATTGATTGAAAGGTATGAATTTAGTGCCATTGTATTACCTGTGAAGTAGATTGTCTCTCTTCCTTTCTAGTCTTTGTTGCTTTTGGTCTCTTTTCCCACTCAAAGCGTCCCCTTTAATATTTCCTGCAGAGCTGGTTTAGTGTTCATGTACTCCTCTAGTTTTTGCTTGTCTTTGAAATTCTTTATCTTCCTTTCTATTCTGAATGACAGCCTTTCTGGATATGGTATTCTTGGCTGCATATTTTTCCCATTCAGTACATTGACTATATCATGCCACTCTTGTCTGGCCTGTCAAATTTCTGTGGACAGATCTGCTGCTAACTTTGTCTACCCTTGTAGGTTAAGGACCTATGTCCCTAACTGCTTTCAGGATTCTCTCTTTATCTTTGTATTTTGTAAGTTTCACTATGATATATCTTGGTGTTTACCTGTTTTGTTGAGTTTGAGGGAAGTTCTCTGTGCCTCTTGGGCTTGAATACCTGTTTCCTTCCTCATATTAAGGAAATCCTCAGCTATAATTTGTTCAAATGAACCTTCTGCCCCTTTTTTCCTGCTCTTCCTCTTCTAGGACCTATATGATATGGCTGTTATTGTGCTTTGTGGAATCACTCAGTTCCGTAAGTGTATTTGTGAATAGTAGTTTTCTTTTCCTCTTCTTTTAGCTTCATTAGTTTCCATAATTTTATCTTTTATATTATCTATTTGACCATCTGCCTCTTCCGTCCTCCTTGAGATTATATTCAGTCATTTTTGCATCTCAGTCATAGTATTTTTTTATTTCAATTTGACTAGTTTTTAGGCCTTTTATCTCTGCAGCCAGGGTTTCTCTGGTGTCTTCTAGGCTTCTTTAAAGCCCAGCTAGTATTTTTATTCTTCTAAATACTTATTCATATATATTGCTTATATCTGTTTTGAACATATCCCTGGCTGCGATTTTCTTCTTGATCTTTCTTTTGGGGATAATTTCTCCATCTTGTCATTATGTCTAGGTTGATGTCTTTTGATGTTATGAAAGCTTGTTATGTTGTCTGCTCCTGAGAGTAATACTATATTATGAAGGGGTCATACACTGTCTAGGGCCTGGTGCTTCAGGAAGTGTTTCTGATGTATGCTGTGTGCACTCTGCTGTTGTGTTTTGGCTGCTCTTTTCCACAGGTCAGTCCTTTACAGAGTTCCAAAGAAAAAGAAAGAAGGAAAAAGTAAAGAAAGAAAAAAAAGAAGGAAGCCTGATCCAAAAAATGAGAAAAGGAAACAAATAAACAAAGAAATGAACAAAAAATTATAAGCCTGATTCAAAAAAACAAAACAAACAAAAAAAACTGGTCCTATTTACTCCAGAATCGAAGACCTGAAGCTGACGCTTTGAGCACTCTGTGATCAGTAGACTTGGTATATCAGGGGGCCAGGGGGGGCTTGTGTTTGTCTTCTGAGGGAGAGGCCCACTATGCTGGCTCACAGTCAGACCTGTTCTAGTAAAGATACCCCTGCTGGGCACAGGGTGTGGGGTTTGGTGGGCTGGGGGGTAGAAGATGGCATCACTTCGCCCCCTGTCCCTGGGGAGGCAAACTCGCTGCTGCCCCTCAGGAGGCCCTCACAGAAAAGTGAACAGTCTCCCCCTCTGTGTCTCAGGCTTTAGTCAGATCTCTGCCCTCAATTTGTCTGTGCCTGGCCCCTGGGCACACCTGGTGCCACAGTTCTGTGTTTTCTCTTTGGTCCATGGCTGGGATTCAAAACTCCAAATCTTAAAGGACCCAGCAAGCTGTGGGTCCACTCCCCTCCCCCAAAGGAGAGCCTCACAGCTCTCCAGCACCATTCTGTCTCAGCAAAGCAGTCACACAGCTGCGAGTCTATGGTGAAGCACAGCAAAAAGTTGTGACCAGGTTGTCTGTCCTCTGCACATGCCTCTGTTCCCTGCTGTTGAACGGCTGCTCATTGGCACCCAACAGGCCTCTCGTCCTTGGAGAGGCAAAATACCCTCTTCCAAATGTACTTCAGAAAGGGGAACATTCTCTCCCAGTGTGACCTGGGGGATCCCCATACCATGGTGTCTTATCTGCTCTGTCTCCCGCTCCCCCCCTTCCTGACTGCCCCACGAAAAGGGTTCCCTTCCCTCTGCAGCACCGTGGCTTTTCTCTTCCCCAGTTCACGTCTCTGAACCTTGCATCTGCCATATTCTCTCCCTCCAATTGTGCAGATTGTTTTCTTCATCCTCAGATCGATTTCCTAGTTGTTCAAAATGATTTGATGTTGATCTTGCTGTGTTTAAGAGACGAGGCAAGGGGTGCCTGGGTGGCTCAGTTGGTTAAGCGACTGCCTTCGGCTCAGGTCATGATCCTGGAGTCCCGGGATCGAGTCCCGCATCGGGCTCCCTGCTCAGCAGGGAGTCTGCTTCTCCCTCTGACCCTCATGATCTCTCTATCTCATTCTCTCTCTCAAATAAATAAATAAAATCTTAAAAAAAAAAAAAAAAAGACGAGGCAAGTCTAGGGTCCCTCTACTACTCTGCCATCTTAACTGCCGTGTAATTTTTTAAGTTTCTTATCATTAGCAAATATTTTTTTTTTCTTAATCCAAAATGGCTGAACTTTTTTTTTGCCCACTGTCTTAAAACTTTCAAGTTTATAATCCATTATGGTTAATTATACACAATGCTTACATTATATCCCAAGAAATCATTCATCATATAGCTGGAAGTTAGCAAAAGTTTTAAATTATTATAAAGTCTAATTTAGCAATTTTATGCTTTGATAAATGAAGAAATATTTGTGTAACCCAAGATCAAAAGTTTTTGTGCTATATTTTAGTAAGATTTATTCTGTTAGCTTTTAAATTTACATCTGTGATCAATTTCAAGATAATTTTATGACCTATAATGGAGTGTATTTTTTTTAATAAAGATATCCTCTTTTTATTTCAGCAGCATTGGTTTAAACATCTATTCATTTTCACTGAATGGCTTTGTCATTTTTGTTAAAAATCAGTATATGTGTGAGTCTATTTCTGGACTTCCATTCTATTTAGTTATATATGTATATACATATATAACTTTTAAATCAAAACCACACTGTCTTCATTATTAATTGAGAATACACTGAATCTATGGATATATTTGTGGAGCATTATTATAATAATAATATTGACTCTTCTGATTAATGCACATGGTATATGTCTCCATTTATCTTAGCAATTTTTTGTACAGCCCCAGCAGATACTTTGTTAAACGTATTCCTAATTAACTTGTATTTTGATGCTATTGTAATTGGTATTTTTAAAATTTCAGTGTCCAGTTGTTCATTGCTTTCTTTTAGAAATACAATTATTTTTTATATACTTCTTTCATATACATTCATATTTACAACTTTCTTTTCTTTTTTTTTTCATTTTCAATAGATACAATTAAAAGGGACATCATGCATTCTTGGGAAGTGTGAGATCATGAATAATGATCTTTGACAGTTTTTAATTTTGAGAATGATGTCTCTCTTGCTGCCACTGTTACTGTTGCTGTTAAGTTACAGCACTTGATTTTATAGGTTGTGATACATTTCTGATAAATTATTTCTAAGTATAAATATTAGAATGGCATATGCTGATGATTCTTGCAGAAAATTATTTTAATTATTTAACTCTTCATGCAAATTGATTTCTTGTAAATATGAATTAAAAATATTTTAAAGTAATTGTAGATGTACATGCAGTTGTAAGAAATAATACAAAGAGATCCTAGATTCTATATACTCTTTACTGAGTTTCCTGCAATTGTAGCATCTATCATAAGTATAATATAATATCACAACTAGGAAATTGATTTTGATGTGTTTCACCAATTTCATTCAGATGTCACTTGTTTTGCATGCACTCATTTATGTGTGTGTTTGTGTGTCTTTAGTTCCATGTGTATTTGTCACAAGGCATAGAACCGTTTTATCACAAGGGTTCTTTGCACTACAACTCTGTAGCCATATAGTCACATCCTTGTTTCGTCTTAGCAACCATTAATCTGTTCTCCAATTGTATAATATTATCATTTCAAACAGATTCATGCACTATGTAACTATCTGAGATTTTCTTTCTTACTCAGCATCATAATTCCTCTGAAATTCAAAGTTGTACGTAGTAATAAGATACTCCCTTTGTAGCATTACAATGTATATATATATAAACTATAAAATAAATATATATTACTATATATATTTATAAAACTCCCTAAAATTTACAAAGTGACATCATTATTCATTTCTCATTGTTTCAGCAAATTAGTACCGCACATTCATGAGAGTGATTGGCAGGTGTTATTTTGCTTATTTTACAGAGGAAACAGTAATTTTTTTTCAAGTATTAAAGATTTATATGCAGCCATATGGAGAGATGGAGGAGGACCCTAAACCAAATGCAAGTATTTTTATTTTTCCCTAGTTAAGTGTACTGAAATACAAACTGGGCATTTTTCCCCCTACAGCTTTACTGGCATCTAGCAAAGAAAAATTTCACATAAGGAAGTATGGGAGAAAAGTCTTATTCTAAAAGAATATGGATAAATAGTTACCTAGGATATATTTTGGTATTTAATTATTTCTAAGGCTAGGAGATGTCTTATATTAGCAAATAAATTTTCTTTCCAAGTTTCTTAGTGAATTTTTATGGAAAGTATGATCAGTAATGAGCTCAAGAAGTTGAATTACATTATAAGATAAATTTTAAATAATCTTACAAGCACTCTGATAAATCCTTTATATTTATTCACACATTCCACAGTGTCTCACCCTATGAAAATGTGACAGAACTCCTGCTATTCTTTGAAGGAAATAAGAGCACTTGTGGCAGGCAAGAGAAGAAAGGCAGACAAAAGAATGTGCAGAAAATCATAATATAATGAACATTTATGTAGGATTATATTTTATTCATTATGCTGTAGGGTCCAGAGGGTGACTGAACGTTGAGCACCGTCAAAGCATATTACTAACTTCAGGGAGTTTCCAAGTTTCCCTAACAACTACTTGTTTGATTTTTTTGTCCTATTTATATCTTCTATTATATTAGTTTAATATAAGTTAAACTAACTTTACTAGTGGAATTTATCATTTATTATGAGAAAAATCCTTATACCTTTAGCCATCTAATAATCTGGCAAGCACTTTTCTTTTGCTAGGAATATGGAAGGGTCAGTATTTGTGTCAAAGAAGTCATGCTAAAGATATTATCAGTCTTCTCATTATCCTCCCTAATTTTAACTCAGGTGAAGAATTCACTGACTACCCTGAAGGGCGACTGATGAAGGCTATCATCTAGCTAATTGATTGTGGTTCAGAACTTTCCCTTTTTGTCCAGAAAGAAAAAAATATAGATAAATAACATAGATATAGAGATATCTGTTACTACTCATTCTTAATTCATGTTGTTAATAATTTTAGGGTATTTTTTTTCTAATTTTCTTTTGGATTTGCAGATTGAAACACATTGGAAAAATACACTTTATAGTTATAATGAAGGCCCAACCTCCACATTTTTTGAGATAATACTCTTTTAATCAGATATGATCTCCAGTGAAAATGGGTGCAAAGGTTAGACTTTAACACTGGGTCAATCAGGGTTTATTCTTTGCTGTTGGATCTTTTTGTGGTTTGGGGACCACATTCACAGTTCTGGCAGTTAGCAGGTCTGCAGCAACTTCTACTCTTTGCCTAATCAAGGCTTCATATTCCTTTGGGACAAGTAGATAGCTAAGATCCTCTTGCTTTCTTCTCAGCCTATTCATGAATATTCAAAAGCAAGCTGCCTTCTACACCAGGGATACATGAAATCTCATTAATGTCCATTATGACCATTTTACTCTCAGGTGTTTGCTACATTTCTGGCTTTTCTTCTAGTTTTTTGCTTGCCTCAACCAGTATCACCATCTCAGGCTAGCTCTGTGTTGACTTTCCCAAATGGTTTGTGATCTTTTTGGACTTTTCTGTTTTGTTTTTGATCACAGTTCTCTGAGATTTTCTGTGCATTGTACTTTAGCTCTAAATCAAATCAGCCTGCTCTGCCCTGTAAGAATTACTGCAGTGGAGTTGGAGATGGGGCTGAAGTGGAGGCATTCCCCCACCAACATAACTGACTTCCGTGGTTCTTTTGGGGGGTCATTAGTCTTTTTGAATAAAGACTTCTCATTGTGGAGTATGATACTAATCAGTTTCCAGAAGTAATTGTTTTTGATAACTTTATTTAGTTTTATTCTTGTTTTAGGAGAATTTGTGCTATTGTTCAACTTCTGGAAGTCCCACCCAACATCAATAAGTTTTGCAGTATAGGAGACTGTGAATTTCTGAACATTTTTTTTTAAATATTGTTCTCTACAATTTAAAAAGAATGTGCTTCTAGAGAACAAGACACATATAAGCATGTGGAGAATTAAAAAAAAACACTGATACAAATGTAGAGATGTTATCTAAAAATTGTCAGTGCTGATATAAATAGATAAATCTTTAATATTGAGCATTGAGATGGGTCAGCCAATATATACTTTCTACCATTATTATATGCAATTGAACAAAGTGAACAAATTTTAAAAGTGTGCAATTCAGTAATTAGCTAGGACAGGGCACCTGGGTGGCTCAGTCAGTAAGTGTCTGCCTTCGGCCCAGGTCATGATCCCAGGGTCCTGGGATTGAGTCCCACATTAACATCTCCCTCTGCCTCTGCCTCTCTCTCTCTCTCTCTCTGTCTCTCATGAATAAATAAATAAAAACTTTAAGAAAATAATTAGCTAGGACGTAACTTCAGACAAATACATTAGAAAACATATATGAACTATATTGTCATGGATCATTTTTTAACAAATTGAGGACACTTTCCATGAATATTTTTATTTAATCCAAGAAAAAAAGTTTATATTATTGCCTTAATGCCCATTAGTTAACTTGATAACAAAGTTTCTTTTCATATTCTACATGCTCTAATTTCAGTGGTATAAAATGCTTTAAAAAGTACAAGATTCTGGGTAAGAAGTGTGTTCCGGAAGAAGACACAAAATTCATGCCTATCATTCTACTGAATATATTTACTATTAATGAAAATGACTGAGATTTTTCTTATCCATATGAATATTAATCATTGTTTGAATCATCAAATACTAATGTATAATTGACAAATTTTGTTTAATTGTGTATATAAATGAAGTTTCAGATTTCTTATTTTTTATACATAGAATATTTGGTTGGTTTGAAGTCTTTTCATTTTCAGTTTTTAAAACAAGTAAAAAATTAAAAATTAAAAAACTAAAATCAAGTAAAGAAATACTTTTATAAGTAAATACTCAAGATTTCAATTTTCTACTTTAATACAATTGTAAAAATTTGAATTATTTCCATCTAAATTATGTATTTTATTATACAAAAATTTTGAGTTTGGGGAATATTAGTCACGGAGGAATTTGAGGGCTTAGGATGAATAAAGATTGGCTACTCACTATTTCTACTTCATAGGGATTATAGGTATGTTGTTAAATGAAAATGTAGAGATAAATTATTCAGCACAGTTGCAACTACTCAGCATGTTATAGTTGCAGTTCCCAAGGAATCATGGACTGTGTATACACACCATCACATACATTCAGCTCTAAAATTGAGAAATTACAAAATTATAAAGACATGGCTAGCTGCCAGCTTCTACCACTTTCTGTGGTAATATATTTTCCTGGCGTAATGTGGGTAAATGAGAGCAATCTCATCACCCTAAGATTGAGTCAGAACTTCGTCTCATATAGAGTCCAGTTCTCTTAGCTCAATCCTGTTATGTTACTGATTAAGTCACTCTTAACATGTTGTATATCATTCTTTAGCATGTCAGAAACTAATGTATTTAATCATTTTATATGAGCACGACAAGACAGTTAACATATAAAATGGCATAAGAATTAAGTTCAATAATATTCTAATGTATTATTATTTGAAGCTTATTGAAGGTGTACTTTAATGAATAAGTTCACATAGTAAAAATCTTTTATTTTTGGATTACAAACTGTATAGAATACAGACTAATATATTCACATTGATTTTTTAATGAATCTGAGATTGATGCAATTGTTAGTTAAAAGAACATTAAGAATTGCACTTTTGTTTTTATTTAGAGGGAAGCATTTTCTTCTTTTAATCTGTTATAAGACTATTAACCATTTTCAATGTCTAGTTCATAAAAGCCTTTGATAAACTAGAAAGTATAGATTTCTAGATATGATATTATGCAATAAAAGAGTAGGAATTATTTCTAAGGAAAAAAACCTGCTAACTCCTTTTTTCCTACCTGTTCTTTAACTTGGAGTTCGAGAAGAAATTCCTCCTTCACTTTAGTTAGGTGCTTTTCTGGCCTGTTTCCATTCCACCTCATGTTTATTTCTATTTCAACACTTAAACACATTATTCACATGTATTTTTCTGTCTCATAGCTGCTTGTAAAGAAGTCGTTTTTAATTTCTGTATCCACATTGGTTAACACAATATTTAGCATAAAAATATTAGCTGTATTTGTGTTTGATGAATTAATGTATCAATAAATGAATTAATTAAAAATATTGACAGAGAAAAGAAATATAAAAATCACCAATAGTTGTCTATGGATGAATTTGATTGCAAATAATCAGATTAACATAATCTTAGAAATCTCTACAAATAACATTAGAAATGAGGGTATTGATTACTTTAATGTCCATTTTGCTGGTGGGAAAAGAAACATAAAGGCTTAAAGGTATTTTTCCTACTGTTTTTGTAGAGCTAAATTTAAAAAGACATGTGACTTCTCTTTATTACATTTGGTCAATGGCCTTCTATAAAATTACACAGGCACACACACACATCAATTAGGGCAAATAAATGTCATGAAAAATATTTTTTCCTTTAGAGGAAGTCATATTATTGTTATGCTTGTTTAGAGGAATCAGTGTTGTCTTTGTTTTTCTTTAAGGAAAAATTAATATTTTCAATTAATAGGTTAATAGGATCATTTTTGGCTTCATTTTTATTTTTTCTTGTTATTTTTTAAGGAACTATAATACCAGACCGTTATTCACTAGAACAATCACCTAACTCAGACTTGCTTTTACTACCCACCATAGATAGCAATCTCTATAATCTTACACCAGAATTCAAATGTGACAGCATCTCATTGCCACATTGAACATTTTAAAATAGTTACATTTGTGTTTAGATAAGTAAAAACAAATACTGTTTCTTTTATTGTTTCACAATAAAATCCCTGAAATTTCAAAATATCCTGAATTTTATGTCATCAAAATAATCATGTGTACTTTTCTAATCTTCTTGTGGCACATAATAGCTAATTTATTAATATATGGCAAATAATTATTAATTCGTTTAAAATCTCACCACATATTTATGACTCACTTCAACATGAATTGCTATATTCATTAGACATAAATTTTTAGACATGATTAAGGAAAACTTTTTAATGCATTTTCCCAGCCTGAAAAATTATACCAAAGGTTCCTAATGTAATTGTTCCTGTGGTTTGATACAATATAATATGAACATATTATATAAATGGCCTTAGACAGTGCTTTCTTCTTGCTTTGCATACAAATATGTGTTTATGTGTTATCAGTATGGTGTACTAATATGTTACAGTTATTTGTGTGCTCTATCAAAAGGAATTTGTTTTAGAGAATAGTTATGTATGGTATTTTGCAATTTGTTTTCTTCTTTTTAAAATAAGTATATACAGATTCGAACTTTAGCCCATGATATTTTGTTATTTTCTGAAGTTATTGTAAAATTTAATAATGGAAATTAAAAGAAAGATCTAGAAGCTTGTGTACAGGATGATAAATAGAATTATCCCATGTTTTTTAAGGCAAAAAAAGAAAATTTGGCCTTGTTAATCTTACATTTTAATGTTTTACCTAAAAGCATCCTAAATATTCTTTTATGTAAGTGTGCCAGCTAAGAAAAGTATATCAAAGTTAGATGATTCCAAACTATTTAATTTCATATTATGTGGTATGGATGAAATAATTAAATACCTTCAATCTATTACTAACATTCCACAAAATATTTTATAAATGTACTGTTTCAGTGGGAATATTCTAGTGATTAAAATTTCTCTTGTAGTAACGGTAGAAAATTGCCTATATAAATAAATTTTATTTAAATTTCAGAAATCTCACAAGTTAGTACTATTCACTTATTCTCATATTAAGGAACACTAATTTTGGTCATTTATTTTTCCAAAAGGAGAGAGAGAAATTCAAACTTGGAAAATCATTAATGACTGACTATACTCTGTTCTCTTTTTAGAAGCTAAGCTTTGATAGAAATAGGATTATCCAGCTATGTTTAATATAGTAAAAGTTCATTATATCAGCTATTAATAATGTCATTAACTGTAATTAAGATAATTTCTTTCTGTGCTAGAAGTTCTTACTGAGTGTTGATCTTCTTGACTTTTTCTTTATTTCCCAATTGCGTGGTTAAGTTCAAAAAAAGTTTCATTTTCAGTTTTTAATTAGATGATTTCCTTTTGATCCTAACAATGCATAATCATTCCAATTATTTTATTGAAATAAATACACAGTTTTTTTTTTCTTATAATGCTCTCAATATACCAAGGTACCATCTTCTTGTGTTTATTGTATACAGCTAGGTTGATTGCTTCTATTTTTTTTTTTTAAAGATTTTATTTATTTATTTGACAGAGAGAGAGAGATAGCGAGAGCAGGAACACAAGCAGGGGGAGTGGGAGAAGCAGGCTTCCTGCCGAGCAGGGAGCCCAATGTGGGGCTCGATTCCAGGACCCTGGGATCATGACCTGAGCCAAAGGCAGACGCTTAACGACTGAGCCACCCAGGCGCCCTGATTGCTTCTATTTTTAATAAAATTTTACTGATACCTGATTTGTTTAATTTTGAACTGTTGCAAATATTTATATAAATCTATTAAGTGTTGTATTGACAATTGTTAAAAGAAGTGAAAATAGTATGTTGACAAAAATAAATATTTTAATCAGATTATTAGTCATTCTTGCTATTTTTTATATATTCTTTTTTTTTAAGATTTATTTATTTATTTGAGAGAGAAAGAGAGAGAGTGAGAGAACAAGGGGAGGAGCAGAGGGAGAGGAGAAGGAGAGAGGGATAGAGTCTTAAGCAGACTCGTGCTGAGTTGCCCTGAGCTGAAGCCAGGAGTTGGACGCTTAACCAATTATGCCACCCAGGAACTCCCATTCTTACTGTCTTTTTTTTTTTTTTAAGTTTGTTCGTTTGTTTGTTTAGTAATCTCTATACCCAATGTAGGGTTTGAATTCACAATCCCAAAAATCAAGAGTTGCATGCATCCCCCATTCTTGCTATTTTTAATGCTTTGTATTTGTAACTAATATTTCCAAAGTTTGAAGTGGAATTTAAACTAGTTCCATCACTCTGTTTCCATTTTCTTCCCTTATTTTTCCTTCTTGGAGTGGAGTTTCTCTTAATTTAGTCAGTCACTCATTTCATACAATGACTTTGATTCTCAACTTTCTTAGGCATTTTTCCTTGTTGCTGATTCACACTTTTTCCTGTTCTCTCAACCTTTATATGTCTCTACAATTGTTTTGGCAGAGTATACACATGTAAATATAACTCATTTTGTTTATCCTTTCACCAGTTTGTTAATGGATGTTTGCATTGGTTTCACTTTGGGCAATTATCAAAACTGATACTATAAACATTAGTGTGTAGATCTGTGTACAGATATATATCATGTTTTCATTTCTCTTGTATAGATACCTAGGAATGGAATTCCTCAGTTGTATGTTAGATTTATCTTTGATATTTTAAGAAACTTCCAAACTTTTCCAGTGATGGCTGTACCACTTACACTCCCACCACCAATATAAGAAGTTTCTAGTTTCTCCACATTCTCACCTGTATTTGGTATTGTCTTCCTTTTTGATTATGGTCATCCTAAGTATGATGGGATATCTCAATGTGGTTTTGATTTGCATATTCCTAATGACAAATGATGTTGAGCATTTTTTCTTCTGGTCAATGGCTATTCATATGTTTTCATATGTTTTCTTTATGGAAATGTTTTTTAGCTCTTCAGTGCATTTTTATATGTGTTCTTTCTCTTATTTATAGTTTTTGCGTTCAGTATATATTCTGAATACAAGTCCTTTATCTAATATAACTTGCAAATATTTTCTCTCATCTATGACTTTTTTAAGTTTTAATTTGTGTCTTTTGAGGTACCAAATTACTTAATTTTTTATAAAGTCCAATTGATCAAATTTTCTAATATGTATTGTACTCTTGATGTCATATCTAGAAATCTTTGCCTAAATCAAGGTCAGAAATATTGTATCTTGTTTTTGTTAAGAATTTTAATGTATTCCATTTAGGTCTGTGATTTATTTTGAATTATATTTTGGTATGATATGAGGTGTCTAGTGTTTAAAATTAATTAGTTAAATAAATTTTGCATATAAGTATCCACTTGTCCAGCATCTTTTAAAAGACTACCTTTTCCCTAATCAATTGCTTTGGCACCTTAGATGAAAACAGTTGAATATCAGTGTGATATTGAGTTGAATAGATATCAGTGTATTTCTGGTATCTATTCTACTCCATTGTTCTACAGATTTGCCCATATACCAGTATCAGTGTCCTAATTAGTGGAGCTTTATTGTAGGACTTCAAATTGGGCTGTGTAAATCTTGAAAGTTTTAGATACTGTTTTTATCTTTATTCCTTTATCAATTTTCCTCACTCAGTTGTGACTCAGAAACAGCCAGAACTGTATATAGATAGATAGGTACTTAGATAGATTATATTTCTGCCACCCCCTTAGGACCAAAAACCCTGAAGGAAATTGTGCCAATTTAAATAATGTCTTTATCCATATTGGGTTAATTTATTTAGAAATTTCTGTATTTTGAAGGTACTATGCTAAGTGTTGGGAATTAAAAATAATTAGATATAGCTTCTGCACCTTGGGAACTTAATATTGCTCAAAATTTGAAAAAAAAATAGGTTTGCTAAAAAAGTAGTAATGTATTTTAGGCCTCTACAAAGAGCATGGGATATTCCTTTTGTGTTCTAGAAAGCCATCCAGCTAGTAAGAGGATTGCATATTTTTCTTTTAAAACTACCATCAAAAGAGCTGTGCATATAGCTAATAAAACTGTATATACTTTTTTTTTTTTTTTAACACAGCACTGGCATATTTAGGATTTTGCTATGAAGATAAATCTTCAACAGTATAAAATTCACATGTATATAGTTATTTAGTAAAGTTTGTAATTGCAGAATATGTGCGTCATAAATGCACATACATGGAAGAGTTGCTGAATGTACCATGGTGCCTCCACACAGACGGATACTATGCAGTTATACAAATGAGGAGAAAGTCTACAAAGAGAAATGGAGTGACTCCCATAGTATATTATTAAAGGGAAAAGGTGAAAAAGAGTATAGTATGCTAGCTTTTATATTAGAGAAAGGAAGAAATAAAACAACATAAACATATGCCTTCTTTTGTTTGGGAGCACCTAAAACAAAGGAAAAATGAGCCAATAAGCTAATAAATTTGTTTACCTACAAGGTAGGGGTTAGGGACAAGATAGAAAGGATTATAGGGGAGACATGATGTTGAGTATAATTTTTCTGTATTTTTGACTTTTGGGACCATGCTTTTTAATATACTCAATACAGAGGTAAATAAAAATCAGTATAGATGTGGAAGGCCACAAATGCAATAAAAAATGACAAAAATAAAAAAGAGAGAATAGCCTAACTGAATTACAAATGAGAGCATAACAATATTAATAAAGTGTGTGGGTAAGAACTAATCCAAGTAATTTTGAACACAATATAACAATATAATCTAGATTAAAGACAAATAATAAACAATGTTGTGTTATAGTTAATGAACTTTTTTTTCATAGTAGCATGGGTTCACAACTCTATATTCTAAGCTTGATCAAATAAATAAATACATGGTTGATAATGAAAGACAGGTTTCCCAATGGCAGAAAATAAAATTATTAATATGGAAAGAGGAGAGGCTAGAATAAAAACCATGGTGTTGGACAGGAATAATAGGTATTAGGTTGACTAGATAGATTGATGTAGAAACAGGTATAGGTGGGCATTAGTGTTTTTACACATTTGTGCCTCTGTTTGTATATGTGTGTATGCACATATTTATCCAAAAGATACATTCCCTTGTCTCAATAAGCTAACTGGGCCAGGAAGCACTTGTGCCATAGAGGAATGAGCACATTTAGTATCCACACTTTAGTTTGCAAATATTGTTCTGCAATAATAAGAACCAGAGTTCCTTGGAGAAATGCCTGATCCAAACCTTGGGCAGGAAAAGTGGCCTTGAACATCTTGTTGTGAAATGGTAATATTCAAGGAATGTTGAGGAAGTGTCATAGGACACGGGACAGCTTAAAGAACCAAATGTGAGATGAACTGATCATCAAAGAAAATAATGAGAGGAATGGATTAAACACATTGATCAAAAGTGGAAATTATGAATCCTACAGATATATGTGAATGAATGAATACATAAGTAAATGGAGTAAGGGAAACTTCTCCCATACAATAGAATTCTAATAATTATGGAGGATTAATGGAACTAGAAAAGCACTCAGTTAGCAACCACCATAGTACCCACGGTTTCAGGCAAGGTCACCAATGGGTATCAAAGCTAGATGGTGAAAATAAGATGGGAAAGAGGATATTTATATGGTCTTAAAATTTTATGCATAATAACAGAGCGGGAACCAGTAACTTTGCAGTGGGGTTACTTTGCCTGTGGAGAAACCCGGCAGACATCACTTTAACCAAATGATCCAAATTAACATCTCGTGTATGGGACTAATGGCCATCTGTACTTCTGGTGTGCTAAGAATACAGTGTCATTTCTGGTTTATTCCTTCCCCAAATTACAACCTGTACCAGACAAACCCAACCTGAGGGATATTCTACAAAGTAATTGGTCTGTACTCTTGAAAATACCCCAGTGATAAACAAAGATGGGTGAACTACCCCTTGTGATAGGGGACTAGAAAAAGGATAGCCTAATGCACCTGTAATATTGTAACAGTTTCCGGACAAGCAGTGTTTGTTTTATAAAGTAAGTCAGAGGAATAATTAGGTGAAATTATAACATATTCAATAGATGAGATCATTGTTTTGGGTCAATATGAATTTCCTTATATTTATAATTGCACTGTGGTTACATAAGAGAATTTCTAGTTTAAGAGATCAGAAGAAAGGGGACATTAGGTCGACAACTTACTTTCAAAAACCTCAGAAAAAATACACATGTGTGTATAATGTGCTGTATAAATAAATATATATGTAAATATATATATATATATATATATAAACCTATAGACACATGATAAGAGATCAATAGATGGATAGACAGATGGTAAACCAATGTAATTACATGGTAATATTTGTAAAATTTATGTGAAGAATGCATGGAAATTCTTTGTACTATTTTTGCAGCTTTCCTATAAATCTGAGATTGTCTCATAATACAAATTTTAAAAGTAAAAATCAAAATGTGATGGCTTTATAAATTCTACATAAATATCTACATAAAATAGTTGAAATTTTTATCAAATGTCTTAAAATTTGACCAAAATATCTCAAATCTTTTATTTTATTTTATTTTTTTATTATTATGTTATGTTAATCATCATACATTACATCATTAGTTTTTGATGTAGTGTTCCATGATTCATTGTTTGCGTATAACTTTAAAAGTATTTTTTAAGAACTTAAGCCTAAGTCAGGGACTGAATAGTTAAAAACCCTTAGATAATTTGAATGAATTAGAATTTTTGTGGATGTTTAAAAACATGCTGAAATAAAATGATTTTATTTTTTATTTATTCCATGTCTTTTACTCAAAAAAATACTCTTTAAATTTAAGAGTTGTTATCCAGAAAGATAACTATGGCAGAATGATGTTGAAGTAAACTGTGCCAACTTTGATTATACAGAACTACAAAGTTTTCTACATTCTTACATGATCATTATGGAAAGTACTATGTGCTAAGAAAACATTATGCTATTGTCATTGCCAGAAAGCAGATAATTCTTTTAAACCATTGTTAGAATGATTATAAAATTGTGTTTACAAATCCTGTAGAAAGAAAAGTTTTAATCATTTTCAGTTTAAAGCTCTGCATTTTGAATGGAAAACATTCCAGTGAGTAGAAGATGTAATACATAATATTAGATAGAGTTGTACAAAAATAAAGATGAACTCTTTCTGGTAATTTTATTTCTTTGTTATTTGATTTGTTTTGGTCATGTACACATGAATAGCAGTACAGAAACTTTAGTCTTGCAAACACGAAACCAGCCCTACAACAAATATTGAAAGGGGTCCTCTAAGCAAAGAGAGAGCCTAAAAGCAACATAGACCAGAAAGGAACACAAACAATATACAGTAACAGTCACTTTACAGGCAATACAATGGCACTGAACTCCTATCTTTCAATAGTTACCCTGAATGTAAATGGGCTAAATGCCCCAATCAAAAGACACAGGCTATCAGATTGGATTAAAAAACAAGACCCATCAATATGCTGTCTGCAAGAGACTCATTTTAGACCCAAAGACACCCCCAGATTGAAAGTGAGGGGGTGGAAAACCATTTACCATGCTAATGGACACCAAAAGAAAGCTGGGGTGGCAATCCTTATATCAGACAAATTAGATTTTAAACCAAAGACTGTAATAAGAGATGAGGAAGGACACTATATCATACTTAAAGGGTCTATCCAACAAGAAGATCTAACAATTGTAAATATCTATGCCCCTAACATGGGAGCAGCCAATTATATAAGGCAATTAATAACAAAAGCAAAGAAACACATCGACAACAATACAATAATAGTGGGGGACTTTAACACCCCCCTCACTGAAATGGACAGATCGTCTAAGCAAAAGATCAACAAGGAAATAAAGACTTTAAATGACACACTGGACCAAATGGACTTCACAGACATATTCAGAACATTCCATCCCAAAGCAACGGAATACACATTCTTCTCTAGTGCCCATGGAACATTCTCCAGAATAGATCACATCCTAGGTCATAAATCAGGTCTCAACCGGTACCAGAAGATTGGGATCATCCCCTGCCTATTTTCAGACCACAATGCTTTGAAATTAGAACTCAATCACAAGAGGAAAGTCAGAAAGAACTCAAATACATGGAGGCTAAAGAGCATCCTACTGAAGAATGAATGGGTCAACCAGGAAATTAAAGAAGAATTAAAAAAATTCATGGAAACCAATGAAAATGAAAACACAACTATTCAAAATCTTTGGGATACAGCAAAGGCAGTCCTAAGAGGAAAGTATATAGCAATACAAGCCTTTCTCAAGAAACAAGAAAGGTCTCAAGTACACAACCTAACCCTACACCTAAAGGAGCTGGAGAAAGAACAGCAAATAAAGCCTAAACCCAGCAGGAGAAGAGAAATAATAAAGATCAGAGCAGAAATCAATGAAATAGAAACCAAAAGAACAGTAGAACAGATCAATGAAACTAGGAGCTGGTTCTTTGAAAGAATTAACAAGATTGATAAGCCCCTGGCCAGACTTATCAAAAAGAAAAGAGAAATGACCCAAATCAACAAAATCATGAATGAAAGAGGAGAGATCACAACCAACACCAAAGAAATACAAACAATTATAAGAACATATTATGAGCAACTCTATGCCAACAAATTAGATAACCTGGAAGTAATGGATGCATTCCTAGAGATGTATCAACTACCAAAACTGAAACAGGAAGAAATAGAACACCTGAACAGACCTATAACCACTAAGGAAATAGAAGCAGTCATCAAAAATCTCCCAAAACACAAAAGCCCAGGGCCAGATGGCTTCCCAGGGGAATTCTACCAAACATTTCAAGAAGAATTAATACCCATCCTTCTGAAACTGTTCCAAAAAATAGAAATGGAAGGAAAACTTCCAAACTCATTTTATGAGGCCAGCATTACCTTGATCCCAAAACCAGACAAAGACTCCATCAAAAAGGAGAATTACAGACCAATATCCCTGATGAACATGGATGCAAAAATTCTCACCAAAATACTAGCCAATAGGATCCAACAGTACATTAAAAGGATTATTCACCACGACCAAGTGGGATTTATCCCTGGGCTGCAAGGTTGGTTCAACATCCGCAAATCAATCAACGTGATACAATACATTAACAAAAGAAAAAACAAGAATCACATGATCCTCTCAATAGATGCAGAAAAAGCATTTGACAAAGTACAGCATCCTTTCTTGATCAAAACTCTTCAGAGTGTAGGGATAGAGGGTACATACCTCAATATCATAAAAGCCATCTATGAAAAACCTACAGCAAATATCATTCTCAATGGGGAAAAACTGAGAGCTTTCCCCCTAAGGTCAGGAACGCGGCAGGGATGTCCACTATCACCACTGCTATTCAACATAGTATTGGAAGTCCTAGCCACAGCAATCAGACAACAAAAAGAAATCAAAGGCATCCAAATTGGCAAAGAAGAAGTCAAACTCTCACTCTTTGCAGATGATATGATACTTTATGTGGAAAATCCCAAAGACTCCACCCCAAAACTGCTAGAACTCATACAGGAATTCAGTCAAGTGGCAGGATATAAAATCAATGCACAGAAGTCAGTGGCATTCCTATACACCAACAACAAGTCAGAAGAAAGAGAAATTAAGGAGTCGATCCCATTTACAATTGCACCCAAAACCATAAGATACCTAGGAATAAATCTAACCAAAGAGGCAAAGGATCTGTACTCAGAAAACTATAAAATACTCATGAAAGAAATTGAGGAAGACACAAAGAAATGGAAAAACGTTCCATGCTCATGGATTGGAAGAACAAATATTGTGAAGATGTCAATCCTACCTAGAGCAATCTACACATTCAATGCAATCCCCATCAAAATACCATCCACTTTCTTCAAAGAAATGGAACAAATAATCCTAAAATTTGTATGGAACCAGAAAAGACCCCGCATAGCCAGAGGAATGTTGAAAAAGAAAAGCAAAGCTGGCGGCATCACAATTCCAGACTTCCAGCTCTACTACAAAGCTGTCATCATCAAGACAGTATGGTACTGGCACAAAAACAGACACATAGATCAATGGAACAGAATAGAGAGCCCAGAAATGGACCCTCAACTCTATGGTCAACTAATCTTTGACAAAGCAGGAAAGAATGTCCAATGGAAAAAAGACAGTCTCTTCAACAAATGGTGTTGGGAAAATTGGACAGCCACATGCAGAAGAATGAAACTGGACCATTTCCTTACACCACACACAAAAATAGACTCCAAATGGTTGAAAGACCTCAATGTGAGACAGGAGTCCATCAAAATCCTAAAGGAGAACACAGGCAGCAACCTCTTCGACCTCAGCC